>NW_019154099.1:38830737-39033420 GCF_002288905.1 Enhydra lutris kenyoni | reverse complement strand
TTAAAAAAAAAAAAAAAAAAAAAAGAAACAAAGAAAACGAATAAAGAAAAAATATAAAAAAGAAAAATATATATATATATATTAGATAAACTAGTTTAAAAACATTAAAAAAGAAAAGGGTAAAAGTTAAAAAATATTTGGCAGAAGAAGAGAAAAAAAATTGAAAAAGAAAAAAAAATTAAATTAACTGCAAGGCTAAGGAATCATTGGGAGAAAGCCATGAGTTCCGTAGTGATTCTTTTTTTTTTTTAAAGATTTTATTTATTTATTTGACAGATAGAGATCACAGGTAGGCAGCAAGACAGGCAGAGAGAGAGGAGGAAGTAGGCTTCCTGCTGAGCAGAGAGCCCGATGTGGGGCTCGATCTCAGGACCCTGGAATCATGACCTGAGCCGAAGTCAGAGGCTTTAACCCACTGAGCCACCCAGGCGCTCCCTGTTGTAGTGATTCTCAAGTGTCTTTGCCCCAGGCAGAATTGCACCACCCTTACCAGGGGCCGGGCTGAGTAATCCGCTCGGGTTTGCTTTCGGGAGCTTTTGTTCCCTGAGCACTTTCCGTAGAGTTCCGGAGTACGGGAATGAAGATGGTGGCCTCCCAGTCTCCGGCCCGGAGGAGCTGTGAGCCCAGGGCCCCACTCCTCAGTGCGCCCTCAGAGAACAGCACCCAATTACTCCTGTCACCCTGGCCTCCAGTAGCGCTCCGAGCTGACCGAGCCTGCAACCAGTTCAAGGTAACCCCGAGCTAAGCGCTCACTCCTCGGCTCTGTCTCTGTAGCTGGCTTCCCAGTTCTAATACCTGTAAGCTCTGCGACACTCAGACACCCCTAATCCTTCTGTGACCCTGCGGGACTTGGGGCCACGCTGACCTTGCATGGGCTTCACCCCGGTTAAGCCTCTGGAGCGATGTCCCTCAGTGGTACAGACTTTTAAAAGTCCTGATTTTGTGCTCCATTGCTCCACTGCTTGCCGGGAGCTGGCCCCTCCCGCCGCGGTCTAGCTTCCCGTCGCTTTGGATTCACTTCTCCTCCAGTCCTACCTTTCAGAAAGTGGTTGATTTTCTGTTTCTAGAATTGCTGTTCTTCTCTTTGATCTCCCGTTAGATTTGTAGGTGTTTGCAATCTTTAGATAAGCTATCTAGCTGATCTCCTGCTACCTGAAGTAGTTTCAGCCTGCTACTTCTCTGCCATCTTGACTCCTCCCCCCTGTAGATATATTTTCAAGTGTAAGTCTCTCATAAAACATAAGTTTCATATTATTATTACCCTAATTTACAATAGATGGTAATTGAAACACTGGAAGCTCAATCTGCAGTATTAGAACTGGGAATCTGTAGGACTCATATTAACAAACCATTAGCTGCTATGCGATTCAAGATTACACAGAGATCAATTCAAATAATATCCAAATTACTTACGTGGCCTTTCTCATTTATCTTTGTATTCAACAATTCATCCATGAACTATCCCTTGTTTCTTTTCATACAATTATTAAGCAATCTTTGAATGAGTGCCTGCCTGATATGTTACAGACACGGGTTTAACTTGATAATTCAGAGATGCACGACAAAATTCTAGCCATTCAGCAATGTACAGAATAGCTGAGACACAGACAACTGGTCAGACATATAACAAGGGACAAATAAGGGAGTGATAAAACAAAATCATACAGTAGCATCACTTACTTTTTGTGATTATCAGGAGATGTTTTCCAAGAACATTATATCTGAGTTGATATTTGAAGAATAAGTAGCAGTGAACTAGGACAGTAAGTTTGCAAATGGCATCCTAGAGAAGGGGTAGGCACATGCCAAGATTTAGAAGTTTGAGAAAGCATGTGTAAAAGTAGAGGTGATATAAAGAATTGAATTATTTGCATTGACTTTCAAGAGATACAAAGAAAAAAAACATGATTTTCATTGGCTGTGTTATTAGAAAAGGAGAAAAGAAAAAGACTAAAAATACCCCTACTCTTGGCAAATTAGGCAAATAATGGGATTATTCATTAGATGTTATTAGTTAGGATTAGTTAGGATTCTCCAGAGAAACAGAACAAATAAGAGGTCTGCATGCAGGTAGGGGTGTGTGTGTGTGTGTGTGTGTGTTTAAGAAATTGGCTCACACGGTTGTGGAGGCTTGACAAGTTCAAAATCTGATATATAAAGCTGGCACCCTAGAGGCTTTGGAAAGAATTGCAGTGCAAGTCCAAAAGCAGTATGCTGGAGAATCGGGAGGTGCAAGTATTTCAGATTGAGTTTGAAGGCAGTCTGTTTGCAGAATTCCCTCGTGCTGAAAAGACATCCTGATGAGAAGAGAATTGATTGTTGATCAACATCATCTTGATCAACATTCTCATCATCTTGATGAGAAGAGAGTTGATTGTTCTACTTACAACTTCATCTGATTGAATGAGGCATGGAGGGCAATATGCTTTACTGGAATTCCACCAAGTTAAATGTAAATTTCACCCAAAAACATGTGTACAGAAGTATCCAGAATAAGGTCTGACCAAATATCTGGACATCGTGGTCCAGCTAAAAGGACACTTAACATTAACTATTACAGAAGAATACTTCTGTACAGAAGAGTACTTCATATCACCAGTAACATTCTTCGTTTGGAGGGAGTGGAAATCATAAAAATTCTAAACATATTTACCAGTTGGTAGAGAGGTCCATGTGACAGGTAAAAATAAAATCTCTTTTTTTGTAAATTTCCTCCTCTTTGTTCTTTTTGAAAAAGGAGACTTGGACTCTATCCCTAAAAATGATGGCTTCCCTAGCAAGGAGTGCATTTTAATAATCTTAAATTTTCCATATTATCAGAATACTTCTTTTTTAATTATAAAAAAAAAATCAGGGGCACTTGAGTAGCTAAGTCGGTTAAGTGGCTGCCCTAGGCTCGGGTCACGATCCTGGGGTCCTGGGTTCGAGCCCCACATTGGGCTCCCTGCTCAGCCAACAGCCTACTTCTCCCTCTCCCTCTGCCTGCTCCTCTGCCTACTTGTGCTGTCTATCTCTCTGTCAAATAAATAAATACAATCTTTTAAAAAAATAAAAACATCAAAAATATATTTAACACTGAGATTACCTGGAGACAGTAAAATTCTAAGTTTGACAAATCAATCCCCTCTGTATCCTATGTGAATTGGTCTCTGAGAAATCAATCTCCAATAAACTGTGGTCTTCTGTATTCAAATGGACAATTATCTTCATAGGTCCAACAGGCTTGATATGCTAATTTATTATGTTTTATCAGTAAGTCCTTAATTTGATATCTTGATCACTTAAACTTATGATCGCAGGTAGGGACATCTTTCTAGATCATTTTCTAAAAGGAATCAACTTCCTGTATAGTTTTATTGGATGTCATATATCCTACATTTAGACTAAATCTCATTCATGGTAAAAGATAAATACCTCCCAGACTGGGACACTTCTCCTTAACTTATCTTTCTATTTTTTAAGAACTTGGAAACTCACTACTACAATAGTATTACAGCAATTTTTGAAGGCTCGGTGTAGTCTCAAACCACTAATCTACTCCTGTCATATCTATTAGATCAAGTTACACCAGGGAAGCTATTTTATCTACCTCATTTTTCTTTTCCTTTCCTCTTTTTTTTTAAGTCTTTTAAAGTTACTCTCTCTAATATGCCCCTATATAAAGAGTGAATATATGTATTAAATGCACTTATCCATTTTTACTTAGGTCTTACTTTAGGAGAAAAGTTTTGGCAAATGGCAGTACAGTTAATTTAAGAAAATTAGGATAAAAAATAATAAAATGCCTATGACTGTAAATAGGAGATGAGTTAGTTTATGGCATGATCATTTTCAGTCTAGGAAAGCAATAGCTCTCTTTTATTTTGTGGCAATCCTAACCCTAGAAAATTATAGATATCAATAGTAAGAATAAATATATATATTTAAAGAAGATGAGGGACACCAGGGTAGCTCAGTCCATTAAGCGTCTGCCTCCCCGTGTCAGGCTCCCTGCTTGGCGGGAAGCCAGCCCTCTTCTCCCTCTCCCACTCCCCGTGCTTGTGTTCCCTCTCTCGCTGTCAAATAAATAAATAAAATCCTTAAAAAAATGAAATGCCTTCTCAATATACTTCTTGTCATTATATTGTTAAAATAGTTAATATTATATAAATATTTAGTGAATATTTAAAGAATTCAATGAGTTATTAAATCTGTCTCTCTTTGAATCAAAATTGAGCCTTCTCTATTGTCTTATGATAGGACTATAAATCTGCAAACTACCTTTCTTTAGGGCCACCTGATTTTCTTTTAGGTTTGCTTATGTCAATATAGCAGTTATTATAAGGAAACTGGCAAGCAAAATATGGAAGAAGGCACTTGATACTTTTTTCTTTTACTGTTGTTCCCGACAGCATTGTACCAATGTGAACTTACCCCACTAACAGCCATTTGTGCCTTTTTCAGCTTGTTCTCACCTTTCCAGAATTAGGTTTATGTTACTTTCACTTCAATACCAGCACCAGCTGGGCAAACTCTTCTTCAGAGATGCAGGCCTTAGCTCTGTTGGCCCCTCTTTTCCAAGTCTCTGGGGTCTGACAGTGGCAGCTAATCCTATTTTTTTCTCCAGCACTAGGTTTAGGGCTGTTCCTTATAATTCATATCTCTGTTACTTTGGTTTTCCTTTGTATTTTTTAAAGTTGTCTATTATCCATATAACCAAATCCTTCTAATGACTCTCCCTGTTTAAATAATTAGTGTTGCCTGTTTCTTCTGATGGGACACAGAATAGAGACTCTTGCCAGTAGTTGTAGAAAACTTCTAAGAATGAGTCACTTAAATTTTAGAAGCAAATGAGAACTTGAGTGAATATAATCATGTAAAAATGTTGCAACTGTGGATTTCCGAAAAAATATAAACACATGAATATATATAAATTCTACATAACTGAATTTTCCAGTATCTGGAACTTCATTTTTTTTTTTTTACCAGTTAATATATAACATACCATTTTCTAGCTTACAGCTTCTTTAATAAGCAATGTGGTATGCCAGATTAAAAAGTAAAAACCTTATGTTCTAAAATCAGACAGAGATAAGTCTTCCTATGTTTCTGAGGCACTTTTTAAAAGACTTTTATTATCTAAATTCTCACTTATATCGTAGTTATATTTTTAGGTTTCTGACTCACTGGAACATGAGTAACTTGATGATTGTGTTGATTTATCTTTATATCTTTATACCTAAAATAACACAAAACATAATGTCAGTGCTCAAAACATGTTAAGAAACATTAAATTAAATAGAATTGTTCACACTCTAAATTGTAAAATGGTATAAAAAACACAAACTAGTTTTTGACTATTTCAACGGTCCCAGAAACTCATGCAAGGATGTGTTTGAATCAATTTATACTATGAAGTGATACACATAAATTTTATATGGAGACTAAATTGTCTCTGATCTGCCAAAGACACCTTCCATGATTTTGCAAGAAAGTTATTTTTAAAGAATATAGAGTAGTAGCATATTCTCCATTCCTATCATCCCTAAAATAATCTGACAGATGGGTTAAACACAATTATCTCAGATATCAATTAAGGTTTTTAATTGTCTTAATGTACTGTATTAAAGTAACATGACCTATCCAGTGTAATAGTGATTACTCCCATGACTTTCGTATTGAAAAAGTAAATATAGGGGCACCTGGGTGGCTCAGTGGGTTAAGCCTCTGCCTTCGGCTCAGGTCATGGTCCTGGGATTGAGCCCCGCATCAGGCTCTCTGCTCAGTGGGGAGCCTGCTTCCCCCTCTGCCTCTGCCTGCCTCTCTGCCTACTTGTGATCTCTCTCTGTGTCAAATAAATAAATAAAGTCTTAAAAAAGAAAAGAAAAGAAAAGAAAAAGTAAATATACCTCATTAATGTGGCATCCATTTTTTTATTTGTAAGAACAAATCTTCCAGTACATTTTCAATTATTTTTACCTGTTAACTTACCCTAAAAAATAATATCTATCAATAGTTGTTAAAACAGGTTAAAAAAAAAACAACTTTGTCTTCTCTCAATTAATTTCTTTGTTCCCTTCTGTGCTGCTGTTAATCTCATTAAATAAATAATTAATCTATGATGTTTTCAATTTGTCACTCAAAAATGCAATCATTGCACTGATACAATGAAGCATTATGTCATAAATGCTATAAAAATTATACATATTAATGCACACCAGAAAATTAAACCTCATTGAACAGGTTCTTTGCACAGTGGAAGAAACTTATTTATTTTGCTAGAGGCCTCCAATCCTCTTTTCTGCAATATTTTGTTCTTCTTGTCTTGTCTGAAAAACTATTTCTCAATATGAGCGTTATTACTTTAAAAGTTCTGTCTCGAAACTAAGCCTTCTTTCCCAGTAAGAAATGCATTTTGTTCTTGTTACATAAAAATAAAAAGGATACCAGGAAGCACTGCTTACCTTGCAAATGAAAAATCAGATGATACTTCAATTATATTCCAATACTTTGGGGGACATTCCACAATTCTCCTTTGTGGTAAGCTTTAAATCAGCCATCTGGATTTCAACAATATTTAGGCTCAGAACTTTGAATGGGGAATTAAGCATTTCCATAACAGTTCTCCCAGTACTCAAATCCTCATATCGATTCAGTTTTGCAGGATGTATTACACTGCGTTGTGCTCCATGCTGAAATGATGTCTTTACTAAGCTGATGGTAAAATCATCATAACATTTATCAGTTTCACACTAGGCTATTATGTCACCTACTGGAATAGATATTACTTGTTTCAAGCATTTCTGTCATGAGAAAGTAAACCGCATTCATTCCCTTGCTTCTGATTTTTGGCCAGAGGTCTGATCTAGACCCAGGAAACCTGAGTTTTGAGGTATATTAGTACTTAAATTTATTGTAATTCAGTTCCCTTATTGAATACATAGTAATGATGTTTACTTTCCTATTTAGAATTAAAATACATTTTAAAATGCTAGGTATCAAATTGGCCAAGCAGTGATTTCAACCTCAAATTCAATGGACCACTTTTCTGTGCTCAGGTGGAAAGAGCAGAACCAACAATTTTGGTAAAGGAAAAGCTTTATAAATGAACCAATAGGTGTAATCGTTTGGAAGGCTGGATTCTGAAGTTGTTTGTCCCTACCAAGCTTATCCCTAAGTTTTCAACAAACACTAAACTAGGTACTTCTGTGAAGGGACTTTGGTGATGGAATTAATGTTACTAATCAACTGACTTCAAGATGGCATTATCTTAGATTATCCAGGCGGACTCAATGTATTCCCATGAGCCACTGAAAATAGAAAATAAATGTGTAAGTGTCATTCATAAAGATGCAGCTGAGGAGAAGACAGGAAGGAGGAAGTAGCAGAGGAGAAATGAAGCAGGGGGGAGGTCAGAGAGATTGGAGGAATGAAAATGCAAGGGATGGAAGATGAGTACCATGAGATACATATACATGAGGTGTGTGGATGACTTGTAGAAAAGGAAAACACTGGCCAAAGGTCATCAAGGAAATGGAGATCCTAGTCCTACAACCAGATGGAACTGAATTCACACACACACGCACACACACACACACACAGTCTGCACAGGCCTGGAATTAGATTTGACTCCAGAGCTTCTAGAAAAGATTGCAACTCCTGACATTTTCATTTCAGTCTCATTAGATGCTACGCCAAGAAACCAGACAAACCCATCCGACTTCTGATTGGCAAAATTCTTAAACAATAAATTCGTGCTGTTTTAAGTGAATGAGCTTGTGACAATTTGTTATCACAGTTGGAAAACTAAAAGAATAATAATTTGATCTACTACCTTCATTTTACTTCTTGATTCCAGGACCTATATTTTCTGGCAATGGAAAAATATAGCCCATATTTTAATGTTTATCTTAAAGCATAGATCACATTCAGCAAGATAAAACAATGAACTTTCATGGTATTATCCATCAACTGGTATTATAACTAGCCTGCTGTAGGTCATTCCTATTTCTATAAAGGCAGGTTCTTGGGATAATAGAGTATGTGGAAAAACCTGTGAATTCTATGTTGTATACCAGTTCTGACACTTGCATGCTGGAGAAAAAAAAAAAAAATCCCTTGTTTAGAAGCAAGAAGTTCATAGTTGGAAATAAAGACATTATGTGGGGTGCCTAGGTGGCTCACTGGGTTAAGCCTCTGCCTCTGGCTCAGGTCATGACCTCAGGGTCCTGGGTTCAAGCCCCTCCCCCCCATCATAGGGCTCTCTGCTCAGCAGGGAGCCTTCTTCCACTCCCACCCCCTTACCCCGCCTCTCTGCTTGCCTCTCTGCCTACTTGTGGTCTCTATGTCAAGTAAATAAATAAAATCTTAAAAAAAAAAAAAAGACATTATGTGCAGGAAAGGAAAATGAGCATGAGTATCTTTTTATACCAGTGAGAACAAATCACTGCTCTACCATGACATGGATCCAATGAAATCATTCTTGTGAATGTTCCCATATCAGAAAGTTAAGCACTCAGCATTGAAGATAGCAAAATGAGTCTTAGCAAAGAAATTGCATTGTTTAGTCCATGCAGAGCCTTTATCCTTTCTACCATGGCCTATCTATATATAAGTCCACTGAGCAAGAATCAAGGTGGCTAAACAGAAAGGTTGACTAATAAACCAAAAGGGAGATTATGTTTTCCAGCTGATTACTGAAAGTCTCTGAATTAGATGTCTCTTTTTTTTTTTTCAGTAAGCATTCAGTGATAGATATCTTCATTTTCTTCTCATTTCAATAAATCTACTGATACTTCCCTCTGAACCCATTATCACCAATTTTCTCATTTGGTTTTTACTAAATTTTCCAATTGTGTGATCATACAACTGAATCATTCACTACTACCTGAAAATTAAAATAGATCTATATGTCTATTTCTCCATCCAAAGTAAATACCAAATATACTGCGTTGTGATGTTCTGTTCACTGAGATGATTTCCATTCATCATTGTCTTTCGAAGACGCACTTTGATCAAGGCTCTCTTACTGCAGTAGCCTTCTTATATCTGAATACAGTGTATGGAGAAAAGTCTTAAGATACTTACTCTTCAGTTGATTAGTCATAAGGAACTTGAAAAGAGGCCATAAGAAGAGGAGTGGTCATGTTTTGGAAGAGGGTAATAAAAGAATCTGAGTCACCTGCTCATTCAACTTTCCTATGCCTTATTTACTGCTGGAACTTGATCTAATAAGCATCATTTATATGGGATGACTGACGGCTTCCGTGAATGCCCTGCCTTATGATTTGGTAGGTCAGGAGACAAGCAATCCAAATTATCAGGTGATGTCTTGTGACAATTTTCAATTTATAGGGGCCGTAGTAGCAAGCCTTAAAGTATTTCACATAACGAAACAAGATGTTATATGCAAGAGGGGGAAAGATGTTACTTCAAAACACTCCTAGGAGTCCTTACTGTTCTATTTTGTCTTGCCAGATATTTCATAGAGCATACCTTTTTGCCACAGACATTTTACATGCCAGTGGAACTGCTGTACAGAAAGATCCTATTACACTGTAGCTTTTATTGCAGACTGGACTTCCTAAAGAGCATTTTCTTTCTCTTGGCCTCACTCAACATTGACAGTCTTAGTTGTTACACAAAATATGTATAACACATTGATTTTGAAATAAATGATGCAGGTGTCATTGGATGGGTTATATTTACATGTTCTGGACCAGTGGATATCCAGAACATTTAGTGAGATGGAAAGACCTTTTATTTTTACGTGGTTTAACTCCAACATCTGGTTCACACTTTCCTTACCAAGCACTTTATGACCATTGCTACTTTCTGCACATTATATTTAATAAACAAAGTCTCATCAATATAGCTAAACTGTAAACTGTTCTGTAGTTTTTCAGTACTATCAAGATATCTTCAGACTAGGTTATGGCTAAAGCAGGAAAATTGATATAGTCTTTAAAAAGACTTTGAAGATGTACTATTTTACCTGCCAGACAATAACAATTAGTCTCTGGTAGACCTTATATACTGAGGAAAAATAATCATTTCCTTGATCAATACTTTTATAGATTTCCTCTAGTAAACATACATATAAAAATAACTGAAAATCACAATATTTTTCTGAGATCCATCTGCCTCTGCACAGGCCAAACAAGTGAGTTAAATGGAGATGTTTTAGGAATCACTAATCCAGAATTTTCAAGTATTTGATGGTGATGATAATAATTTTAATCCCTTCACATATGTGGCATTACCTTTCACTATCATGGATGTTTATCAATTTGTCTTTACTGCTTATTAGGAAAATTATGTCCACCTTGCATCTTGCCCCTAAGTGCTGCCATTCAACCTCATCATTCTGAGATATTATCTCTGGTACTATTGCAATCTGGAATCCTATTTTAAGAACAGCATCTCCCACCACCATACCCAGGCCTCAGAGGACAGCTACACAGAGATTTCCAGTATGCTGGCAATCTCCTTACAAATGTAGTTCTCAGTGGCTTGGTGAGAAGAATGCAGGGCCTCACTCCTTTAATTGGAGAATAGAGTGAGTGAAAGGGAAGACATGACATATGATAAATGCTACAAATTTCTGACTACCTTAAGGCTTTGAGTCAATTTTTCTGGTATGCTACCAGGAGAGTACTGGCCTCCCAATGTCATTAAATATAGGTCACCATAAGTCCAAGTCTCAGTCAAACAATCAAGTAAAATATTACAGCCAATATTTCTGTGCAAACTAGCATCTTAAATTGATATCTGATAAGTCTACTTATATAAATTCAGCTTACTACGCAGTCTTATTTCTTCCCATGTTCTACCACTATTAGAATTCCAAAACATATCCTCATGTGTTTTATGATATAAAATAAACTATTAGAATTATTTTGCAAGATGGCCCATTATCTAAGATAATGAACTTAGCTCCCTGATACATCACTGTATTCATTGTACTAGAAGATATAATGAGAATTTGAAATGTGTTTAGGCAGGAAGAAGCAGCCCTTTGCAAGAGCTCTTCCCCAGATGAGATTAATAAAGGAAAGCAAGATTAATAAAGGAAGGCCTTCAAGCAAGTCAAAACTTGTGTTCTTAGATATTAGAGAGCATAGGTCTCCTAAAGAGCAGACAACCTTCCACTAGCAAAAAGGTTCAGAGAGATTTAGTGATTTAATATTCTCAGTTTCATCTCATTCTATCTATATGTCTATAATCTTAGGATCCTACTCTTTCAAAATCAATGCTTCACCTAAGAGACTGAATAAATCTATGAATTCATCACATGCTGCAGTTCTGGAAACTGTATAATTACATTTCAGGTCTGATAATCAGTGATCTCTGTCCTATAGCTGTAAGAGATGATTAGGTAACTATGGGATGCTTGGGTGCCTCAGTTGGTTAAGCATCTGCCTTCAGCTTGGGTCATGATCCCAGCGTCCTGGGATGAGTCCTACTTTGGGCTCCTCAGTGGGAAGCCTCCTTCTCCCTCTGCGGGCTGCTCCTCCAGCTTGTGCTTTCCCTCTCTTTCTGACAAGTAAATAAAATCTTTAAAAAAGAGAGAGATGATTAGGTAATTATTTTAAGTCTGCCATAGAAGTTTTCTGAGCTGTAAGCTTGTAATTTTTTCTACATAAGCTCTTTTATATTTTCACAATCATTTAGCCTCACAGATCCTGCAGTTATCATCATAAGAATATTGGTTATGTACAACAGCCTCTTGCACCTTCTCCCAAAGTACTTGTTTCAATGATCATTACTTCATAGTCAATAAAGGTATTAATTTAAGAATTGCTATCATCATGACAACCTATTAATATTTCATTTTTCATTATCAAGAAACTTATTACTACCTTCAAGAGAAAATGTAACTAAATAATCCCATAATCATATGTTTATGGTTCTGTTTTCTTGGGACTATTTCTAATATCCCATTCTAAATCTAATACAGGAGACCTTGCAGAACCAGACTCTGAGCAAGAATGATGGTCTGGCTAGTAATGGTAGTTCTGAGAAGGCATAACAATATTAGTCTTGAGTGCTAAAGGAAGCTGGAAAACAGAACCAAATATTGCTTTTCGGTGAAGTGCTAATGATGCAGGGCACCACAGTAATAGCAACAGAGAGGAAGAAAAAAATACCTCTATCTCTTTCTCTTCCTACATTCTATAGTGCACTTATTTGATAGAAAGTAAAAGAAGCCAGCTGACAAAGAATAAACGTGGTTTGAGGAATCCTAGTCCAGGCATAGTAAAGTGGAATATAAAGGGATAGATTTGAAATTGAATTACAAGAGTTTAATTATTGAAAGTCATGACTCTGAACTAGAATATAGACTGTATAATAACAAAAAAGTTTTAAAAAGTTTTAAAAAATTTAAAAAAAGTTTAGCAGTCAAGTTCATTATTTTCCTAAAACCTTGAGACTTCCAATGGAAAGGCCTCAGAACTTCTTTGCTGAGTAACTTATTTGTTATGAAAAAAATGCCTTGATACATATGTAAGGTGATAATATATACTAACATGTGCCACCTTAGGTCATTTTATTGAAAAATGATGGAATATCAAAAAAATTAATCACAACAAAACATGTATTAACATATAATTTAAAATATACTAAAGTAATACTTTATCATTATGATTATGTGTTATATATTATATTAGTTTTACATTTATTTATTTTTTTAGAGAAAGAGAGGGCAAGTATGCATAGGAACAGTGGGGGCATTGGGAGAAGGTGGGAAAAGAGAGAGGGAGAGAGAGAATCTTAAACAGCCTGCATGCCCATCGCAAAACCTGATGTGGAGCTCAATTTCATGACTCTGAAATCATAACCCAAGCTGAAATGAAGGGTCAGATGCTCAGCTAAGACACCCAGGTGCCCCATCTTAGTTATACTTTAGTTCATATGAAAAAGTAAATGCAAATGTCTATTACTTAATTTGAAAATAAAATACCAAGACTTAAAAAAAAATAAAATAAAATACCAAGACTGAAGATGTCTTGGTACATCTTCAGAGATGAAGTTTCACTAGATTATTTATTTCCTTCAAATTTCTTGTTAATATTTATAAATTATTTACCTAAAATATTTTATACAATATGTTTGAGTTAGTGTTCATCTTCTAAATGAGTCATTCCCAAGATAATGGTGTATAAAATATAAAAGCAAATCATATGAGTTCCAAAAAACATTTGTGTTCAATTTCTCCAATTATTAGTTAATAAATTAATTAATGCATCATTTATTGAAATAGTTAAAAGCCTAGTGAATAAGGAAAAGAATAAACATGGAATTTGTGATAAAATTTGCTAACAATTGTAATTGTCACTTGTACAGAGCATCAAGAGAGTATGGAAAAGTGAGTAACTTTCTCTTGCCATGTGAATTAAAGAATGCTTTGTGAGAAGCAGCCACACTAAGATCTTAGCAAAACATTTTTCACATATCATTTCACTTTTCATTGGGATATTTTTATTTCTACTTGTTAAGCCACATTCCATATGCAATTTGCAACGTTTAATCAGATGGCAAAATTACCTTAACTATCATGACAAGTACATGGTCTCCCATGAGGTATTCTTTCCTTGATATATAAGCATATCATTTTTTATTTTGTTCCTCTTTGTTTAGCAAAGCATATGTTTTGACATGGTATATGATGAGTTTACATGTACATATTACCATTCATTTCAGTTCCTTATGTGGTTCCTTTTAGTGCTTCATTTATAAAGCTTTTCAAGTTCTTAAATATTTCAAAATAGACTATGGTAGTCCTTTCTTAACTACGTTGATGTTTCTTGTAGAGCTCATGTCTTATTACAGATTGTAGATATGAAAAATTAGCAGCTGAAAGACCCAATTAGTAGTAAAACTTGATCCTATCTTCTATAAAAGCTCTATCCAACAAACAGGTAGAGTGTGGAATGTTTTGAGTGATATTTCATATGATTTAGAAAAAAGCGTATGGTCTTTCTCTCCTCTAGTATACTTCATTTGTTCACTTCACCTAGAACGTTATATTTGTTTGTTGTTTTCATGTACTCTTTTCCTCCTAGGTATCTTCCAGTACTCCTTCAGGATCTTTTTTTAAGAAATATTTCCCCAAAACTTAGTAGACTTGGTTTGATTCTTCTTAATTCTTGGGCTTACTTTTACCAAATAATATATAAATTACAGATAAGATTTTATTTTTCTGCATTCCACACAGTACCCTTACTCCATATTAGCAAGGACTACATCTTGAATTCTGTGTCCTATTCACTTAGAAATGGAATTTGGAACATACTATAAATTGTCCATATTTGGGTTGAGTATATAAATAAGTGATTAGGTAGTTATAAGTAATCTTATAGGAGTTAGACAAGAAAAACTAACAGGTGAAAAATTCGAATGTTAAGCTTAGAAAAGAATCAGTAGCAAGACATTTTTTTGTGGCTATAATTTGGATTGAGACAGTTTATGAATAATTACTTTGTCGTGTTTATGTTGGTGTAGTTATTTTTTTTTTTCTTTTTCTCTTTTCTGTCTGTGGATTTCCTAAGCCAATTTTACATGCCTACTAATTCAATTAAGGTTTCACTATCCCCAGTTGAAAATATTTGACATTTTCCTGTGTTCCCTTACTATTTTATTTCTGTTTGTTTACAGTAGTCATCCCCTTACCTGTGATATTACTTTCTGTGTTTTCAGTTACCTATGTTGTCAGTTACCTATGGTCAACCATGGTCAGGGAGCAGATGATCTTCCTTCTGACTTGTGGTCAGAACAATATAGTAGCTTAATGCTATGTCACAGTAAATGCCCAGGTCATTTCCTTACTCAATCTCATCACATGGCCCTTTATCATTTCACATCATCATAATAAGAAGGAAGAGTATATACAGTAAGTTATTTTGAGAAAAAACACATTCACGTAACTTTTATTATAATATTTTGTTATAATCATTCTATTTTATTTTTTAAGTTTTCATTGTTAATATCTATGTGTTTAATTTATGAATTAAATTTTATAATACATATGTATGTATAGGGAAAATAGAATATATAGGAAGTTTGATACTATCTGTGGTTTCAGGCATCCATTGGGGGCCTTGGAACATATCCCCCATGGATAAAGGAGATTACTGTACAGTAGTTTCTATCATGTTGGTATTATCTCTTAACTGAGTTTAAGAGGCAATAGACAGTAATGTTTAGGCCATAATTCTCTTAAGTCAGATTGACCACTTTGAACCTTATCAAAATCAATAATTACCTATGACACTGGATAATTTATTTAGACTCTAATTGTCAGATTCCTCATGTGAAAATGAAGATAATAATAACAGTTTATTAGGCTATTGTAAGGATTAAAAGTTACAATATTTACAAAACACTTAGGACATTACCAAACATAAAATAGTCTCTGACAGTATGTTAAACATTTTCATGCATTTATTCTGTCCTCTGAAAATTAAATTCTTTGAGGATATAAATAATTTTTTATTTAGCTTTTTGTGCTGCAGCAAATAATGCAGTCCATCAAAATTCTTTATTTCTGTTGTTTTTACCATTTGACCTTTGAAATAGCCTCTTTTACTTACAAAGTTACACTCATTTTCTTTCCCACTTTTTTCTGAAATTGTTTCTTTTCTCCTTTCATAATACATAGAAATTTAAAAATAAAAACTCAATATTGCCACTTTTGCTATATATTGCTTTTTAAACTGGTCACACTAAGCCCTTGGTTATAATTGTGTTGCTTTATTGTAACTATGTCTACATTAGGCTTTTGTGACTAAGCTCTTGACTATTGTATCCTGGCATTTCAATAATTTATAAGAGAACAAAACAACATGTCATTAACTTTCAGAGAATGTTCACCAGAACTGTTCTGAAAGCTTTGAACCCCTGGGTTTTTCACTGAAACTCTGACAATCAACCCGCCTAGTACCATTCATTCTTCATCTTTGTATTTGCTCTCACTGAGAAGAATGGTCCAAATAAGGACATAGAGCACTCTAAAGGATAATGCACCAGATTAGATTCCAGAAGGCTGGGGGACAAGTTCCTGGCTCTGCTTTTAATTACCTGTGTGAAAAAAAGCAAAGGGATTTAATATCTCTTGACCCTAATGACTTCAGCTACTAAATGAGGAGGCTTGGTTTTCACTTTTTAAAACACAGAAATAACAAAGAATGGCTGTCTGTCTGTTTGTTTGTTATATTTTATTTTGTTTCTTAGTTTTTGTAAGCATTATGCAATGCCTGTAGAAATACAAACATGTTTAACACAAAATGTAGTTTGTGATTCCTGATCCCAGCTGGATTTTTATTGTTGTTCAAAAGATTAATGGAAGCAAACTTAAATGTAGTAATTAGTACACCAATTATTTCTGAAGTCTTTCATATTCTATTAGAAAGATCAAAGAGACTTTAATTTTAATCATGCAGTCATTCAATGCATTTATTCACTGATACATTCAGGGCATAATTAATGAAAATTTGTTTATTAATGTTAAAAATAGAAAGGTGAATAAAGCATGCTCTGGAAATATGAGTTAAGGTGTATCATAGTGCAGAGATAGAGAACAGGACATCAATGAATGTCTTCTCTGGAGATACATGTTACAACATATACATGTTATATAATGTAATACTCTATGTTTCAACCCTCTTAGAAGTTCTCTAACACAAGGATCCTGGCTACTTAACCCATAAAAATTTCCGAGACTCAAAAAAAGTGAATAACTTGATCTAGATTGTATTGAAGGAGCTGCTGAGTTTGAAGTTTCTGCCTAAAAGTTTTTTCTAAAAATTCACCAAATTTCTTGCATATATTAATGTGCCCCTATAGAAAAGAAAACTTAATTGGATGCCTTTAACACTTTATTAGTACTCCATGAAGCTTAAAACAACTGATAAAATGAGTTTTCTGTTTTCTAAACTTCTGTTAATTGCACTTGTTATTTCTTCAGTTTTCTTAGTAATCAATTTCAACTCTTCCAATGTAGTGTTTATGTTTTGGGAGACAATAAAACTGGTGCTTTCAATCTTTATTCAAAAGAATCAAGTAGTTTCTTCAAAATTGAACAATTTTAAATATATTTCTATATTGTATTATAGATAATCATTACAGTGATATGGGCCTTTTCATATTTTAACTTTTGTTATCAAATCAGAAGCAAATTCATTGTCATAAAAATTGCATTTGACTTCCAGAGCTTTTATTTTTAATCCCAACTGTCCATTCTAAATCCCCAAATCCCCAGGGACAAATAGATGTGTAATATTTATGTTTTGAGTCATTTCTCATTGTCCTATTAGGGAAATAAAACACTATACAATTGCTTTCTTTCCTTTTAAACACACTTCAAAATCTCCCTTATTTCATTCATTGTGGTAAATGGAAATTTACCAAACAATGTGGCAAAGACAAATCTTTTAGCAGCAAAATAATGTCTCTAGGGCTTCCTGTAAAGTGAGAACAAAGTGCTTCATAGCCCTATTTGAAGCTGGTTAATAAGACACAAATGTAATAGGCTTCACTGCACTTAACTTCAGAAAAAGCGCCAATATTTTCAAATGTGAGCCTCAGATTATTGCCTCTGCAATTTGTTTAGGCAGCCAATGCACCACAACTCATTCCCAGGCTACAAATTGCTTTTGTTAGTGGGAAACAGCATACAATAAAGCTAGATTTCCTGGTGCTTTATTGACTCATGATCAAGTAGTTGTTGAGAATTCTTTTGTCTTCTTTCAATGATTCTCTCAAGTATTCTAAATGTTTTCAAAATAATAACCTCTTTGAGTACAGCGGGGTTTTCTTTAAACCACTGTAATCCTTTGGAGTTTCTGCTTCCTTAAAATATGTTACTGTTTTTTTCAAATTGCCTATATTTGTATGAATTTTAGCATTACCATAACAATAACTAGTTATTCTTTTAACTGTTGAAGATAGCACTTATTGCCAATACATCTATGTTTTAAATATCATTAAATTCTGATAGCAGTAAAATATTATAAGTGATTTCTCATAAATATTAACATAAAATATACCTCTGTAGTACATTTTGTCAGTTGCATTTTACATTACTTTGCAAATATTATGTAGTCTGATGTGAGTATCTGGAATGCAATATATTGCTCTATATTACAAACATAATTAATTTTCCTAACTTTCTTGGATTCTATAAAATCTGTTCATGAAGGGGCACCTGGGTAGCTCAGTCAGTCAATTGTCTGCCTTTGGCTCAGGTCAGGATCCCAGGTCCTCTCCTTCTCCTTTCACCCTTTCCCTTGCTTGTGCTCTCTCCTCTCTTTCTCTCTCAAATAAATAAATAATTTTTTTTAAAAAGTATGTTCATTAAGTGTGATTTAACATATAAACATGCACTTTAATAGTTTCTGTTAAGTGAAAAATAAAATATTTGAATGTCAACATTATGATAGAAGTACTTGACAAATATTTTCTGTCAAACTTCAAATTATGGAAATCTTTAAAATAATTTTCTTTAATAACATTGATTCAGAATTTCCTTCATAACCTACATAAATGATTATTTATAATTGCTTTTATTTTACCCATGAAAATTAATGCTAGTGGTATTGAAAAATTTTGCACTAAACTAGTAATTGCACCTTAAAAAAAACATATAAAGTGCACAGATCTTAAAGAGATTATTATATTATATTACTTTGTAGCAATATTATCTTTGAGGACAATATAATAAATGGAGTTTATTGGTGTTCTAATATCTGTGGTATCTGAATGATATCAGCATCCAGCTTTATTGAACATTTGGAGACAGTGTACTGGTATGGCTTCAGGCTTTACTATAGGGATTAAAATACCCAAATTCCGGTAAAATTTTGAATTGGAATATAGAGCATATCCAGGAACCAAAGATAAAAACAGATATGAAGTTCAATAGATAAGGTAATAGAAACCAGGTCAATACCAATGTTCTTTATGTTGGGTCCATGGTCAAAAGAACGAGACTAATACAAAGCGAAGGTCAAGCAAAGCTTGATTTCACACCAAGCATCAAGAATCAAACTGACTGGCTAGGGCCGTCTCTTACAAAGAGGTGACGACTCTCTGCTTTACAGACTAGCTTTTATAGAGCAAAGGAAATGTGGTTGGGCCTGGTCACACACAGGTGGCCAATGAGATTGTAACACACAGAGAAAGCTGCACAGTCATGCTAGGTTACACACGGGTGGCCAATTGAATTACAATTTAGCCTATAGTAGATATTTGAACTAGCCTAACACCTTGGTCAGTGCCAAAAGGTGCCCAAAGGGCGGGGCCCATACTCCTTGGTAGCTAGGGAGACAGTATGCGCCCCCACTGATTGGATACCTCCACCTGGCCTGACCCACCATTGTATTTGGGCTTTGTCACCTGGGACTGGTTTCCTGGACTTGCTTTTAAGTTCCCTGAGGGGGAGTAGGGTCAGTTTAAGTTTTACTGCATAAACAACAAAATCACTGTTTAACCGGATGGAATCGCTCTGGCTAAATAGGCCCTTACACTTTATATGACATTTTGTTGAAACTATTTTTGATAGGGGTGCTCAGTCAGTTAAGCTTCAGACTCCTAATTTCAGTTCAGGTCATGATCTCAGGGTGGTGAGATCAAGCTCCCCATGGGACTCTGTGCTGGGCATGGAGCCTGCTTGGAATTCTCTCTCTCTCTCTTTCTGTACAACCCCACCCCCTTGCTTGTACACTGTTTCTCTTTCAAAAAACAAACAAAACTATTTTTTATAAATGCTGTAAAACTAGAAAAAACTTTAATATACATTTGTTACTTCTTATTGACCTATGTGTTCTTATTTTCACCTGAGGTAAACCCCAAAGCACCAATATATAATTGATCATAAAGTCAAAATCTTTGTTGTCAAACAAATTACATAAGAAGTGTCAGAATTCTGAAAAATAAGCTCTAGACCATGCTCTCTAAAATATCCTAACAAAGAAAATGAAACTGATCAGTAATGTAGATGCCTAAACACAATCTGAAGGCTTTTAGTTTAAGGACATGTAAAAGAAGCTTAAAAAGAAATGCATTTCTAATTTTGCTAAGTGCAAAGCATAAATGCTACAATCTTTGAAGCCTGATGCTACTGGAAGTGCACTGAAGACCCTCAAAATGATATAATTACATTTATATATAACACAAAAGACTACAAAATCAATGTAAAGGCCTTAAATTTATATATAACTTAAAAGTGAAGATTTAGGTGGATTTTAAATGATAAAGGGAATAAGGGGTTGATCTAGTTTTGCAAATGCAGCATCTATCTGCCCCAAAAGACGGCTTTCTCTTGATAAAGGGTCTGCAATGGAAAACATTCCATTTTAATCATTTTTATTCATACGTGTGTATGTAAATGTATGTGTGCATTCAAATGAAACAGTGAATAGTGAATGATCAATGTATAAATTAGCAAATAATAAATGTGCATTTAATATTAATTATATATTTTATTTAATATGTATTATTATTCGTGATGTACTTATTGAGCAGCTACAATCCAGGTAGAATGATGTTGATACACAATGGTGAGCAAAAGTCAGATAGAATGCCTCTATGGAACTTATAGTCTGGTGTGAGGCTAATTATAAAGCTACTTGAAATGTTAAGAGATTATAGAAAATTTTATTACTAATAAAAAGAACAAAGTATAAAGAATTCAAATAATCAAAACAAAATATAAAATTGAAACAATCTTTTTTCCTTCATCCATCCTTCTTGAACTTTGAACAACAACAAGAAATCACCTAGAATTAATATAGACAGCATTTTGCCACTTGTTAAGATGTTTAAAATAAAGGTTATATATATTTGATAAAAGATATCTCATAGGGGCCCGTGGGTGGCTCAGTGGGTTAAGCCTCTGCCTTTGGCTGGGGTCATGATCTCAGGGTCCTGGGATCCAGCCCCGCACTGGGCTCTCTGCTTGGCAGGGAGCCTGCTTCCCCCCTCCCTCTGCCTGCCTCTCTGCCTACTTGTGATCTCTTTCTCTGTCAAATAAATAAATAAAATCTTTTAAAAAAAAGATACCTCATAAAATAAAGATGTTGTCATGAGAAATCATCTTCTAGCTAACATTCAAAGTGTTATCATCATGATTTCACAAATTTCAAAATCTGGCTTTTAGAGTTATACACTTAAAAACTTGAATTTCAAAACACACTGGCAATGACTATATCACCTATGCATGACCTCACACCAACAACCTCAAAAATAACTGATCTATAAACCAAAATTGATGTTTAATTGTCTGTAATGAGAAATGTAATAACTATGAGATATAAGATAACCTTATCATATGTGCTTCTTCCCTGAAATCAGATTATATTATAGGGCTTTATGCATGTGGATTAGCTCTATGTACCCATCTTCTCAGTAGATACATGCTTAATACCAGAAGTAGTAAAAAAACTTCAGCCATCTTACCTCCCTGAATGGGGATGAACACACAACATAAGATGCAGGGCTTCTTTTATGTTTTTCACACTATCTAATCCTTCAACAATTACCTCTCCTCCCATTCTTCCTTGAATCATTTGTCAGGAAGCCATTGTTTTCTATGGGAAGTTTGGCTAAGGTTGTGGTGATTCTTAAAATTTCTAACTTCCCTCATAGGAAAAATGTATTTTTAAATTCTATAAGAACAATCAAAATTTCTAAGAGAACAGTTATTTTCTGTGATTCTTTTAGAAAAACATACATTTTTTATAATTTGTTTGAATTATGTTTTCCAAAAATGTATTTGTAAACTTTGAACATTTAGAGTGTGTATCAATTCCATCATTGACATTTATGGGTTTGTTTCTTTTTTTTTTTTTTTTTTTTGAGTCAATACATTGCAGTTATAGCACTTGTTCCCTTCCCACTGTTGCAAGTAAGGGGCTTTGCACATAAATTAACGTTAATGGGAAGGTTATCCTAGATAATTAGGTGAGCTCAATGTAATCATAGAGTCTTATTAAAATGCAAGCAAGAGGGTCAGAGTCAGAGAAGGGGATGGGGCAATGGGAGCAGAGGTCCAAATGATATAATTGCTAACTTGAAGATGGAGGAAAGGGCCATGAGCCAAGGGAGGGAGTGAATCTCTAGAAGCCAGAAGAAGCAAGGGAACAGGGTCTTTTCTAGAGTCTATCAAAATAACACAGTCCTGGAGTGTAGTGCAATGAAAACCATTTAAGATTTTTGTCCTACAAGACTGTAAAGTAAATATGAAAGAAAATAAAAATAAATTTGCATAATTTTAAGCCACTAAGTTTGTGGTAATATTTCACAACAGCAATTGGTAACTAATACATACACTTAATCAGAATAAGTTCTTGTAAGTGGAACAAAGAAATTTAGGAATGTAATTTCCACCTAGAACAAAGATATAAACATTTTCCTGAGCAAAAACTATATTATATAAAAATATTCCTTATCTGCTAAGTGCTCAACAACTATATATTGAATGTTTATTCATGTTAACACATTGTTTTTTAATCGCATCCTCACTACATCCAGTTATATGACCTTAGACAAGTTACTTACCAACTGTGTGCCTTAGATTCCTTTTCTGCAAAATGAGTGAAATACTTATAAAATGGTCTAGAACAATGCCTGGCACATTATGAACAATCAACAAATGGTACTCATCTACCGATTTATTAGTATTATTGCTGGGTATTACTATATTTTATTACATACCTTGCAATAACTGTATTATATACTTGTATTTTATAAAATATAGTTTATATGAACTGTTGCAAATTTTCAAATCACTACTTAGTCTTCAAAGAGCAAATTTCAAAAATCTATGAGCATGATAAATCATAATATCTATTTCTTTTATTGCATTTATTAATCACTTCATTAACATGAAAAACTACATAATTATATCATATTATTAGTAGAAAAAACATAATTCCTCCAAATTAAAAACAAGATACAACAAAGTGCAATAAATATTCCCTTTCATAGTATACATTTTGCAATATGTCAAGCCTGAATTAACAACAAAATCTAGAGTCCTATTTAATGATCTCTGAAAACATGCAATTCCCTTCATCTCCAAGCTTAATAGAAATCAGATATAACCATGGTGTTAGACTATAAAGTAAAAATTCAGAAACCTAAAATAGAGTAATAAATTTCTTTTTAACATCATGCTACCATCAGAGCAGTCAATAATAATTGTTTGTAGAAAATTGCTTAGCCTTTCCTCAACTATGGCTTAAAAAGTAATTTTATCTGAAAGTATTGTATTTTAGCTGACACTAAGGACCTGCTTTAGTGAGTCCTATTAAATTCTTATGTAGTGTAGAATTGTACTTCTGGGTAATTTACAAACTAGATGTGTGATTGGTGATTAAAATTATCTTCAAAGACAGAGTTCTATATTGGTAACAATTCTTGGCCTATTCAAAGAGGAAATGAACAATCAGGAAGGCAATAAGCTATTCTTATGTGTTCCTACACAAAGATTCTAAGTAGATTTCTTCTCAAGATAAGCGTGGTCAATTCAGTTAACAACTATATAGAGAGCTTGTTTTATAATGATCATTATTATCATCATTATCATAGTGACTATTTTTTTACATTGTCTCAACAGTAGACGGTAATTCTGTTCTTATTTTTTCCCTTTTTATCCAAACACATACAGATATATTTTAAATAATGAAGTAATTTTACATGCAGTTTTAAAGCAATCCTAGGAATAATTAGGCACATTAAGATATAAATATCATTATCTATACTGTAATATAAATATTATAAATAACATCAAAATAAATATAAAAAGGTCACTTATAAATACATGAACTTTCAAACGTTATAGAATAGTAGTTAAGAATATGACATCTATATTGAAATCTAAGTAGATGGCTCTTAACAATTTGATTATTAAGCAAGATACGTATCTTTTTATAACTGTTAGTGTTGTGGAATTGTCAAGGCCAAGGAGCAAGAAAGAATTCTTGAGATATTTTGGGTGCAAAGTTTGTTTCTGTTTTTGGTTTTGTTTCTAAGATTTTATTTATTTATTGACAGTGAGAGAGAGAACACAAGCAGGGTAGTGGGAGAGGGAGAAGCTGGCTTCCTGCCAAGCACGGAGCCCTATGCGGGCTCCATCCCAGACTGGGATCATGACCTGAGCTGAAGGCAGATGCTTAATGACTGAGCCACCCAGGTGCCACCCAAAAAGTGTTTTTATTATAGTATAGGGACAGGACCTGTGGACAGAAAGAGCTGCCCAATGATTGTGAAAAGTGAATGATTATATGCTTTTAAGTTTGGGGGGTAGGATTAGAGATAACTGAAATCTCTAAAGGGATTTCTGCATGTTAAAGAAGAGTTACAAGATCCTGGAGGTCTGTCTATTGTCATGATAAGGTAGTTTTTAGTCTATAGCAAAACGTCAACATTAAGGAGGCCATGAGTTCCTTGAGTAATGTCCTGCTCTGCATGTCTCAGGTATTCATCAGTGGATTGCAAGTTGTAGGGAAATTTCTTTTGGCTACATTTCTCTTGCCTTTGTTTGCTTCATCATTAGCACAGATGTGGGCAATTAGAAGTTGGTGTATATGTCTCTTACACACACACATATCTATCTATCTATCTATACATATCATATATATATCTATACACATATATACATATACTATATTACATGTTCCTATATGAAATATATGCATATACATATGTATACAAAATATATACAGAAATATACACTTTAAGACATATGTATACTATGTAACTATATATAATATTTTATTTATAAAATATATCTATTATATATACATATATATACATTACTTCAATAAGTAAATTAACATGTCCCATCTTTGCTAGCAGATTTTCTGGTTGTCATCTATAAAAGCACCACATCACAACAAAATGAAGCAAACATTAAGGTCAATAATATAAAAATTAATAGCTACAAAAAATTAAAATAGAGTGAGCAAAAAGCCATTACAGTCCCTCCCATTCCACAAGATGTTTTAGAGATGGCCTTCTGGTTCAGAGCTGTGATGTCATGGCCCAATAATATTTAGGGCCCAGCAATTTTACTGATAATCAGGTAAATGGCAGCCTGATTGGTAGGGCTGAGTGAAGAAATAGCCCTGGCAAAAATTGAGAAATAGAGAGGGATTGAGCAAAAAGTTAGATTTCGAACTAAAATGAAGTGACGCTTTCCTCTGTAGGAGAAGGAAGGTATAAACAGGGAAAATGTCAAAGGCAAAATGAACTATATGGTGTTGGGATAAAATAGGAGTTCTTGGTGTGAATTAAGTTTTTAGTATATGAAGATAAATATGGAAAGAAACGTGAGTGTAAATGTGTGTGTGTGTTTGTGCATATATATTTATTCATATACTTCCTTGGTTTATCCACTGAGAAAGCTTAGAAGCAGTGACATTCCAGTAATAATGAATAAGCCTAGTACTCAGATCTCACATTACATAGAAATGTTTCTATGTATCTTTCTCTACCATAATGAATACACATTTTTTTTTTTTTTTTAAGAAATGACGATGGGACGCCTGGGTGGCTCAGTGGGTTAAGCCACTGCCTTCGGCTCAGGTCATGATCCCAGCGTCCTGGGATCGAGTCCCGCATCGGGCTCCTTGCTCGGCAGGGAGCCTGCTTCTCCCTCTGCCTCTGCCTGCCACTCTATCTGCTTGTGCTCACTCTCGCGCTCTCTCTCTCTCTCTCTGACAAATAAATAAATAAAATCTTAAAAAAAAAAAAAAAAAAAAAAAAGAAATGACGAACCAAGACCTGGGAAAAACAAAGAATAAGATGAGCTGGAATATTTTGCTATGATCAGAAAACAAGGAAATGCCAAAACATGCCAAAAGACCAGGAAATTTAATTTTAAATGGCTCCCACTGTAAAAATCTATAGTAACAAAAAGCAAATGCACACATACAAAAATATAATAACACTTTATTACCTGTGGTTTAAGTAAGAATTCTTAAATCCATACCAATATAAGTAAATAAATGTGGAGAAGAGAACATTTCTTTACAGTAAAATGCCACTTAATTAATGCAGAATAATCCATAGAATTAGAAAAATCACCATTTGGTAACTCCCCTGACAATAACTGATATAGACAACTATCAGTGGATTCAAAAAGTAACAGGTGAAAAAGAGGGGTGCCTGGCGGGGCTTAGTCAGTTAAACGTCTGCCTTCAGCTCAGGTCATAATACCAGGATCCTAAGATTGAACCCTGCATCCGGTTGTCTGCTTCATGGGGAGCCTGCTTCTCCCTCTGTCTGCTGCTTCCTCTGCTTATGTTCTTTCTCACTTTCTCTCAAATAAATAAATACAAATCTTAAAAAAAAAAGAAAGTGAAAAAGATAAACTTTTAGATGATCACAAAGCATCTCTTCATAAAATATTCATAATTTTAAAAAACAAAAAGGAGTGAAGAAACCTCCAGATGCCACCATAATTTATTGATCAAAATTAACAGGATACATGATAAAGCAAATTTTTTTTCATGCACTAACTGACATGGAATGAGAAGAAAGCACATCAGATTTCTGATATCACTGTTGAAAGAGCTAAATAGATGGTAATTGTGATGAAATATCAAACTCAAATTGAAGCAATATCTTATAAAATAACCCCCTATAGTACTAAAAAATAAAATCAAGAGTGTGAAAGTAATGAAAAGACTGCAAAACTCTTCCAGATTGAATGTGACTGAAGAGAGCTGACAAATATAATGTGCAGTGTAATGTTGGATTCTCTGCCAGGGCGGACATAATTAGAACAACTGGCAAAACTTAATGGGGTCTGAGGGTTGTCATTAGTATTGTATTGATGTCAATTTCTTAATTTTAATATTTGTACACTTTTTAGATGAGGCATCCTTCTTTGTAGGTAATAGTAACTTTTCCAGGCTAGTAGATTATCATGTCTTCTAACATCATGTCTGCAAAAAAAAAGGAAAAGAAACCAAAAGTATAGAAAAATGATAGCGTAACAGATAGAGATAGAGATATATCAATTCTGAAAAGGAAATGAGTTGTGGGGTTTGGGTTAGGTATATAATGAAACCATTTAATACTTTTGCATACCCACTAACAAGTAGATTTTTTATTCAAGACACATTATGATGTAGCTTATTTTGCTTTTTAATTCTCAGCCACAAAGGACCATTTCTACCTTTTCTTCCCCATTCTAAATCTTAGATGATATTCATATTTTGTTCAGACATTCAAGAACATATGCTTGGTGGCCAACTCTATAAAATGGGGACTGCATTTTCATTTCTTTCAATACTTTGTGATAAAGAATCTTCTCAACTACCACAAATTCCATTTTGTTCAAAATACTAGTAACAGTAAATATTTTATCAAAGTATGATTAAGTGGCTTTCTTTACTCATTTTCAGTTCTGTTGAATTTTTTCATAAACAATGCTTTTTCAGTCATATACAAATGTTTTACAGAATGTTTTACATATGAATATATCAAAGTTACTTTAGGGATTAGTTGTATTGCTTATTTACAATAGATCAGATAGATCTGCATATTTGCTATCACTGAATTAATAACACTGCAGATTTCATCACCATGATAGAAAAAAAAAAAAAAACAATAAATAAACCCAGTCACATTCAGCCAACAAATCGTTAGATTATAAATCAGAGTGAAAAGTAAAGTTAATATCTTAACTCTATCAGTCATGTAGAGAAGGTTCTTTATTTATTCACCTCATCAATCTGAAAATCATTTCTTATATTTAAAAATATAAAAAATAACATTAACTTACATAAATCACAAAAATTAATAGAGGTGAAATAAAATGAACATGTATAATTCTTTATGTAGGGCAGAGTGTTCTCATATGATGGGAATATCAGAAGTGATTTATCAACAATTTAAAATTCATAGTCTGTTTTTCTATAGTATTTAGGTTCTAGTCATTTTTGTTTTAATTTTTTGCTATGGATTTGCACATGGGTTAACTTCTGTTTGAAAACTCATGCATGTCTTCCTGCAATTGGAAGTTTTCCTTGTATGTGTCTCCTAGGCAATAGTATAGTAGATAATATATATTTTAAATGAAGATATTTCTAAAATATAGCCTGGATGAAAAACATCTCTGTACTCTAATTCATAGTGGTCTTACATGTCTTAAAGAAATGTGATTTTCTTTATTATACAAAGCCAGGGAGATAGCTAGAATATGTTTAGAAAGTCATAGAATTTTAGAGTTAGAACTAAATTTGTAGTGAAACCTCAGATATAACAGAAAAAAAAACCCAGATTTTCAAAGGTTAGATAACAAGTAAAATTTAAGACCATGCAGTTAACTGATCTCAGATTTATGACTAAATCCCATATTATCTTTATATCTCATTGAACTATACAAGTTCCTCACAGATTCAAATAGAATTTGATAAAAACCCATTCCTATTTCATTTGAAGTTTCCACAACTAAGTAATCACTCACTTCTAGAGTCTTTCTATATAGTGTTACAACAAGATATTTTAGAAAAAGGAAGATTTTTTTATTATCAAAATGTGTCAGAATTATTTTTGAAAGTAAATTAAGGCATATTGTTTATATGCAATGACTAAAGCTCTAGAGTTTAAAGAAATCAAATCAAATTATGGAACTGTTCCATATCTGCTTTGCTAGAAAGAGAAACAAACATCATTACCATAAATAGTTTGGATGATATTTAATTTATTTATTTTTAAAAAGATTTTATTTATTTATTTGACAGAGAGATCACAAATAGGCAGAGAGGCAGGCAGAGAGAGAGGGAAGCAGGCTCCCCACTGAGCAGAGAGCCCAATGCAGGGCTCGATCCCAGGACGCTGAGATCATGACCTGAGCCAAAGGCAGAGGCTTAACCCACTGAGCCACCCAGGCACCCCATTGGATGATATTTATAAAGAAGTTCTTTATTTACTCCTGACATCTAATACACACAACCTGATTGTTCCAAAACTATTATAATTATTTTAAGAGGAGCACATAAGAAAAAATGTCAACCAATGAGTCAAGTAGAGTTTAATGAGGACTTCTGAAAATAGAGTGGTTTTAGTTCTTAAAGGAAATCTATAAAAACTCAATCTCTCAGTTTTGCTGAATAAGAATGAATTATCCCCTTACCCCAGGTGTGGATCACAGCCATCTTGTATGTGAATAAGAAGCCAGACTGAAGATGTGGTCAGCGCACACTGTGGTTGGCCGAGCAGAGTCTAAAAGAAAGTTGGTTTTCTAGGACATTTGTTGAGATTATTGAGTTACTGAATTACCTACCCTGAAGTTTTCACTCACATCTTTCATGAGAAGACTTATAAATAATTGGGAAAAAATGTGTTTCTTGTTTCCGAAAATCTAGAATATATATTTACTTACAAGACAGAAGTAATTACAAAGAAAGGAAAAAGCATTGAATGCTTTCTACTAAAAATTTGTTAGATCAAAACAGATGTGTTCTTACAATGATTAACAACTTATAAAAATTATCCACTACCTTATAGTAACTGACACAGGAATGCTATTACAATTATCTACTCCCTTGTAATGATAGATGTAGGAATGCTAATATCTTCTTTATTTTTTAATATTTCATTCATTTATTTATTTGTTTTATTAGAGAGAGAGAAAGAGAGAAAGAATATACATGACTGGAGGGAGGGGCAAAGGGAGAGAATCTCAAGCAGACTACTTGCTGAGTGTGTAACCCAAGGCAGGGCTTAATCTCACACCCCAGAGATCATGACCTAAGCCCAAATCAAGAGTTGGAAGCTTAACTGACTGAGCCACTCAGGTGCCCCTAACATCTCCCTTTTAATAAAAGCTGAAATTGTTTATTATTCTAGGGAAAAATTACTCCTACAATCCATATACAAAGTAAGTCAATCTGCTTTATCAGTCATAGGTATAGATTTATTAGTAGTTTTAGCTGGAATTAGAAAATACTTTAGAAAAGTATATGTGTATATGAGAGAAGTGAAGACTAGAACATTAAGCTCAAGATATGAGTGCACAGAGATATTTGAGGGTTAGTTAGGTCTTCTGGCCAGTTTAGTTTAATATACTAAAATATATTGCTGCATTCATCATATGATGGACCTACAAAAGGTAGTGTCTGGAAAGGCTCTTGGAAAAAATATGTCCCAGTAATACAAAGACAGAAATACGGATTTTTTTGAAAATACCAACTAAAAGGTAACCAAGATAACTTGAATATATGTCTATAGTTTTGGAAAAGCTACTCTGTTTTTTTAGGTTCACTACTCAGAAATTCCAGGATAATTTCGAATATAATAAAAAATTTTTGAAGAAATGAACAAAATCTGAAAGAAAGCCAAACGAAAGAAAATAGCTTATCTTTGACACAAAGAAACTAAAGAGAAGACACAAAACATTGTTATTATTGATTATTTAGAATATGTCTGAAAGTTAAAGAACCCCATGAGATTTTGTCAAAAATATTAGAAACCTGAAATATTTTGGGTGTCATATAATGACTACACAAAGGGAATAATAACTCATTTTGTTTCTCCAACTTGTAAAAGCTACAACTCAGAGCCAGTCATGTAATGATACTCTGTGCCCATGGCAGTTTCAGAAATACCGTGATCTATTCCACAGAATAAAACAACCAAAATCCAGATTTACAAAGAGGTAGATTACTCCAATTTGAAAAGACCTTAAAGACTTTTCCCACTGACTTTCCTTCAAATGGATCCATATGATATATTTATTGATGGTTGTGAAATTATTTTCCAAATGCATAAAAATAAGGATTTGTAAGAGAATTTAAAAAGCACAGGGGCGCCTGGGTGGCTCAGTGGGTTGGGCCTCTACCTTCCCCTCAGGTCATGATCTCAGGATCCTGGGATCGAGCCCCGCATCTGCTCTCTGCTCCGCGGGTAGCCTGCTTCCCCCTCACTGCCTGCCTCTCTGCCTACTTGTGATCTCTCTCTTTGTCAAATAAATAAATAAAATCTTTTTAAAAATAAAATAAAAAGCACAAAATCCACTCATGGAGTAATTTTAGGTGACAAATAACAAGATGTTTAATAAAATCTACCTTTTGAGCACTTAATGAGCAAAATTTCTGTCTTACTTTATGTGATGATATAAAGTTCACTCCACAAAACAAAAAATGAAAACAAACCCTTAAAAATTTTGATTCCAATTATTAAGAAAGAACTAGCACAGATAATAAAGATTGATGCCAATTTGTCTGCTCTTCAAAGTTAATGATTATCATTAATATAATTATGGTCATTGAAGTATAATGATTTAATATTATGACATTAATGAAAGCAAATTTTTTTTTATACTGGCATATGCCCTTTGCTGTTACAATAATTAATCTTAAAGTTTTTTGATTTTTCATGTTTTAAAACATAATCTCTCTATGGAAGTGTCACCTTGTAAGATTATTGAAGGAGAAAAATGTTTTTGGAATTCTATTACAGAAAATCATATGCAATGTCATAACTGGCATTCTTAAAAAATAAAATAATAGCTAAAGAAAAGGAAAAATAATATCAAGACAAGGTTACAAATAACAAGGACATTAACAGAAATAACATAAACAAATGCATATTACATGCACATGTATATACAAATTATACCAATGAAAATGGATTTACCTGTTATTTTGCTGCAAATCATTTCCCAGATGATTTCAATTGGCATACAATTTTTTTTAAATGGCAAACTTCCCAAATAATTCTATGTATATACACTTGTATATATTTCACATAAGATCTCAATTTTAAAAAGGAACATGAGAAGTATGAAAAAAAGAAGAAAACAAACCAAGCCAGATGGATATATAGATATATATCAATAGATACAAATGTAATAAAATATGAGCAAATGTATTCATAGTTCTTTTCTCAATTCAATATTCTTTTTTTTTTAATATTTTATTTATTTATTTGACAGAGAGCTAGAGAGAGAGCACAAGTAAGCAGAGCGGCAGGGAGAGGGAGAGAAAGAATCAGGCTCCCTGCCGAGCAGAGAGCCCGATGTGGGGCTCGATCCTAGGACCCTGGAATCATGACCCGAGCCGAAGGCAAACGCCCAACCAGCTGAGCCACCTGGGCGCCCCTCAATTCAATATTCTTAAAGCACATTCTATGTTTAGTAAAGTGTTATGGTCTGAATATTTATGCCCCTCCCCCAAATTTATATGATATAATTTTAGCCCCAAAGGTAATGACATAAGGAGGTTAGGCTTTTGGGAGATGATTAGATCAAGAGGATAGAACCCTTATTCTATAGGATCCTTATAGGATCAGTGCCCCTATAAAAGAAAACCCAGATATCTGGTTTGCCCCTTCCACCATGTGAGGACACCACAAAAGGAGGTTATTTATGAACCAGGAAGTGGTTCCTCAATAGATACTGAGTAGGCCTAGTTCCTTGACCTTGGACCTAGCCTCCACAACAGTGAGAAATAAAATTCTGTTGTTTATAAACCACCCAGTCTATGGTATTCTGCCTGAATAGAATAAAACACCAAATGAAGTTATTCATAGAGACCAAATTTTGTTTTCCTCCCAAAAGTATATCTAATTATCTTAACAGTATTTATTTAAATTCTCCATGTGACCCCATTTACCTAATATGTCCCTAGATAAAAACTAGTTGCTTTTACTTTTATGTCCCTTCTGTTTCTTTATTTTATTATAATTACTTATATTTCTTTATTCACACATTAATATTAAACTCATAATTGTTGGTATCATTTGATATCTGATTAGTTAGGAATCACTATTGTTCAACATTTTCTACATTTTCCTCACTGTACTTAATCTATTTTTTCTAAACAGAACTAAGAATTATTTTGTCCTGATACGTTAAACTCCTGTTCAAAATTCAATCATAATTGCTCTAACTTTTGGATTGATTAGGGGTAAAAGGAATTTTGTGTTGTAATACTAATAATGTGTAGGGGATTCATAGGATTTGGGGGCTGATCAAGGAAATTATATATGACCACCACAGTAACACACAAAAAACTTCATCAAGTAGAACTTGCACAGAGTGACATGAGAAAGGATTTTCCTCATAGAATGAGGCTGTCCAGAATATTAGCCCAGGGAACTACCATTTAGTAGGCAAGGGTAGGACTTATGTGTCTAGGTGATATCGCTCAGCACTGTAGTAAGGAGTCTCTAGGTCAGAGTTCCAAAGGGCAATGGTGGCTTGGGGTCCTATAAACACAAGGTTCCAGCTTCTCAATGATCAGTAGGTGTCAGGCGTATATTATCATGAGGTATGCAAAGCACACATTCCCTAAAGGGGTAAAAATATGCTAATTTGGGCTGTTTTTAAAATGACTGGATATATAAAAATTTGAAATGGGCATTTGTGAGCTGTTTGTATAACAGTTCTTGGCTTGTTATGAAGAAATGAACAAACTAGGGGGCGAATATACAGGGGACATTTTAGCCTGATTTATATAAGATTACCCTATCCGTGAAATGGAATTATTCGGGTTTTATATAATGCCCTTTGTTACTATTTTAGCTCTTTCCTTTTACATGTTGTACTTAAAACAGTTGTTTTCTTTATCACATGCTATCCATCTTTTACCCCTCCATCTATTCCTCAAACCATGTTATTAATCTCGAAGTGCTTCTCAAATTTAGTTTCATTAAAAAGCTTCATCTTTTAAATATCTCAGCATGGATATCTTCAACGAGATTGAATATTGGTTATAGCACTTTCGGTACTTCCTTTCTCCTTTGGAGTCAAATTACCAATAATGAAAGGCAAAAATCTTAAAGGTAACATTCTGTGAAATTTAACTAATGCATACATTTAGGTAAATCCAAATTCTTGTCAAGATATAAGACACTGTCATCACCTCTGAAGGTTATTTCGTGCTCTTTCTCAGTCTTTCCATTTCCCCATGCTCCCAAAGACAAATATTTTGTGAATAGAAGCATACATCTTTTTGTAAGTACACTTTCATTCAGTAAAATGATAATTTTAAGATTTATCCATGTTGTCAAATGTTTCAGGAGTTTGTTTTTATTGCTTATATTATTCCACTATATGAATATACCAGTGTTTGTTTATTCATTCTCTTTCTGATGAGCACTTGGACTACTTTCAGTATTGAATTATTATTATTATTATTATTAATTTTTATATATCTTTTATTTTAATTCCAGTACAGTAACACATAGTATTAAATTAGTTTTAGATGTACAATATGGTGATTCAGCAATTCTATACATTACTCAGTGCTCATCATGATAAGTATACTCTTTATCTTCTCCAGTATTGAATTATTGTAAATAAAATGGTTGTGGAATTCTTGTAGAAATCTTTTTATGGACATGCATTTTTATTTCAATGTGTCAAAAATTACATGTATAATTTAGGCACAATGGAGTAGATGTATATTGAGGGTTTTTTTATTTAGTTTTATAAGAAATTCTGAGTTACTTTTAAGTGAGCATACCATTTTATATTCACATACGAAAGTATCATGTACTACAATATAGGAACAAAAGTACCATGTACAACAATATATAAACATTACACTTGCTCTACATTTCCAACAACTTTTGGTTTCACCAATAGGTTTAATTTTAGCAATCTAGTGAGTGAGATGTGGCACTTCATGGTTTTATTTGCATTTCCTTTACAAATAATGTCTTGAGCACTTTCTAAAAATATAGTTTTTCTACCCCCACCCCATATATTTTGCCGTATGTTGATCTTTCTCGTGAAGTATCTGTTATAATCTTTGTTCACTTTTACTGGATTGTATGTAATTTTATCATTGGGTTGTAGAAGTTTGTTGTAAATTCTCTGTCCAGGTCCTTTTCCAGATTTATGTACTGCAGATATTGTCTCTAGGACTAAGACTTTCTCATTTATTTCCTTAATGTTTTCTTTGATAAATAGATTTTTTTTTATTATTTGCAATATATTTTTTAAGGCTACTTTTTCTGGATCTATCAAGCAAACCTTGCTTCTCCAAGACTGAAGAAATATTTTCTTGTATTTCCTTTTGGAAAATTATAGTTTTTAAATTTGTTTTAATGGATATGATTTATCTCAAATTTATTTTTGGTAATATGTGAATTAAAGATCAAAGTCCATATTTTTCTCTATGAATATCCAGGTATTCAAGCTCCAGTGATTTAAAGATTTTCTTTTCCTCACTGATGGCATTTATGTCTTTTGGAAAATTGCATTATCATTGTATAAAAATCGATCCATTTCTAAGTTCTTGCCATTGATCTATTTGTTAGGACTTCAAGTATGATTTTGGGGGACACAACTCAGTCCATAATATATTTTCTCATTTAAAAAATAAAAGACTATATTTAGTTTTTAGTTTTTCATACTATCATTTTCCTTCTGTTTTTCAAAAAGAATTATTTTCATTAGTCTATGTTTAGTTAATGGCTCCTATTCTCTATTTCTATTTATTTGCAAGTCCATCCTGTGAAGATTATTTTTTCTTTTAGATATTATTTTTTTTTAATTCTAGAATTGTAATTTGACTCTTTTCTTATAATTTTTATTTCTTTGCTGTAATTCCCCAACTAGGTCATTTCAGATTAGTCTTTATTGGTTGTCTTATTTTCCAGACTATCAGTCATATTTTCCTATGTCTTCATTTGTTGAGTAATTTTTATTTCTATCCTGAATATGATGAATGATGGATATTTTATTTTAGTATTTCTAGAGTTTTTACTGTAAGTCTTGTATCTTCCTTCTATGAATATTGATTTTTTTTTTTTAAGCAAGCATTCAACTTGGCTAAACAATGGTTTGTCTCCCTTGTGGAGACGGAAGCTCAAATCTCAGTTTATTTACTTTAGCTTTACTGTGGTGCTTGGAGTATTCCCCAGTAATTCACAATACAGGGGGCAACCAGAAACTCTGGAAAATTTTATAAACAAATTTGAGTCTCTCCCTCTCTGGCCCATTTCCAAAATTTCCCCCCTCAATTTCCATTGACTCTGGTAATACAAACTGTCTTCTGTTTCTTCAAGTGTTTAAGGTTGATTTTTCTTTTTTGTTTTGTTTTGTTTTGTTTTTGGTTTATTTATTTAGAGGGAGAGGGAGAGGGAGAATCTCAAGGAGAATTCCCACTGAGCATGGAGCCCAACTAGGGACTCCATGCAGGGCTCATCACCAGGCTCAATCTCAGAACCCTGAGCCAAAATCGAGAGTCAGTGGCTCAACCAATTGAGCCACCCAGGAACCACTTAAATTGATTTTTTTCTAATAGAATTTTAACTATACCTGCTAGAGAAGACTGAGGTTGAGCTTCAAGAAAATGTGTTTTAAAGAAGGAACTCTACATAGTGCCATCTTCTCTTTTGTTTTATTTTCATTCACTATATCAAGTGTTTTTTGGTTATGCTTAATGCCTTCAGGTACATTTTTGTTTAGCAAAATTAATGTTTGTTTTTTTTTTTATCTGTGGGAAGGGTAGTCTGACAATAACAGTCCAACCATAGCCAGACGCATCACTGCTAAAGTATTTTTATTCAATAGATATGAAAAGTTGTACTGTATTAATATCTCTCAAATATTCTTGTCATAAAATAGTGTGTTGGCAATACCCTAAACAGGTAATATAATGTAAATATTTCTATAGTGTAGTCTTAATTGAATTAAGGTAATCACAGAAGACATTTTTATTGCCTGATTCTATTTAGTTCTTAAAAAAATAGTTTAAAGTTTAATCATGTTATTTTGTTTGGAATATATTCCTTTGTTTCTTCATTTTGCTCGACCTTCTGTATTTTTAAAGATCTTATAAAATAGTCACCTCTCCTAGACTTAAAAGAGTGGCCTTATGTAGGAGATGAACTTTACCCACCCTAGCTCTTGGCTATCTCTCAAACCTTTGTGATTGTCCAGGAAGCCTATTTCACTTTTAATTGTTCCTAAGCATTGAGGATGTGCCTAGACCTGTCAGTATCCCAAAAGGGAGGGTTTCACTCAGCATCTAGAGCTAGGCTGATTGGAAGCCAGACCTTCAGACAACAGCCTTCAAAGTATGAAAAAAACATATACTCCTCTGGGATCACAACCACGAACTCCTCTGATCACAAGAGCCAGGAGATCTGGAAGTAATCCCTGGTAGCAATTGCTTTAAAATTGGGGCTCTAGTTGACTATAACCTCCTTTCTGAGAAATACCAGCAAGCTGTAGCAAGGCAAGAGAGACTATGATGATGGTACCCACCAGCCTCTAGATGTGTGTTAAATTAGATGCCTGTCCTTCAAGCCAATGCTTTAAGTTTAGTAAATAAGTCTTATAACTGTCCCTCATAACAACATACTGCTTAAAATATAACCTATGAGAAATTATACTAGTTACCAAGCATGCTTAGATAAAACCCTAAGAAAAACATGTACTGGCAATAGGCCTCTGGGGGAGAGGATGATATACATCCTTGAAGCCTAGCAGCTGGGAACTCCTGGCTCACTCAGGGCGGGACACCGCCTGCTTCATTCTTCCATTATCTTCCCTTCTCCGGAGAGCATCAGCAGTTAGTCAGACAATCCTTTCATTTGGGCTTGCTCACTGTAGGTCAATTACTACATAACCAGACATATTTTGCCCTTCTTCTTACGTATCTACTAGACTCATGGTCAATGTGTAATCTACTCTGGCTTCTTTGTTGATTGTTACCCACTTTCTAATAAATATGAGACTGAGGAGTTGTTCAGGGTGACAGTCTTTTCTACTGTTGCCCCCTGCTCCCATTCTCTTGCAGCTGACTTGTTTGTGCCTCATCCTTTTCCCGTGCACCATCAGGAGGTGGCAAAGTCTCATTCACATAAAGCTTATGAGCCTCTCTATCTTCTTTCTAGGCACTGAATCCTAGCAGGTGAGTCTGAGCATGCAGTCCTTTAAGAATTGTTTCTAATTATTATAGTGTCTGGTGTAGACTCCAGCCCCATTAGTTTTCAAAGCCAAGTGTTGGAGAGCTTATCTCTCAAGTGCAGGTCTTCAAAATTAGGGTGCCTGATGTGGGGTTCAAATCCTTTGCTCTTCAGAGAGAAACTACAGGGTTGGAGTTCCCTCCTGATTGTGGATTGCTGTGTTGGGGATGGAGTGTATGGCAGGATTGTGTCCCAACTTTCACCTGATTTGCTATGGGCCTACTCTCATTGGCTTAATGCATAGGAGTCATTCATACCATTTTTAGTTGTCTTCCCCCACCCCCTGCCCCCACCCAGAGGAAGCTGTTCCATATTTAACTGCAGATTCATTATGTCAATGGGAGGAGGTAAGCCTAGAATCCCCCTATGTTGCCATCTTGAACCAGAATCTTCCTCAAAAAATAGTTCAAAAATGTTTGAAGAAATATGCAATAAACAATTGCTTACATTCTTTTATTTTTTATATTTAAATCATATTTATTTACTTTTGTTATTTATGGAATTCAGAGGCAAAATTTAACTCTGCAAAAAACACACTATGTAAAATTATTATTAAACATTTAGGAAGTTAATTAGTTATCTCCACATTATAAAGTAGAAAGCTTAAAGCAATGCCAGAAACTAGCACTGTGTGAGTGCCAAGGAAATGAACATTAGAAAGCCATTACAGTAATATCAAAGGAACTATCCAGAAATTGAATGGGTAACTGGAAAAGAGGTAAGTGGCAAAAATGATGGAAGTTTTATTCATGACTTGTGCACTTATTAAAGCCAAAATCCATACTGTGGAAGCCTAGGTTGAAATAAGGCTCATCAGAAAACCCCGGTAGTTAAAATGCATTGTTTTCTTATTGGCTTAGTGAGATGTGCTGATGGAACAGTCCTACATGAATATATAACTGTCCCGTTGGAGATTTAGATCTGGCTCATAGATAAGTGATGACTGCATAGAGGTGACATTTGAGGCCATCTTCTTGGTTAAAGTCACCAAGGGGTAAATTACACAAAAGAGAATAAATCCGTATCTATGCATTTATTTATCATTTAAAAGAAGAAAAATAAAGCACTTCTTAATATAGAGGTAATATATATTTTATGTATCTTGAAAAAATGCATGCACAATGTATGTGTCATTCTGAATGTGGGATTTTAAATCTGAATCAGCTTGGCTGAAACAAAATGACCTTTGAGTCAAGATGGAAAATATTCCTGAACTTTAGTTTTTCCCCTCAAAGTGTTTAACTAAACTGAAGTGATTTTGACATTCAAAATTTCCTTATTTTCCCATTTTTCAATGAAGATAAAAAAAAATGTCTGCAAGTGGATAGAGAGGATGATACTCAGGAGAGAGAAAAAGAAGAACTTCAGGTACATTGATCTTTCTTCCCAGGATATCTAGCTACCCCAGAGACACTTTGAAAACCAGAGGGAGCCTTGCATTACTTGTTTGTGGACTATCAAAGACACAAAAAGTCTCCGCTGACTTACCACTATGTTGCCTTTGCTTTTCTCTATCTCATCAGGGGTCAACAAAGGAAACTACTGTTTTCCAGATGGAATACACAAGCTATTATTCCCAAGCCATACTTCTCCCAAATTCTAAGGAGTAAATCAGTCACTTTATCTTTAATTGTAGTAGTGTATGTATATTCATATGTCTATTGAAAATGAAATATTTTAGCAGTGCCAAGTACTTTCTGAAAGTGCCATTCAGACATATGGTACAATATGTTTATACCTATTGCAGACCATCTGCTGTCTAAGCTCAATTGCACATTTATTTTACTTTTAATTCACAAAGAAAATGGAAAATAGAACTGGCCTGTGTACCATAATTTGGCTGAGCTTTAAGCAGGTGCAAATTCAATAAGAAAACATATTTGGAGCTATAAAAACCTCACTTATTCTGTCCCCATGTGGGTATATATTCTTTCCAAAGCAATGCAAATGTTTCGGCTCTTTATGCTTAGATCTGTTGCACTGAGTTTGTAATAGGGTCAGGTGGGATGAAGCTGATTTGGAAACCATAGAACTATATATCCTTTCACTAAGAGTAAGTGATGTGTATAATAATATTTGTAATACAATTTTATTAGTGCCATGCAGGTCATACATTTATAAGAAAAGCTAACAATTATGAAGGCTTTATTCTTTTAAAAATTATTTTGCTTTTAATTTTGTATATATTACACACAGGATGAAAATATAATGTCAGTTTTCCATAGGCACAATTGTCTTCCTTATTAAAAATGTGAATATTTGTCAGAAATCAAACCATAGATATACAACTACAGAAAGAAAGAAAGAAAGGAAGAAAGAAAGAAAGAAAGGAAAGAAGAAAGAAAGAAAAAGAGAAAATGAAATAATATCTTTATATAGCAATTAAGGCATATACATACTTATAAGTTCTTTAATTCCTAATTCTGATACAAAAATATTTTTTTTTAAACATTTTGTTTATTTATTTGAGAGAAGAGAGAGACAGTGAGAGAGAGCATGAGCAAGGAGAAGGTCAGAGGGAGAAGCAGACTCCCCATGGAGCTGGGAGCCCGATGCGGGACTCGATCCCGGGACTCCAGGATCATGACCTGAGCCGAAGGCAGTCGCTTAACCAACTGAGCCACCCAGGCGCCCCACAAAAATATTTTTCAATAATAGATCTTTCCAAACTGTTCAGTTGTTCTTCTAAATATTAGCTCTAAGTAACTTCTTGTTAAGTAATATTTGGGGTTGGATTTTAATATAATGTAAACTTTTCAATTGGATCATCGTAATTCCAATGCCATTTTGCCAGAAAATGTTTGAATGTTTAAATCTAACTTTCTTTTATTTGAAATATTCTTCATTGTCTGGGTCCATTAGACATGAAATGTTGATGCTTTTTTTTCCAAATATAATCTAAATAAATCCTAAGTCAACAGGAGAAACTCCTTTCCTTCTTTTTTTTTTTAACTTGTTATTTATTTATTTATTTTTATTTTTTTTCAGTGTTCCAAAATTCATTGTTTATGCACCACACCTAATATTTATTTTTATTATGTTCAGTTAGCCACTGTATAGTACATAATTGTTTTTGATGTAGTGTTCAATGATTCATTAGTTAAGTATAACACCCAGTGCTCATCATAGTATGTGCCCTCCTCAATACCCTTTCAAGAGTTCCTATGCCATTAATTTGATATCAATGAACTTAATATGGTCACTTACTTGATTTATAAATTGTTTATAGGGTTACTTTATATATACACAAAAATGAATTTATGAATTTTTCCCCAAATGTGTCATCTCTAAAATTGGATATATGTCAATAGGACAAATACATACATACATAAACATACATGCATACATTCGAACAATGTCCCATGAAGACAATACAGGTATATCATAGGAACACAAAGGAATAAATTATTTTTACATCGAATGGCTGGGAAGTACTGTAGCAATAGAACAGAGTACGCATCTAAATATCTTTCTTAAGGAAACACATTCTAAAAATGGGTTTTATTGTGTTTGGAATTTGACATGTTGAAATGGGAAATAACATATTTGTGGCAAGGCACTATACAACTTAAAAGCATTGAGTCTTGCTTTATATGAAACAAGTAAATATTTGCATTGCTTTCAAATTCTTATTGATTCTGAATCAAAAGCAAAACAAACTAATAAAAATGAGTGGCTTTGATTTTAAATATGGTCCCAAATCAAGGAACCATTAATACCTGTAATCAGGATGGTGGATAGGTTTAATCTCATAGTCAGCTTGTGTCAATTGATAGAGGACTCCAAAAGCACTATCCTGAAAATGACTTGGGGTCTTTTTTATGTTCAGTAGAAACAAATACAGTGATTGATTAGTGTTAACTTCCAAGGTCATGTAAAGCACATTTTTCAATCCTACCTTTAATTTACAGCTCCAACATTTCCCCCCCAATAATGCAAAACATCTATTTGAAGTTAACAAGCCGAATCCTCTTTTCATTATAATTTATTTGCATTCATTCGCTAATCAAAATGGACTCAAAGGAATTACAGAATAAATTAAATCAATTAATTAAACATCCCAAGTTTTCAAGAGACACTTAGTATGTCACAAGATTCCTCTGCCCTTCTCTAAAGTGGCCACAAGGGAAAAGAAACTTTAGCTTAATTCTGGGTATGAGAATATAAAGATCAGGCTGGGATATTTTTAGTCTGTATTGCAGTTATTCAGAAATATTGGTTTGATTATTTATTGAATTTCTCTTTTTGAATTAAATCATAGAAAAGTCAGTTTTGTTTTCTGCCTTTTCCTCTCTATTATACCTGCTCTGTAATGTTTGTTTGCTCACATTACTTTCTGAAAAGTAGTGCCTCCAACAGGAATAGAATATTATTCAGGATAACATTTATTTACCTAACCAATCCTTTACCAATCAACACTAGAAACTTAGTTCTATAATTTTGATGTGGAACCATACAATAAACATATATATGTATCTATCAGTATTCTTCTAACCTCCAAGCTTGAAAAAATTAAATTGATTTAAATGGAATTAAAGCTACAATAATTAAATATGTATTTATAGTCAATAGTTATATATATATATATATAATGTAAGTTATATATACATTACATGTAAAACATATGTATATATTTGTGTGTATACATGTGTGTGTGTACATACATAAAATATATATCTTAAAATTAATATACAGTGTGAATTGGTCAATGCAATATTTAGCGAACTGTGACTTACAAAGATATATTTGTGAATCACAAAAACAACCTGAAACTGAATTTTGAGGATTCAGACTCTCCACTGTCTACTGATACATCTCTTGTTGCTCTTGATTTAAAATGTTAGAATTCAAATTAGATACTGATATTAAATTAGAATCCCAATGAAAATTAGCTTAAAGGTCAGACATTCTCAATGCTAGGCATCAAATATACAGCAGTAGAAACCACTGCTCATAAAGTAAAAACAAAATAAACAAACAAAAAACAAAAGTGTTCCCTCTGCCTTCAATATATTCTCCAATCACCCATTTTACCCATGAAATGATATCTTTTATTGCCACATAGAAACTTTCTGTGTGATTGCTTTTTTTATAGCTACAATTTATTTGACATTTTCTATAAGGCAGTCTCTGAGTTGCGTAGTCTAGAATGTTTTTAGTTTTCTACTCTAACCCATATTCAAACCCTAGCTTAGGCAATCATAGTTTTTAAGCTTTCACTTTAGATTAATAAAAATAAGTTTCTCTTATGTTTCTCTGTGTTGCAAATACTGTGTGTGCATGTCTGTGTGTCCTAACTTACGTATATGGATAAAGAAATCATCTAGAGTAGTACTCACTATTGTTTCCTGATCCAGTGTTTTTTCCTTCCCTCTTCTAAAATGTCTATACTCCTTCAGGAGATCTTTGCTCAATATAACATGCCAGGTACTGTCCTCACATCAGGCACATGAGTATTAAGTCATGCTATGAATTCTTGCATTTTTCTAAAGATCTTATTTTCTCATTTTTAAAAAAGATTTTATTTATTTATTTGTCAAGGAAAGAGAAAGAGAGCACAAGCGGGAGGAGCAGCAGGCAGAGAGAGCAGCAGGCCGGCTCCCAGCTAAGCAAAGAACCAGATGCAGGACAAGATCCCAGGACTCTGAGATCAGGACCTGAGTGGAAGGTAGGCTTAACCACTGGGCCACCCACGTGTCCCCTTATTTTATCATTTAACATTAACAATAACTTGAAAATCATTTACTTTTATCTTTAAATATCATTCCACTGATTTCTCTTTTCCATGGTTACCAATGTGAATTCTGACTAAAAAAGGCTGATTCTCTGGGACACCTGGGTGGCTCAGTCAGTTAAGTGCCTTTGGCTCAACTCATGATCTCAAGGTCCTGGGGTCAAGTCTGCATCGGGCTCCTTACTCATCGGGGAGACTGCTCCTTCCCCTGTTTGTGCATTCACTCTCTCTGACAAATAAATAAATAAAATATCAAAATAAAATTTTTAAAAAAGGCTGATTCTCTTTTCTTCCTAGGTTTTAGAAAAAAATGGGAAATACTTTTTTCTTTCCTTTCTCTTTTTTCCTTTCTTTTTTCTTTTACACTTTAACCTGTATATTTAGGAATTTCAAAGGACACATGCATGTGTCTCTACTTTTTTGTTCTTGCCACAGACTTGTTTAATCAGTTCAGTTACCAGATTTAAGTCTTTCTGTAGAGTTTTCCTATAATTATACCTACTTGTTTTGTGAAATTCTTTTTATTCACATAAGACAGGTCTTGGATTTATCCTTCAAGTGATTTTTGTCTTTGTCATGATTTCCATTTCTTTGATCTCATGCTTCAGTGTTGTATGGGTTTTATTGTTGTCATTTGTTTAATTCTTTTAAAGCCATTTCTTCCTCTTGCTGTTTTGGACATTAATTCATTTCATAGGAGTGACCAATATCTTTCTAATTGTCTACTTTAGGCTTTTTTTTCTTTTTTTTTTAATGAAATCATGTTTTTCACAGTTCTGCAGAGTGGTTCAGTGATTGAATTGTACTCTTTGGATAGTTGTTATATTTTTTAGGAAATTTTTCCATTAGTTCCTTTTCAACAGAAGCCATTTGTTATGCTTGTTCATGTAAGTCCCTCTCCTTCAGTTTATGTAAATTAGAATTCTTTGCTGGTTTTGATTACCATAGCATGAGTATCAGTCAAATTTTTATAATTTTTTTGTACTATTGAACCAGTGGGAGTCAGTTAAAACTTTTTTTTTCCTTTACTTTCAGATAGAGTAACTATTAAACAAAATGTTTACCCTGTTTGAGACAAAAATTAGTTATAAATATATGACTCTCAACTCATTCTCATTTCCTAAATAATGAAATAGCAATTGTAACAACATCAATGACCAGATTATTGACTGCAATAAGGAACTGTCTTATATTTTTTGTACCATATCAACATTGTATCTACATAATAATGCATAAAAATAATTATCATCATTTTACATTATAATATATTATTATTATCCTTTTATAGATGACAAAATGGGTGTACAGATGCTATGTAACTTGAATGAAGCTCCATAGTTAAGTGTACAATGGAACTGGAATTCCATTTCATATAATATGATTTCCATTTTCATACTCTTCCTACATATTGTATTTTGCTATTAGTTCCTGCTTTTATTAGTGTTACATGTGAATATCCTAGTTCACTTGTCTTAATAAAGTTCCAAATATTTTTCCAGACTAATGAAAGATGTTATCATAAATGTATACTCTATAAAATATCAAATAAAAATATTTATTATATATGCATATATACATATATACATATATATATATATCTCCTTATGATAAGTAGGTAACTGAGAAATCTAAATGTTTCCATATTTCATATGTTAATGCATTTCTTGTGCATAGATAATTTTCTTTGGAGTTTTTGCAAGGATTAAAAACAAAACAGGTAATTGGTTTTCACAACAGGTATGTGACAAATGTCTAGTCAATATAGGCTAAAACCAATAATAAAACCAAACCAAAGTAAAACATCTTCCACCAAAACTTTCTTATAGTGGCACTCAATGTTAGTCAGACTGACACTTTCCTTTTTTTTTTTTTTAATACTTTATTTATTTATTTGGCACAGAGAGAGAGAGACAGTGAGAGAGGGAACACAAGCAAGGTGGGGTAGGAGAGGGAGAAGCAGGCTCCCCACTAATCAAGGAGCTGGATGCAGGACTAGATCCCAGAACCCTAGGATTATGACCTGAGTCGAAGGCAGAGACTTAACAACTGAGCCACCCAGGCATCCCCAGACTGACTCTTTCCTTCAAAATAACTAAAGATACTGGATAAAATGCCTTTACAAGTCTTACTGCAAGCCTCAAAGAGATAAAAAATAAGATAAAAAATAAGAGATAAAAAATGATAAAAAATAAGAAATTATCAGGTAAAAACCTAGGGAAACGCATGAATTCAGTCTTAAGCAGCCTAACAGCATCTGTGAACCCTAAAGAAATTGGGCTCTCACCTTTGAGGATCTGATAGGACAAGAAAGAAAGAATTAAAAGCATAAGGTGTTCTAATGTGATGGATTCAAATATAGATTCTCTAAATTAAGGGTTGAATTCTTAGGGTAAACTCAAACTAGAATCAAGTCTACCTCAGCTCCAGGCTCAGAAACTTAAAGACAAATATAAGGACTGCTATGTGATTGAACACCCTAAGGACACACTCTGGGAAGACCAAGGAAATTTAACTGTTAAATTTGGTTGAGGACTTGTCAAAATCATAGTACCATAGGAACCTGGCAGAAGCAAACACAATATATCTCTAGAGAAGACTCATTCATCTCAGCTACTTAGAAGACCCCCAATTTTTTAAAGAGTAGTGATAAATTCAGAAATAACCAATCACACATGTAATAGGAAAAAAAAAAAGCAGAAAGAAATAGGTAGAGGGATTATATCCACACAGTCATCATACATATTGGAATTATCAGATACATATTATAAAAAATGTAATTTGCATAGGATTCCTGGTTGGGTCATTCAGTAGAGCATGTGACTCTTTATATCAAAGTTATGAAATCAAGCCTTGTGTTAGGGGTGGAGCCTACATAAAATACAAAAAAGAAAAAAAAACAACAAGAAACAAAAAAACTATGAAAAAATGTTATTTGCATGTTGTTTAAAAAAGGCAAGTTTGAACATATCTACAGAGAATAAGAAATTATTGTATAAATTAGATGATTTGAAAAATATTCAAATAAAACTTACAGAAATAAAAAAAAAAATCAGTGACCAAATCAAAAAAACTCAGTGGATAAGTTTGAGAGCAGAGTGAAAAAATATTGAAAGTGAGGTGAAAATAAATTTTCTAGGTAGAGCAATCCAATCTAAAACAATGGAAAGTATGGGATGACAGTAATAAAAACATGGAGGACAGAGTGAAGAATTACAATACAGATTAGTGAGAGTTGTAGGAAAGAAGACAGGAAACAGAGACAATATTAGAAGAAACAATGACTAAGAATTTTCTAGAAATGTCAAAAAAAAAAGCATAACAACTTGCAACCAGATGAAATTCCATAAACAATCAACAGCTACCCTAGCAAACCAGGTAACTTTCTTCTTATATCTCTGTACTAATCTTTCCACTTGGCCTGAGTTGTTTCTCAAGATACAGCAGAATATGTCCATTATTGTACAAACTGCACTCTGGTCTGCAAGAAGAAAATGTAGGATAATTTTATCCTCCATAAGAATTCTAGCCAGTGATTTGAAGCTGACATGAATGCCGTCAGTAACCCAATTGTTGTAACCTATCACTGAAGCTATACTAGGGGAGGGATTTTTGTGCATCTTTCCTAATTGGATATCTTCTTTAAAGAGGATAACTGGATAACTGCCCACAGTGTGCACACAAATTTTGAATCTTTTTTTTTTTCCATAAAGCGTCCCCAAATAACCGAGGGAAGTTGTATTCTTGACAGACTACCCCAGCCAGCTGAGGGTTACATTATATACTAAGTGAGATTTCCTTGAATATTTGAGGTCTCTTAAAGACATATCTAGGGTGGAAATTATTGAGTTTGGGAATGTAGGCAAGTTAATACTTGGTTTCCACAAAAGAAGTATGATCCCAAGTGTGCATATGATACCTTAGAAAGAAAGTGTTTACTATTGTTGGCATTTAATCAGCTCAAGGGCATAGGTTGACACTGCTCCCAACATAATTTTCTAGCCAATTGCTGAACTTTATGATACCCAGTTATTCAACTTTAATAATTAGTTCTTATTTTTGGAGGGATTGCCTAATGACATTGAGTCCAATCTGTCATGTTTATCTAAGACACCTGCTGAATAGCATCTATCCATGCCATACAATGACTGAGAATGGGGTTTGGACATCCCAAAATATTTATTGTGTGACATACAAAAGTTTGGACCATCTTTTGCTGTCTCCAAGAGACAAGTAATATTTAGGATGAAGGTGGTCAAATTGTGGTCAGAGACTTGGTCAAAGGATAACAGACCTAACAGTTATTTAAATTCAGGGTACTCCAACAATTCTGGAGAGCCACACTGGGACTACAAGAAATCTTCAAAGGGGGCTGTGAAGTCAATGTTTATTAATATTTCTCCTTCCCCCTACCAAAAAGGTTGATTGTGCTTCTTCCTCAAGTACCACACTGTTCTTCCTTTATTATCTCCAAATCTGTGTGCCACATTCCAATTTCTATAACCTATTTTCCCCCCAATAAACTTTGCAAATAGACCTTTCAGACAAAAGTGTCAGGTGCAGGATAGACAATGCATTTTCATAAAACTTAATTGGAAGTAACTTTGAACCACATTTTTCCCCCTTTTAATTGTATTATCATACATAGGATGTATCAACCTACATCTGGCCTAAGGTTATTTGTCTGGCCTAAGGTTATTTGTGGTGAGAGATATATGCATAATCTCCAGGAATGAAATGACTGGGGTAGAATCCACTCATTCATCTCTAGTTGAAAGAGGATGATGTCTTCTTAAAAAAGCTGTATTCAGCTCTAGTTTGAGAAACAGGAAGAGATAAGAGAAATCTGTTTAAGTTAATTCTTAAGAAGTTGTTCCAACATTTAACAATGCTAGTTGTCTGCAGATGGTTAGAAACATGGGATTTCCATCAAATAGTTTGACTGCCAGCTTATTGTTGAGTGACTTTTCCAATAAGATGAATGTCATTTTCAGAGTTCAAGTGATCTGAAAATTCAAAGGCCAACAGAAAGAATGTCTTAAAGCAGAAGAATTAAAAAAAAAAAAAAACCTATTTTAAGAATATCAGCTACATTCTACACTGACTTCTCTATAACAAAAGAGAGAGAAAAGAGAATGGAATAATATATTTAGTGTATTGAAAGAAAATTATTGCAGAATTTCTATACTATACACAATTATAAGAGGAAAGACAGTTGTCAGTGGCTAGTTAACCAAAAGAAGAAGAAAAATAATCTAAAAGGTGATGTTGGTATGTGAAAGAGAATGGTGAGGAGATGTAAAGGAGCAGAGTTTTATATATAATTGAAATTAATCTGGTATAAATTCAAATTAGAATTTTAGAGCTTTAAGATATTAAATGCAAGTCCTGTGATACCTCAAATTACATAATTATAGAATATATGCATGAGGATATACATAAGAAATGAGAAGGCAATTAGAAACTTTCACTATCAAAAATTAGTTATATACAAAACAGCATTGCAAGAAATGTGGGACAACTATGAGACACAGAAAAAATAAATAACAAATGAGAGAATTAAGTTCCTCCTTATCAGCAATTTCTTAAATGTAAATGGAATAAACTCTCCAATAAAAAAAAACAGAGGAAGAGAGAAAAAAATCCAACTATATGCTATTCATAAGAGACTCACTTTAGATCCAAAGATATAAATCAACTGAAAGTGAAAGGATAGAAAAATATATTCTAGGCAAATAATCAAAAGAGGCTAAGGGTATTTATACTGATATCAGGCATGAAAGACATTGAATTAAAAAAGTTACAAGACACAGAGATGAACAGTATATCTTAAAAGTTCAACAGCAAAAAGATATTATTGTTATTTTAATAATAGATTATTAAAATAAATGAAGTAAAAATTGACAGAATCAGAGGAAACAACAGACAGTTCTATAAAAATAGGTGAGGATTTCAGTACTCCATCTTTTACAATGGAAAGAACAACCAGATAGAAGAAAAGTAAGAAAACAAGAGTATTTGAATAACACAATGAACAAGTACATCTAAAAGATATATGCAAGACAGTTTACCCAAAACAATAGGATACACACTGTTCTTAAGTGCACAAGCAACATTTTCCAGGATAGATCATCTGTTGGGGCACAGATTAGGACTCAATAGATTTACAAAGTTAGATATCATACAATCTTCTCTGATACAACAGCATGAAATTAGGGTCATGAAGTTGGACTCCTACTCTGAGCAAGGAGTCTGCTTGTCCCTCTGTCTCTGCTCATCCCCCTACTCGCTCGCTCTCTCAAATAAATAAATAAAATCTTTATTTATTTGTTTATTTATTTATTAATAAATAAACATAAATAAATAAATAAAATATTTATTTATGTTTATTTATTAATAAATAAATAAATAACTGACTGACTAATCCAAGAGTAGTAGGAAATGGAAATAGTTTAACATATATGTACTATTGATGGCAATGTATACAGGAGAAGAGTTTGACTTTATTTAGGAAAGGTGGACATATGTTTTCCCTAAGACCAAGTTATTCCACTTAGAATAAGCTTAAACTCAAAAGTAGCATAATGCATGCGCAGGAATGATTATCACAGGATTCTCAATAGTAGAGGGGGAAAAAAGGCCAATATAATGAATAAATGAATTGTGATTGATTCTAAATGTCAATATCATTAAAAGCAAGAATACAAGACTGTACTTTAATAAAAATGATCCCACAATTACATAAAACAACCAGAAGAGGTTGAAAAACATGCTCTTAGGTGAAAGAACAAAGAAAAAACACTGCTTATAGCATGCATTCTACATGTGAAATGTTCAATAACAGACAATATTAAACTATACAGTTTTAAGGATGTGTACATCATTGAGAAAACCATAGAAACAAGTGAAATAATGAATATCACAAAAATCATTATAGTGGTGACTTCTGGGAAATAGCTGAATTTGTGACTGAAAAAAATCACGAGACAAGGGGAGAGGATTATGAGTTGCTGGTGATATTTTATTACTTCTTGACTAGAGTGATGTTTACACAGGTATTCACATTATGATTATTCATTAAACAATATATTTTGTTCTTTTGTTATCTGTATGAAACATTATTAAAATGTGATCTAGGTTAATATTTTCTTTTTAGTATCCTTACTATTCTTTTTAAGAGTCTCATGCTCTACCAACTGAGCTAGCCGGGCTCCCCTTTACTATTCTTTTTAAGTACTGATACTTACTGTATAAATAAATATCTCATTACTTGCAGTATCTTTATCATGTCTTTTCGCCATAACTTAAAAAGAATACCACAGCATGAAATTTATATAGGACTTTTACAGAGCACTGACACTAAAATTTTCAGTGAGAGTTTTGTGTGTGAAAGGACACCAAAAGGCAGAAGGAAGCAGCATGACCTAAATCCCCAAGTAGTCATGAAGATAGTGACTTTGAAAACGTATGTCAGAAATATTTTAGGAACTTAGAAAAATACAGATGGTGAATACATATGTGTAAAATGATACTATTAAAAATGTATATATAAAGATAAACCATATCATAATTACCAAAATCCCTAAAAACTCAAATGATTATTTACATTTATATTTAAGGAGTAATTTGAGGGGATATTTATACAGTTATTATTTTTCTGAATATGGCTAATTTGTTAATTCCAGATATAGGATATGACGGAACCAACTTAAAGCTGAACACATGGATTTTTGTTTCAAGACCACAGTATTTTTCTATATTGTTGCAAAAGCTTATTGAAATGAGAATAAAAGATACAATTGACTCCTCAAAAATGGGCTAGAACAGTATGGGTCCACTTATGACTATTTTTTTCAATAAATACAATCTTATGAATATATTTTCTCTTATGATTTTCTTAATCACATTTCCTTTTCTCTAGCTTACTTAATGGTAGAATACAATATATAATACATATGAGATATAAAATATGTATTAATTGAATGTTTATATTATTGTTAAGGCTTCTGGTAAACAATAGGCTATCAGTAGTTAAGTTTTGGGGGTATGAAAAGTTAAATATGTTCAGGGGTCAATGTCCCTAACCCCAATGTTGTTCAAAGGTCAACTGAATATGCAAAAACAAAACAAAAACAAAAAGCCAAAGACATAGTAAACCATTTAAACATTACTTTAGTATCCACTACCACACATTTTTCTAAACTATATATACATATATTTGTCATACATACATATCAAGTTATTCCTACCTTATAAATGATGAAACCAATTTAAATAAATTATCTTATCACTGATTGTGATCTCAAAGCTAGTAATTAAAATCCAAAAATAAAATTTAAGGCTGATAGTTGTGTAACTCACACATGATTAAGAAGCATTGCTTTAATTTAAGGCCCAAGTATTCTGTAAAAGCTACATTAACAAATAAAACAGATTCTTTTTCCAGGTAACTATGTACTATTTTAAATCATATATGATAGGTGGAAAATTAATTAGCAAATAAGGTATGTTTTAAAGAGAAGAAAAGAGGAGATGAAAGAGCTCTAAGCAACAGATACTGGCTAAATAAGCATCTACTGAGGTTATTAAACCTGAATAAATGAAGCAGAAAATACAAGGTCCTGATAACTTAAATCAACTAAATAAGTTGACTTTCTCAGGGGAAGAAGTGGCAACAGAAATGATAGGAATGGGGATAGATTTCGCAACTTTACAATGGATGTGTGGTGAAGAGTTTCACACACACAAAAAATGACACATGATTCCTTGACCCATTCTTAACAACTCTTTTATAACTCAATATGGTTTGAGAATGAGGGCTGGATTTTCCTCTTACTCCAGAATCCCAATAAATACTTGTCTGAAATATGAGGACTATTTGCTTTGATTTCATCATTGCTCCTTAACTACAGGGGTAAGCCTCTCTACAAAGGGAAGGAAACATTCTCGGCCATGATTCTAGGATTTTGGGGTGGAGGGATCTTTGCTAGGTCTCAAATTTAGAGTATAGGAAACTGCTGATTCATTGAAACACTATCCTGAGCTTAAACACTATCTTGAACTTGTGTACATCATCTTCCCCTAAACTATCTAGCTATCTTTCTCTAAAATATTTCCAATCCATTATCAACTCTTTCCCAATATTATCTGTTGAACTCATTAAGCTTTATCTCTTTAAAAAAGCTTAGTGTTTTCAATTGCTTCCAAGAAAAAAATCATAAAACTTAACTTCACTCTAATTTTTTTTTTGGCTAAGATCAGGTATATTTTTTTTTTCTACGATTTAGCCCTAAGCATATCTACAATAAGAATTTCATCCACCATTACATTATTTCCTTGTTTTGATCTATAAATAACTAATACATGTATTTGCAACCCAAGACAAAGCAAAACCGATCCCCTGACCTGTTATGATAAAGCCCAAATCACACAATGTTTTCTGGATTTATGTTTGGTTTTCTTCTTAAAATTGAAGAAACAGAATCTATCATTTGGATTTGCTTATCTTAGGCCATCTACTTTGGAAAATTGTTAATGGAACATTTGCCTTGCTATAGAAATCACATTCTTGTTTCTTGTTCATTTTTCTGTTTCTCTTTTTCCTGGTGACAAACTCAAATGCTCCTTACATATTGTGGAAAGAGAAAAAACAAGCCCAGTCATTATTTCAAGCTTTATATTAAAATGTTGCTAGGGGTGCCTGGGTGGCTTAATTGGTTAAGTGATTCTTAATTTTGGCTCAGATCATGATCATATGGTTATGAAATGTAGACCCTCCTCAGGTTCCACATTCAGCACAGAAACTGCTTTAGAGTCTTTTCCCTTCTCCCCCTCCATCCCTTTCTTCCCCACAAAAATTAAATAGGTAGGTAGGGAGGTTGGTAGGTAGATAGATAGATAGATAGATAGATAGATAGAATCTAAAAAAAAAAGTTGCTTAATGAGACCAACTTTGACAAGAATGTTAGGAAATGAAACAAGGTGCTTAAGTATATTATATGACAGATGGAACAAAATCAGTCAAAATTTAGTTTTAGTCCAAGAATATACACTGCAGAAATTCTCAGTCTTTGTGGAAACATGTGACATTAGTTATAGAACAGGATGACAGAGCCGCAAAATGGTGGTTGCGGTTTATTAGCTATTGGGTGATCAACTTGAGTTTAGGAAAATTTTAGTGGGGAGGAATAGTTGGAGACAAGTTTTTCAAGGATGATAGTAAAATATTTTTTAATTTTTTAGGGATTCTGAAAGTCATTCCTTTTGACCATCCTTCGGCTCAGGAAAACTTTCTTATGCTGAATATCAGAGTCCAGACTGTAACCCTATCCAGATTTCCAGGTTTGAAGAACAAATGAAGTCCCATAGCACAGGAATGTTTAGTTTCAAGTAGATCACCAATTTTCTGTGTGATTGATCTTTCTTATGAATTCATTCATCAGATAGTGGCTATACAAAAGTACCTATGGATCTGGACAAGATGCAATACAGAATTGTGATGTTAAGAAACACAAGAAGCATTAATACACTTTGAAGTGTTTCCATTAGCAACAACTGACTCTTCTCAATTCTAGTCAGGAAAAAAAAAATCTTACATCTGAATTTCTCCATTTGGAAAGTGACAAAGGGGCCAGATTTCCAAGTTTTTGTATCTTTCTGTTTAATTCTTTAAGCTATCGGTTAAGTGTTGGCAAAGCCAGGGATTCGTTATTTTTAAAAGTATTAGAAATAAATGGAAAACTCTTAAATTTTTCATCCCTGATAATTAAAAATTTATAACAAATGATGTAAAGATAATTATAATTTTTAAAAAGAGAGAGAAGAAAAGGGGAACAATTAGTGGCTTTTTGCATTTAGAGCCTGTATCTGGAAATATAAGTCAGAAGTATGAAAATTGGTTATTTGAGCAAAAATTTTTGGAAAAGTTGAGTTATTTATGATGCTGTTTGTTTTTAGATAATCCCCAAAGACTCTCAGTTTTACATTTGTAAGCATCAAAGACATCCAGGTCATGGGAGTGTGATGCATTGTGAGTTTGAAAATACAAATCCAAGAATCTGTGCTTTCAAAGATAACTGTCTTGTTAGTAGGACCTGATATGGTCTTTTTCCAAAGAAGCATACAATCCTTATTTTGTTTTTGAGGTTTTCCTTTGGTAAATCTGCTTACACCTGTTAGTTACAAACTTCTGAATATGGCAATAAACCTTTAAAAGTTGGCAGTAAGTTCTTAGACATATAATTGCTAGCCTTATCAGGTGAGAGTTAAGAAGATGATAACCTTTTATTTCCCACCAGTGAATTTTTTAGCAGCTGAGGAAGTAAAGGATACCTCAGGTCATGGCAGCTAATCCTTCAAAAAAATTGTCCAAGCCTTATTTGTTCTTTTATTTTTCACTACTGATACAGGATGATAAAGATGACAGAATTTCTGGATGATGAACAGTACCATTATAGCTATTTGATTACAGTTCTTATAAAATAGGCACTTCTATCTCTAGATAAAAAGCTTAGTAATAAATACACCGAGTTGAAAATATAAAGACTAGGAGGTTGATTGTTGTTTGTTTTATTTCATCTTGTTTTTTAGTTGTAAATGTAGTTGCCATTTGGAAGAGCAAGCCTTATGGCCATCTAAAAAATATATAGACAATAGTAAACATATCTATACCCACTTGAAGGCGGTTACTGCATAAAGTCTATTTGTTAAATATCAAATAGACATTGAAGCTTTTGTTCTTGCTTATGGCTACCATTTGCCTGGATTATAAATTTGGCAGATGGGACATGTGCCAAAAACATCCTAGGAAGTTTTGAGTGAAATGATCCTAGCTATAGTGATTTTAAGATTTCAGCCAATTTGTTATGGTGTTTATGATCAAACTGAATAGCTATGTTAATAAATTATGTTATTTAATTATGTTAATAATTATTGTAATCAATGATTATTCTTGAAGTGAGACTATTTTGTAAACAGAATATACATGAACAAGCATCTATAGCAATTTGACTTACATTAAAAACCAAACTTATTGTCATTAATTGTATCTGATACTCAAGTATATTGACTTTGGAACAAAAATCATTTTGTAGAGTTATTATGCAAGACTTTCTGCTTAAACATGAGAGTATTTTAATCTGAGGATTTCAATGAGTCTTTAGCAGGGACAAAGTCAACTCATAACAGTGCACCCTCTGTCCTCCTCCAAATTAATGTCTTTCCCTTATGGAAAATAAATTCATCCCAACCCCACATCCTTAAAAGGATTATTAATCCATTTCAGTGATTTCAGTTTCAACTCAAAGTCCCAAACCTTATCTAAATATAACCAACTCAAACTCACCTAAATCATTACGGGTGAGAATCCAGCTATGGTTCATCCAGGGACAAAATTCACTGTTATCTGTGTACTTGTGAAATTTGAAACCCAGTTATATACTTATAAAATATATTGTTGGGATAGTTATAGGATAGACATTGCTATTCCAAAAAGGTACAAACAGAAGGAAAAGGGGTCTCAAGTCCCAGGCAAGTCTGAAAACAATCAGGGAAAATTCAATTTGATTTCAAGGCTTTGAAAATAATCCTGGACAGGAGACTTTTGTTCAGTTCTCCTCATTTCTCCTCAGTTTTTCCCACGTGCATTGCATGTCATCCCACTGACCCTAACCTGTGTTATTCTGTGGAAAAAACATGGAAATTAGCTACCACTTTTCTTGCTCTTTGCTTCTTCCCTGCACTATTGCAGTACAGATAGTCCCTGTCTTAAAATGGTTCAACTTATGAGTTTTTAACTTTACAATGGTACAAAAGTGATACACATTCAGTAGAAATCATAACTGGAATTTTTAATTTTGCTCTTTTCCTGGGCTAATAATAGGTGGTATGATGCTCTCTCCTGATCCTGGGCACAGCAGCTCCCACTTAGCCACATGATCACCAGGGTAAATAAGTGATACATTTATAACCAATCTCTTTTCTCTTTATGTACAGAATCCAACATATTACATGAGATATTCAATTGTTTATAATAAAATATGTTTTCTGTTGGAGGAGTATGTGCAACTGTAGGCCAATGCAAGTGTTCTGAGCATATTTGAGGTAGGCTAGGCTAACTTGTGATGTTTGCTAAGTTAGGTATATTAAATGTATTATCGACTTCTGATGTTTTCACATTATGATGGGCAAGGCGTAACCTCATCATAAGTCAAGGAAAACCTATATTTGTACAATAGCTTGATTATTACTTTCAGTATGGCCCATTGTCCCAGTTGGCTACCTTGACACCTGGCAGTATAACAACTGCCATAAAGCACAGTAGTTTCACTTTCAGGGTCACTATTTTTATTTCACAGCAAAAAGATTTCACTTCAGTGCCCCATGAAGAGAGAGAAACACATGATGAGGGAAAGTTTAAGAAGAAAACAGGACCCTTCAACAAATCATGCTTCTCTTTAATTATAAGTCCTTTTCCAAGTTCACCATCAAATAGTCATGCTCGGTACCACAGGTACCATAACCTTTGCTTAATATTTTGTGCATTAAAATTAAACAGTAATAGTTTTTAAGACTTGTTGAAAGTTATATATTAAATTCTGAATTCCTGAAGATAGTTTTCTGTTTCCTCTAGTTAAAATTAACAATGCTTATTTTGTTTTTCTATAGATATGCTCTCAAAATATAGAAAGAAGAATTTTTCATATAACTATTTTGGGTTTTGGATGATGTGTGATAGGTATGCATGCATGCATATTTGGGTGTATATGTGCATGGGAGCAATAAGATATAGAGACAGTAAAACACAAAAGGGCTATATATAGAAATTTCCAGGTTTATAATTTTAAATAACTAAGATTAAAATGTTGGAGTAGATAAAAAACTAGACTGAATACTTCAGGTTGGAACAGGAAATGATGAATATTGCATAGCAGATCTGAAAAAAATACAAATTCTACAGTTGAAAAATACAATTATCAAAATTAAAAACTCAATGACACCAGATTAAATAAGTGAAGAAAAATTGGCAAATTGAAGACAGGTTAGAATAAAGGGAAAAAAAATAAGAGAACAACTAAGAAAAGTAATGAAATAATTGCACATTTTCAAACTCTCTCAAAACTTGAGAAAAATGAAAATATGGAATTAAAAATTAAAAACAAATATAAAGAGAGGTCTATAAAACAACCAGTAAGATAGGGAAAGGATTTATTTTATCTTCAAAGAAGTAACAATCATGCTTTATAATTAAGAATAACAGTTGGCTTTTAAGCAAAAAGTTTGGAAGCTGGAATAATTGAATGGTATCATCATAATAATGGATAACCACGTGCAACTGGGGAGGGCATTTTGTCCCAAGCATAGGTAATAATTGGATTCACTGTTTTTATTTAATTTAAATACATAATAAAACTGAGTAGAAACAACTTTGCTTTTTATTATTATCATACATTGGGGTTTCTAAATAGTGTCGATGATAAAGCATTGGTTATTTGGATCCTCCACACACACATGTTTCAGAATGCCGCTGAAAAATGTGTTGATTAGGATTATATACTCCATAAAAATCCTCTTTAAGAATGAAGGTGGATACCTAGGCATTTTTTATAGGTTAACCTTGTGTCATACAAACATGTTGAACTCACTTATTGGTTCTAGTAGCTTTTCTTTTTGGTAAATTCTGTAGCATTTTTCATATAGAAAATTATCTTGTCTCCAAGTAAAATAGTTGTACTCCTTCCCCCAGTAGATCATAATACCTTTTATTTTATTTACCTGTTTTATAGTGGCTAAAACTTTCAGTAAAATATTGAGGAGAAATAGTAGATGGACATCCTTGCCTATTCCCTGCTTTTAGGTGGAAAATTGCTAGTCCTTTACCATTAAATGTAATATTAGCTGTAGGTTTTTCATAGTTACCCTGTATCAGTTTGTAGAAGTTTCCTTCTAATAACGACTCTAAAAAAAAAAAAAAAAAAAAACCCAAACCAAGCTCCTAAGAATACCAAACATTGGCAAGAATGTAGTGCTCACACATTTCAATTTGTATAACCCCTTTGGAAAATTTTTTCTAGTCATCTAGTGATCTTGAAAACAACTTTTTAAAGATTTTATTTCTTATTTGTCAGTGAGAGAGAGATAGATAACAAGCAGGGGGAGCAGCAGGCAGAAGGGGGAGGAAAACCAGGCTCCTTGCTGAGCAGGGAGCCTGATGCAGGGCTTGATCCCAGCACCCCAGGATCATGACCTGAGCCAAAGGTAAACACTTAAGCAACTGAGCCACCCAGCACCCCTTGAAAACAATTTCTAAACCAAATTGTACGCACATGTGTACCAAAAGATGCAAAAAACAATATTGGTAGCAATATTATTTGTCAGCATTTTAAACTGGAAAATTAAAATATCATTCCGTGATTTCCAATTAATTGGAATATATTTACTCAATGGAATAACATAGAAATTAAGATGGCATAGGTAGAGCTACAGTCAACAGCATGCATAAGTCTGATAAAAGTAGTGCTGAGTAACAGAAGCAAAATCTGAAGGACTACATACAATATAATTAATTTATATAAATTTAAAACATAAGCAAAAGCACTCTGAGTTAATCTGTTAGAAATCATAATAGTAGTTGACTTTGAGTATGCAGGCAGCTTTTGGTGTAACTGTGGGTATGCTGATTCTCTGCATATGTGTTATACTAAGTTGAAAAAAATTAGAAAATTTGTCCAAATAGAAATATGCTATAATAAATTTGGACCACTTTTTGCCTCATTGCATCTGAGAGAGCAAGATGGGTCACCAGAAGCTCTACTGGAGCCATCTGAGGAAATCTGGCCAGGGTTCTCATGGTTGCCACATCTGCTCAAACCGGCACAGTCTGTCCCAGAAAAATGTGCTTCAGTATGTGTCTCCAGTGTTTCTGTCAGTATGGGAAAGACATAGGCATCATTAAGGTGGATTAGGTGAATTTCCTTGAATGCGTCATCCAAGATATGTACCTCAACTGCAGATCCAATATACCTACCTTAATGTTAACTCATTGTACATAAAATTAAAATATTTCAATTATGAAAAATAAATAAAATTTAGACCTATAAACCAAATATCTATCCCTCCCTCCATCTTCCTGCAAATAGTTCAGCAACATTCACTGATTTCAAAAATACAAGGTAAAAGAAGGATCAAATGAATTTAGAGACAACAGGAAATAAGCTTTGTGTTTCAAATTAGATTTTTACATTTAAGGCAGGAACAATAACCTCAAAATGAAAGTCCTCCTTCTGTAAGGCAACAATGTATTACTGATTAAAACCTGTCCTTACCACTTAAAAAAAAAAAAAAAAGAAAGAAAAGACTTCATGTTCAAGAGTCTCCTATTTTAAAGAACCAAGGACTTAGCTTTGAAGGACCCTGAGCTTAATATGTTTGCCGTAGCAACGAAATAGGAACAAGAGCAGAGAAGAACTTTACCTCCTTGTCCCTGGACTCTTGTTAAAGATTACCTATAACGTGTGCCTTTCTGATGGGGTTAAGCTCAATGAAACCCATAAAGAAATTCACTATATGAGAATGTTAAACTAGCTTTAATGCAGAAATGGTGACAAGAATCAGCATGTTGGTATAAGGCTTAAGTAACACTCCCCAACTAAGTGTCTTAGGACCAACCCAAAAAGAATTTTGGAGAAAATTTCAATTTGCATTTATCTGAATATTTGTCAAGAACTATCTGATAAAGAGCAAGTGAACCTGAATACTTGGTGCTTGAAATAATCTAAATTACCTAGGTGGCTAGAAGGTTCATGGGTCTAAGCACTTCTCATCAGATGCAATAAAGGGAGAAGCTTATGATGAATAACAAGATGAAGTAAAGTGCGTTTCTGAAAACACTTGCAGATGAATAGACCAAGTAAGTTCCTACTACCTATTCCCCACCAAAATCTGGATGCTACATAAGACACTATGTCACCTGGGATTTAGAAGTCATGGGGAAATAATATGTAGAAGACAGATATAACCCTATATTTAGTAGGCTAAAACCACATTTGAATGAAAATTTATTCAATTCATTGACATTACCTCAAGTGATTAAATTATGTTACAGAAGCCAGAAGATAGAACATGAGATGATATTTTAAGTTTGTTTTTTAGAAAAATAAATTTGGAACTTCACACACATCAGTTTCAATTGTGAAATTTTATCTGACTAATAGTTAAATAATGAATATTGTTAAATATCTTCTACTTAGTGGACTCCTATAGCCAGAAAAGCACAAAGGCCCAATGATTAATAGAATCCAATGATTTTTTAAAAAGAACTAAGGCTAGATTATTACCCTACCATGACCCATTAATTTCACAAAGATGTTACCAGAGGTCCTCTCTACTTTCCAAATTTTAGAGTCACTTAAGCCTTTTGACTAGTTTACAACCCAAACAGTGTTTTAGTCAACTGCTGTTTTAGTCAACCCAAACAGCAGTTTTAGTCAACTGCTCATTGTATGATCTTGGTCATAAAATGACTTTGATTTTTAAATTTTCTTTTTTTTTTAAACTTAACAATTGTCTTTATTTTTTAAAAAGATTTTATTTATTTATTTAACAGAGATCACAAGGAAGCAGAGAGGCAGGCGGAGAGAGAGGTAGGGAAGCAGGCTCTCCGCTGAGCAGGGAGCCTGATGTGGGGCTCAATGCCAGGACCCTGGGATTATGACCTGAGCCGAAGGCAGAGGCTTTAACCCACTGAGCCACCCAGAAGCCCCTGATTTTTAAATTTTCTATTCAAATCTGTCATTGACATTTAGCTTACCTGAGCACTAAATTTTAGAAAAGTATCTCATGTTCAAGTCTATTCAAACCGTCCAAGATATGTCCTAACAGTTCCACCATTTATTTATTTTTTTTAATTGCCTGAGAAAAGGGAAAGGAGAAAGCTTTCATATCAAAGCATCTACCGCCCATGTCAAGCTAACAAATATTTTCAGATAATACTATGCTCCATAGTTTATTGATATCTGCTTGTAGTGTAGATAAAAATAAGGTGAATATAATACTTTGGCACTTAATAGGTAACATGTACCTGTGGCCACTTGATGGTTTGCTAAATTTAAGGCAAGTCTTAGAAAATCATAATATTTTGAATTACTTACCATCTTTATATGGTAAAGAGGATTACACATTTGGATTTCCGATTGATTTTAGTTATATCATCACCTGACAAATAAATGATCAGTATGAAGACACAAGTAGTACCTAGTTGACTACAGTAAATAAATATAATCAAGTTTGATGTACTTGCAGATAACTGATGAAACAAAGTATTTTGTATCAAACTGTTGTATGTTCACCTGGTGTAATTAATGAAAATTAATAATGTGGGAATAATAACGAATTGGAATTTTAAAAGCTTCAAGCGTGAATGTAAATGTCTAAGTAAACTCACAAGAAGGAAAAAATAGAATATAATTTCAATCTTTAAATGCCAGTTTATTGATACTTACTGACATCAAGTATAAAATGAATGTTTTTCTTTACATATCAGAAGCCAACAACACACGCTGAGGGCATTTGTAGCTTTTTATATCCACACCTTAATAAAGATAATAAATATATCCTGTAGTTAGAGTAGAAAAGGTCTTATTCAGATAGATTTCTCTAGAAGTACTTAAAAATTATTTTAAGAAGAGAAACATGAGTGAAACTGGTAGTGTGGAATCACTTAGGTTTATTTTCAGAATTTTCTGAATTTTTTTTCTTAAGTTTTATTTTTTTATTTGAGAGAAAGAGAGAGAGAGCACATGAGAGGGGAGAAGGTCAGAGGAAGAAGCAGACTCCCTGCGGAGCCAGGAGCTTGATGTGGGGCTCGATCCCAGAACTCCAAGATCATGACCTGAGCCGAAGGCAGTGGTTTAACCAACTGAGCCACCCAGGCATCCCTGAAGGTTTTTTTCTTAATTAAGAAAAGAATAATTAATTTCCACAAGAATGATTTTTTTAAAATGGCTAACCCATCACTTAGAATGGAAAGTATACTGTAGAAATAATTAACTTAATATTATGGTAAATGAAATTGTAATTACTATGACAGAATAAAAGAATAATGATAGTGACAAATATATGGGAGAAAAGCCTATAATAAAAAAGAAAAATATTTTTCAAGAGGAGAATAACAATATTGTTTATATACTATTAAATTGGATAGAAAGGATAAAGTAGGTTAACTATTAAAGAATTTAACAAGGAATATGCAAATATAGAGTTGATTTACAAATGGGCTGATAAACTTCTATCTTCATACCTGAGGATGTCTGGATGTCCACTTTTTAACTATTGGTCAAGATAAGGGCATTGGGATCTATCTATGTTTTGGTGTTTAAGGTCCAAATAGTCCCTGGTGATCACTTTCCATACTAATGATTTGCTGCTGGCCTAACTGCTGTAAAGAACTTAGCTGTATCACCTGGCCAGGGGACCTATATTTTCTCGAGAGCTTCTACAGTTCTTTGTCTTAGTCCTCAGTGCTTGCCAGCTCTATTCCTCTTGCTACAACCATCCCTTTACTTTTAAATAAAAGCCTTTTGTGAGTATATGCTAGAAAGTCCAGTGATTCTTTTTGAATATCTAAAGAAATCTTTGCAGCATACTAGAACAAACAGAAGGAAGATAAAATAACAACAAAATAATCATTCAAAAAGAAGGCAATATGGAAAGAGTAAAAATCAGAAAAAGGGTGAAAGAATGCAGATAGCAGATGCTAGAAATTCCTCCAAATATCTAAGTAATCACTGTAAATGCAAATATGTGGAAACACAATTAAGTACACTTTGGATTCTTGTTTTGCCCTTATCTCTTTTTAAGTGTTACCTAAAAACTTTTCCAAATGCTTAAATTTCATTTGAAACAGATATTTTAGAATGAAAATATTTTGTCTCCAAAATAAAATAACATTTATTTACAATATATTTTTCTTACGGTTAATCCTGGAATGTTGGCCTAAAAAAGGGAGAGTCAACATGTTGCCTCAACCCACAGCTTCACCATCTATGATTATAGCTGCTGAAAAAGATGAATTTGACATTTCAGTGAGTATTCTGACTCATGAACCAGGAAACTAGTCCAAATAAACTGGGTCAGCTGTAACTAAGAAAGGAAAATATGACAAAGATCATCTTTCTCTCAGCTTATGGTAATCATTTGACTCATTGTTGTTTATATCACAGACATTTTAAATAGTATTATATTTCAGTTAAAATGTGGCATCATTTTGAAACCAATCACTCTGACTTTAAAGGGAAAAATACTTGAATCTTTTAAAGGTAAACATGATGATCTCTCTTAGACCTAAAAGTCATTTGAAAAAGTCATGGAGTCTCTTGCTGGGTAAACTTTGTATTTCATTGCTTGGATAAGGTACCGGATGACTGAGAAATTGAAAAGGCCTTGTGTAGTCGACATTGGTGAATGCCTGCCAGATAAAAAGTTAGTTAAAAAAAAAAAGTCATGTCAATTCACTTTTAAATTATAGAGTAACTCTTCAAATTAATGATTTAGCTGAAAACATGAGACAGAGTTAACATCTTTGTCTTCAGGATGTACTTTTGACTTGCATTAATATACAGATGTGGTTATAATTATTTACCTATATTTGTGCAAAATAAGTACAAACTATCATAGAAAATAACTTATGAAAATGCTTGGTCAAAAATACAAGTAGTATTGAAATATGCAAAGTGTGAAATAACCCTTTGAACGGTCATTTTTTATTCTCGAACAATTGTATTGACGGTTACACTGTTGATGCAAAGACAATATTGAATGACACTCCTGGTTTCTTATCAAGGTATACACATCAAGCTATACCAATAGTCATCTTTCTTCATCATTATACAAAATTTTTTAAAAAGATGTCAGTTACAAGGAAGTATTACAACTGCAGAAATTTGTAGTGCCTTTCCAACTCTTCAAGTTTTTCTGATGAGATAGATGGAGATATTAATGATTATAATTTCTTTAAATACGAAAAATAAAATGTGTCAATATTGGGAAGATCTGCATAATTCATTTAACAAATATGATACAAAATAATACATAGGTAAAATATCCATTCAAAGTAGGCTAATTAATTTTATAAAACTGAAGTATTAAAGATTTATTGATATGGATTCACGTTCTACATTATACTTTCTTTAAGAAGCTACCACTTTTCAAGTTGGAATGTAGTAACAAGAAAAGCTATGATTATCTGAAAAAAAAGCTATTAAAATACTTCTAATTTTTTCCAAAATCATTTTTGTATAAAGCCAACTTTTCTTTATATTCTTCAAGCAGAAAAACTTATTGCAAGAGATTGAATACAGGAATAGAAATGAGAATCCAGCTCTTTTCCATTAAGGTGTAAATTAATGGTATCTTTTTCATTTCATGAAACATTTCATGTTTCATTCAAAACATTCACTTGTTTTGGATAACATTATTTTCAATAAAATGCATTAATGTATAATGGTGTCTTATTATAATAATTATTATTATGATGAAATAAATTGACAAGCAAGTATTTTGAAATATCTTAATTTTAATTTCTAATCAATTTTTTAAATTGTAAAGATGTCCCAAGATCAAAAAGATCGGTATATGCACTTATTCACCAAGTGTAATTTATAAGAATGTTCAAAAAAGGAATTTTTATTATTGTAACATCCTGTAAACAACTAAGTATATTTTAAATAATAAATGGGTAAAGGAATTGTGTTGTATTAACTTATAGTATTTATTTACCATATAACAATTTTGAGCAAAATTTAAATTTAAAAACTTGTGTTCACAATGCAAACCCTCAAACATGAGCTTATATGAAATTTTAGCACTACATGGTATAGGAAAAAGCTCTCTCTTTTTTTCTTGCAAAGGCCTATTTATTTCTCTACTATGTTGGTTCTAGGTTATTCTCTGTCTCCTCCAGAATAAGAATTCCTCCTTTAATTTTAAATATTTCTGATATTGATATTGATAAATTTTAGAGTACAAAGACACTCAACTTATATGTTCTCAATTACTGTTGTCAAGATTTGATGCTGCTCTGCTATTACAAACTTAGGTATTAAGGAATTTCACATTCCCCACTGAGATTTGAACAGAGTGCTCTTTTCAACCACCTAATAGCTGAGAATGGCCTTTCTTCTTTTTCATTGCATTGGATGAGTAGAAATAACTATAACATTTTCAGGGACTTTAAAGGACTTTGAAGGATAGAAAGTTAAATAGATATGAAATATATAGATATATTTTCAGGTTTCATTCAAACATTCATATGTGTGTCTATTAATATATGAATATATAAAACATATATAATATATAATTTTATGTTATATATACATATAATACATAATGTATAATGTGTGTGTATATATATATTATATATATTATATATATTTATATATATATTATATATATATATTTATATATATAATATATATATATGCAAGTGAAACCTGAAAATCCCTCTCAGTTGCTGAGATATCTTGCCTTACATTCTGTTACATCCAATGTGAACTCTGAAACAATATTTAAGTTACAGATTGAAAGAATTTTGCTTTCTACTCATTTAAATTACTATGAGATATAAAGGCAGCTCCCTACACTGCATTTGGAAAAAGTCTCTAATAGTTGAAGAAAGAACGTCAACGGAAAGCAATACAAATAGTACTGCAATTTCAGAACTGCCGACTCTTTTTTTAATCATAGGCATTTTATTGCCAAATACAGAATACGTTTGTTGAGCTTTGATTTCTAAATAAGAATATAATATTAACAAGATACTAAGTTGGGTTGCAAATTGATTCATTGAAAAACATCAGTATTAAAAATGAATTTATTTTTAACGGAAACATTGATAAGTGTTATTTATATTTCTAAATTTTAATATGCAACATTTTTATGAAAAATTGTCTATTTTTTATACACAAAGCATCTCTACAAAATTAAATTTTAGCATAATATGACAACAGAGGGAAATATAAAATATAAAGAACATTTAATCTGACTTTTTTAATTGATCATAGTGGGTGTTAAGGAAATCCAATCAAGTGTTTTTGCATTCTGATGAACCCACTTTTAAATAAAATTTCAGTGGATATAATAAATATATTTCTCAACATTTTCTCCATTTTTTTTTTCAAATCAGGGCATTTTAAATATTTACCCATGAATGAATTATACACTTTATTTTTAAAATTATGCTATAATCAAACGTAATTTACTAGGTTCTGATCCAGTCAGCTGGTACTTATTAGACCAAGGAAAGGTGAAAACACAATGTGCCAGGGAAATCACAGCTTGAAACTTTAACCATAGAATAAGTATGGTTATTAGAATAGAATAGAATAGAATAGAATAGAATAGAATAGAACAGAATAGAATAACTACTCACAAAAGTAGCAATGGTCCCTTTCATGTTCCTCCACAACTCCTTGACAGAATGCCCTCTGATACTATACCACTGTCAGCCTCAGACTGTACTAATGCTACTAAACTGTACTGATACCTTGACATTTGAAATCTGTTGTGTAAATTATTCAACTTCCACCCCAAATATCTTTATGTTACCTTATTCTTTTTAAAATGTTTCACTTCCTATTTATTTAAGCTTCCTGGTTATAAAAGTAATGTATGTTTACTATAAGAGAATAAACGGGGGCGCCTGGGTGGCTCAGTGAGTTAAAGCCTCTGCCTTTGGCTCAGGTCATGATCCCAGGGTCCTGGCATCGAGCCCCATATTGGCTCTCTGCTCAACAGGGAGCCTGCTTCTCCCTCTCTCTCTCCCTGCCTCTCTGCCTACTTGTGATCTCTGTCTGTCAAATAAATAAATAAAATCTTTTTAAAAAAGGAAAATAAATAATTATTACTATAATTAGGCACACAAGGTGAAATTCCCTGGTTTCAAACCCTCTTTACCAATCTTTTATGTGCATTCTAGAACAAGGTCATTAAGCTTTCTGTGATTCAGTTTCTGGAATTAAATAGTACTGATCTCATAGGGCTTATATGAGACTTAAAATAATTAATTAACACTTCAATAGTAATAGTGGCTTCATAAGCCTGAAGATGTCTAAAATTAAATTAAGTAATCTGTTGTAAGAATGAAATTAACCTGAGAATACCATTTAAGGCCCAATAGACATTTGTTTAATATTAGCAGTAAAATGTGCTGTTACCACTTTAATCTCATATTATGCATATATATGTGTGTGTGTATATATATATATATTATACACACATATGTATATTTGGCAACTGCTCTTTCATTCAGCATGAACATATCACTATATTCATAATTATTACTTTTTAAAATAAGTCTCTACTATCCCAATGTATGAAGAAAATGTAATTTAATCAGTCTGGTATTTTGGAATATGTATATGGTTTCCATTTTTAGTTTTGGAGAGAAGGTCAAATTTAGCACTCTTTTATATATATTTTATGCAAAGCATCTTTATTCCTTAAAATGCTTTCCTGGTATCAGAATTACTAGAATTAGGGGTATTTAACTCATTCATTCAAGCAATATTTAGTGCATGTCTGTATTGAGGCTGGCATTCATCTCAGATCACTGGCACATACTGCCAGGATTTCTATCCCCATGGAGATTGTATTCCATGCAGAATAATTTATGCTTTTGACATACACCATCAAAATCCCTATTGACAAAGCTTGTACCACATCATCTTCTTTTCAACAATGTATGAAATACTAGTCCTTAAACTTCAGCCAAAAAGGAATAATCTAAACAAGCAAGCAACAATTTAACCAAAAAGCAAACAACAATAGTAACAACAAAAATAGAAAATTTTTTAAATTTTTTTTAAAAGATTTTATTTATTTATTTGACAGACAGAGATCACAAGTAGGCAGAAAGGCAGGCAGAGAGAGAGGAGGGGAAGCAGGCTCCCTGCTGAGCAGTTAGCCCGATGTGGGGTTCGAACCCAGGACCCTGGGATCATGACCTGAGACGAAAGCAGAGGCCTTAACCCACTGAGCCACCCAGGCGCCCCGAAAATGTGCAATTTAGTAAGAGAAAAATACTATGACTTTTTTGCTTTATTTCCATTGATTTATTTTTAACTATTTTAATTAAGTATTCATACTCCTAAATAGCTCCTGAGTTCATAGCTCCTGAATCTACCAGTATCTATCTATCTATCTATCTATCTATCTTTCATCTATCTATCTTTTTATCATCTGTCTCTCTCCTGCCCACTTTTCATTTGCACTATGTATAGCAGAGAATATGAGCTGCCAGTGTGGCTATCTGGAATTAAGTGCATTTCCCAAACTCCTTTTCCATTGTTAGCAGGCATATGATACATTTCTGCAAGTGAAAATCTTTTTTTTTTTTTTAGGTGATCAAACATAGTTTCTAATGATATAGGACATATAAATATATCTATATATATATGTGTGTGTGTGTGTGTGTGTGTGTGTGTGTGTATCTCCGTTCTTTTCATATTCTACTTTATTCCAATTTCAGAATCCATCTTGTCAGGTTTGTCAGTTGTTTTAGTCTGTAAAGTATTTACTAATGTACAAAACAAGTTCTTTTCATGTGTGAAAATGCACCAAATGAGTCCAGATTTTGTAGCAATGCTGATTAAAGCAACTGATTTTAATGTTGACTACCATCTATTTGCTATGAGAGTTTGGAAAAGTTACTTAACATCTTTGAATTTCATGTTCTTCATCTGTAAAATAGTGATAGTAATATCTGTATCACATGATTAGTGTCAAGATGGGAAACAGAAAGTGTATGTTGAATACTAGGAATACTGCCTCAATAATTTCTTTTATAAGTATTATTATTACAATTTTAGCTAGAATTACTCAAGCCTGTGATTACAAAGCAAAGCCATATGTCCTTCCCTTTTTGTGCTCAAATTATGGTGGCCTCTGGAACTTTATTGTTGGGAATTACACATTCTTCATTGTGTTTTTCCCAATCTTAGGAGAGTTCACAATCAAGTGTTTCACATATGCTCAAAAGCAAAACAAAAACAAAACCTTGTCGTTTCTATTCACTTTAATGTCTGCGTTCTTTCTTCTTTCCAATTTTGACTCTACTTGTTTGTGTCTGCTGCTCACAAAGTGATTTGGGAAGCCTCCTTGTTGCTGATGTCCATTATTGGCACATTAGTATTCATGCACAGCCTACTTTTCTTGATGCTATTAAAATTTCTAAGTATTCTTGAAACCCAAACATTGATAACTTCTATGGAGAGGTAGGAAGAATGGCTTTATTTCTGACGCTCTGCAAAATTTTATCACTTGTGGCCCTGCATATAAAGGTTTACACCAAGATACCCCAGCCATACTAGTTCCTTCAGCTACAAACCGTAATTTCTTATCAAAATTTCACCAACGTCTCTCTATTAAGATTTTTTAACCTCTAAACATAGGAATCAACTCAAATTTAAGCAGATATAAAATATAGTTGCAATAAAACAATCTTCATCATCTGATATCACATAGTTCCTCCCCCCAGGATAATGGGTGTAAATCAACCCAAAACAACCCAACACATTGTTGTTGTTGTTGTTGTTGTTGTTGTTGTTACATGATTACCAACTATTCAGGACATAAATTAAAAATTGGGAAGAAAGAAAAAATGATTCATAAATATTCAGAAAAATATTGTGCCAATGAAATATAAGTCAAAATGTGTGTGTGAAGCCAGGATGCCAAAAACATTAATATTGTACCTGAAATACACTATTTTCCTTTGTAAATTAATAAATGCTTTCCACAAAGCATTTTTGAGTTTTGTCCTTTGCCATAGTAAGATTTGAAATGCCCTTCATGAGTGGTGCCTGGGTGGAGCAGTCAGTTGAGTGATGGACTCTTGGTTTCCACTCCAGTCGTGATCTCAGTGTTGTAAAAGGGAGCCTCATGTTGTGCTCTGCACTCAGCACGGAGTCTGCTTAGATGTCTTTCTCCCTCTACCTATGCCCCTCTCCCCCACCTCAAATAAATAAAAAATATAAATTAATCTAAAAAAATACCTCCCTTAATGATATCCAATGCCACAGAACTTCAACAGTAAAGATAATTATCATGTCTAAAAATATTCATATACTTGGAAAAGGGAAACAAAGTCATCATTTTTATTCTGATTTTGACATATTGGGATATAAGTTAAAGACATATATTGTAAATAATGCATTCAAAGTGTTTAGTATTTGTTGATAATACCAGATAACCATTTTCTCCTTTATGCCTTGCCTTATATTTATGAATATTATGTTGTGAGAAATGTCTTACCCAAAGAAGATTTGAATGAATCTGAATCAGGAACACAAATCACACAACATTGCATTTGTGTACTTTTGTTAAGGAATAAAAACAATTTCAAATATTACAACAGATTAGTACAAACAATTTACATATGGCATCTTGTACTTTCTATCATCCTAGAATTTGTAAAATACTTACACTTTCTCAAACTGTTATCACAGTTGTTGCTACAGAGACACATGATGTTGACAGGTTATGGGTAATTACTTCTATTTTATAATAAGAGAAATGGTAAGATTGGAATACAATTTCATTAGTTTTCTTAACAGTATATTATTTCAAAGATTTGGACCAGTGAAACACTGATGGAGGGATATGACTTAAGTGGTGGTGTGAAAGATACATGATATAGGCAATAATAGATGACCCGGAGAAGGGACACAGGCTTACAAGTGAGAATCTTTTGATTTCAATTTCAGTGGTCTGTGATGTGTGAAAATTCATTTATTATTTCAGACTCAGTTTTCTCCTTAATAAAAGTCAGATAATAAAGAGTCCCCCATTGGTCTTCTGGGAGGATTTAATAATGAAAAAAACCTCATTAAATTCCATTTAAGTGTTTAGCACATAACATAAAACCTAGTCAATAGTTTTCCTTTGCCATTTTGTTTATGTTAGCCACAACCACATTTGTATTAATCACTTTCCCCGGACCCACTAAAACACACACATGTACACACATGCACACAAACACAGTTTATTTGATCTTCTTGTAAATATTTCATAAATAACTAAGGTCTGAGAATGTTTTGTTATAAATAGCTTTATCTTCTGATTTTTTTTTAAAGATTTTATTTACTTATTTGACAGAGATCACAAGTAGGCAGAGAAGCAGGCAGAGAGAGATAGGAGGAAGCAGGCTCTCTGCTGAGCAGAGAGCCCGATGCAGGGCTCGATCCCAGGACCCTGGGATCATGACCTGAGCCGAAGGCAGAGGCTTTAACCCATTGAGCCACCCAGGCACCCCTATCTTCTGATTTTTTAAAGAAAGCTTTCAAGCTGTTAAGTTAAACTTAAACCCATGCTTTTTAGAAATGAACATGGCGTGTACTAGTTAAATAATAAATGCATATGTTTTCATTCCTTCTAGCCTAATGGATACTTAATGATAGAGAAATCTATTTTAAATACTGTAGAATGTTGTTCCTTTGAGCAGGGGTTGAAGATGAAATTTTATATGGCATTAGAGTGGTTTACAATCTTCAAATTATTCTTTTTTTTTAAGATTTTATTTATTTGACGCAGAGAGAGATATCACAAATAGGCAGAGAGGCAAGCAGAGAGAGAGGGGGAAGCAGGCTCCCCACTGAGCAGAGAGCCGGATGTGGGGCTCTATCCCAGGACCCAAGATCATGACCTGGACTGAAGGCAGAGGCTTAATCCACTAAGCCACCCAGACGCCCCTACAATCTTTAAATTATTCTTAAGGCCTTCCACTCCAGAATTGCACTTTCTTTGTTACCTTATGATCAAAAAACAAGAGTGAAAAAAAAATCAGTTAGTGATCACTTGATAATGATTTAAGCAAAACTTCACAAATAACAGCCCCATGTTGCTTTTACTTATATCTAACCCCTGCTAAATGTGTTAAAAGCTGGTCATCACTAGTTCAGAATTTATTTTAAGTGTGTATTTATAAATGTAATATTGTGTAGACATTTAATCTTTGACAATTCAAAGGGAATTTCTTTTTTGAAAAATCAATAAAGTAGCAACAGCTGCCTTGGCATTGTATACCAAGTGGACAGGTTTCTAAGATCAAGGAGTGGTTAAGGTCAATATCTCAATTACCCTTTGTCCTGTAAATGATTCTTTCTATGTACAAAGAAAAGTGTCCTGTCAGAATAACATGAGAGAAGATTGTGCACTTAGTGCCCAGAATCTATTTTTCTTTGGATAAACAGAATACTTCACTTTCTTCCCTTTCTGCCAATCTTCCTTTCACAAGGACTAAATTACCTAAACGGAGAGCCCGTTGTTACCTGTCTGAACTTCAAAATCCTAAAAGCAATGGCAATTTGCCATATCGAAGACATGACAAAGACTGGCCTTGTTTTTACTTAAACATTCCTCCCCATTTAGATATTGACAATGAGTCTGTCCTGTTATATCCTGCCACTGTTTATGTTCATTGGGAGGAACCAATATCTTCATAGAACTTTTGTTTTTCATTTCTTTTCATCATGGCTTCTTCTAAAGTATTCATTAGAGTAGAAACTTGCACAGATCTGATTACTCTAAAAACAGGTATCAGAAGATTATAACCCTGAACTATAGTTTTAATTATTGCTCTACCTGGAGTGAATTGAAAAGACAAAATAAAAACAGGAAAACAGGGACTGGGAAAAATGATTCCAGGGGTATGAAGAAATAGGAAGGTGGTACTATCTTCAACTTAGATAATAATGTTATCTAGGTCTAGTCACCATATTCCCACTGAAAGATAAACACTGCAGTATATATACATCAAAGGTTGGATTTTAATCCAATTTCCAACATTTATTAAATTTGTGACTTTTATTTGAGGAGTTTGCACACTTATCTTTGCTTCCATTTCTGTATTTCCAAAATAAAGGTAAAAGGAGTCAAGTATGTAAAGTGTGTGGGTAGCTAGCTAGAGCATAGTAAATGATCAATGAATGTGCTGATATTGTCATGGCCTAGCTTCTTTCAGAAATATTTCCCTTGACAAATCCCTTCAAATTTAAGCCATTTTTTGGTCAGATTTCTTACAGTAATTCTATAGTGATACCGTATCCCAAATCTGACTGCAGCTAAAGGTATGAAGCACAATTTTCTTTTACCTCCCTCTTAAAAGTTATGTAAAAATTCAGAAACATGTATTTAAAGAGTTTAAGTAGCACTAACAAAAATTTTATATATTTTTTTTATTGGGGAAAATACTACTTCAAGTGACTATTACTCAACTCCTAATTTTCCCAAATTTTACCTTGTTGCCAAAGTGCAATTTTAAATTGTGAAAGCCTAAAATACCAATCAGAGCACAGGGGATATTGCAAAGAAAAAAACAAAAAACATAGATAAACATAGGAAGAAGCAAGCATTTTGTTTGAAGTGTCTGTGTTGGACTTATAGCCTTCATCATTGTGTGTGAAATACCTAGTTGAGGTGATTCATAATAATGTATTCAGCTATATACAAATAACATTTTTTTAAATTTTATTTATTTATTTGACAGAGAGAGATCACAAGTAGGCAGAGAGTGGTGGTGGGGGGAGCAGGCTCTCTGCTGAGCAGAGAGCCCGATGTGGGGCTCGATCCCAGGACTGTGAGATCATGACCTGAGCCGAAGGCAGAAGCTTAACCCACTGAGCCACCCAGGTGTCCCTACAAATACCATTAATTGCTCATTTAGAAAGAGCTGCCAGGTGAAACAGAAAACATGCTAAACACACTAGTTTAAAGATATCCTCTGATACTTTGCAAATATCATATTATTAAATAAATTCATTCCAAACGAGTAGAAAATGTTGAAATTTTTAACTATGAATCATCTTGCATTAGGCTCTCTCATTCACACACACACATGCACACACATACATTTTGCATATCTAATATTTTATGTACAAAAATATAAATTTAATATTTTGGTAGTTTTCAGTACAGTCCATGTGTTGTAAGTATATTGCATGGGACAGAATGAAGGGAGATGCTCTTTTGTTCTTTCTTTTTTTTATTTTTTATTTTTTATAAACATATAATATATTTTTATCCCCACGGGTACAGGTCTGTGAATCACCAGGTTTACACACTTCACAGCACTCACCATAGCACATACCCTCCCCAATGTCCATAACCCCAGCCCCCTCTCCTAAACCCCCTCCCCCCAGCAACCCTCAGTTTGTTTTGTGAGATTAAGAGTCACTTATGGTTTGTCTCCCTCCCAATCCCATCTTGTTTCATTTATTCTACTCCTACCCCCTTAGCCCCCCATGTTGCATCTCCACTTCTTCATATCAGGGAGATCATATGATAGTTGTCTTTCTCCGATTGACTTATTTCACTAAGCACGATACCCTCTAGTTCCATCCACGTCGTCGCAAATGGCAAGATTTCATTTCTTTTGATGGCTGCATAGTATTCCATTGTGTATATATACCACATCTTCTTTATCCATTCATCTGTTGATGGACATCTAGGTTCTTCCATAGTTTGGCTATTGTAGACATTGCTGCTATAAACATTCGGGTGCACGTGCCCCTTCGGATCACTGCGTTTGTATCTTTAGGGTAAATACCCAGTAGTGCAATTGCTGGGTCATAGGGTAGTTCTATTTTCAACATTTTGAGGAACCGCCATGCTGTTTTCCAGAGTGGTTGCACCAGCTTGCATTCCCACCAACAGTGTAGGAGGGTTCCCCTCTCTCCGCATCCTCATCAGCATCTGTCATTTCCTGACTTGTTCATTTTAGCCATGCTGACTGGTGTGAGGTGATATCTCATTGTGATTTTGATTTGTATTTCCCTGTTGCCGAGTGATGTGGAGCACTTTTTCATTTGTCTTTTGGCCATCTGGATGTCTTCTTTGCAGAAATGTCTGTTCATGTCTTCTGCACATTTCTTGATTAGATTATTTGTTCTTTGGGTGTTGAGTTTGCTGAGTTCTTTATAGATTTTGGACACTAGCCCTTTATCTGATATGTCGTTTGCAAATATCTTCTCCCATTCTGTCAGTTGCCTTTTGGTTTTGGTAACTATTTCCTTTGCTGTGCAAAAGCTTTTGATCTTGATGAAATCCCAATAGTTCATTTTTGCCCTTGCTTCCCTTGCCTTTGGCGATGTTCCTAGGAAGATGTTGCTGCAGGTGAGGTCGAAGAGTTTGCTTCCCCTGTTCTCCTCAAGGATTTTGATGGATTCCTTTCTCACATTGAGGTCCTTCATCCATTTTGAGTCTGTTTTCATGTGTGGTGTAAGGAAATGGTCCAATTTCATTTTTCTGCATGTGGCTGTCCAATTTTCCCAACACCATTTGTTGAAGAGGCTGTCTTTTTTCCATTGGACATTCTTTCCTGCTTTGTCGAAGATTAGTTGACCATAGAGTTGAGGGTCTATTTCTGGGCTCTCTATTCTGTTCCATTGATCTATGTGTCTGTTTTTGTGCCAGTACCATGCTGTCTTGATGATGACAGCTTTGTAATAGAGCTTGAAGTCTGGAATTGTGATGCCACCGACTTTGGCTTTCTTTTTCAATATTGCTTTGGCTATTCGAGGTCTTTTCTGCTTCCATATAAATTTTAGGATTATTGTTTCCATTTCTTTGAAAAAAATGGATGGTACTTTGATAGGAATTGCATTAAATGTGTAGATTGCTTTAGGTAGCATCGACATTTTCACAATATTTATTCTTCCAATCCAGGAGCATGGAACATTTTTCCATTTCTTTGTGTCTTCCTCAATTTCTTTCATGAGTACTTTATAGTTTTCTGAGTATAGATTCTTAGCCTCTTTGGTTAGGTTTATTCCTAGGTATCTTATAGTTTTGGGTGCAATTGTAAATAGGATGGACTCCTTAATTTCTCTTTCTTCTGTCTTATTGTTGGTGTAGAGAAATGCAACTGATTTCTGTGCATTGATTTTATATCCTGACACTTTACTGAATTCCTGTACAAGTTCTAGTAGTTTTGCAGTCCAGTCTTTTGGGTTTTCCACATATAGTATCATATCATCTGCAAAGAGTGATAGTTTGACTTCTTCTTTGCCGATTTGGATGCCTTTAATTTCCTTTTGTTGTCTGATTGCTGAGGCTAGGACTTCTGGTACTATGTTGAATAGCAGTGGTGATAATGGACATCCCTGCCGTGTTCCTGACCTTAGCAGAAAAGCTTTCAGTTTTTCTCCACTGAGAATGATATTTGTGGTGGGTTTTTCATAGATGGCTTTGATAATATTGAGGTATGTGCCCTCTATCCCTACACTTTGAAGAGTTTTGATCAGGAAGAGATGCTGTACTTTGTCAAATGCTTTTTCAGCATCTATGGAGAGTACCATACAGTTTTTATTCTTTCTTTTATTAATGTGTTGTATCACATTGATTGATTTGCGGATGTTGAACCAACCTTGCAGCCCTGGAATAAATCCCACTTGGTCGTGGTGAATAATCCTTTTAATGTACTGTTGAATCCTATTGGCTAGTATTTTGGTGAGAATTTTTGCATCTGTGTTCATCAAGGATATTGGTCTGTAGTTCTCTTTTTTGATGGGATCCTTGTCTGGTTTTGGGATCAAGGTGATGCTGGCCTCATAAAATGAGTTTGGAAGTTTTCCTTCCATTTCTATTTTTTGGAACAGTTTCAGGAGAACAGGAATTAGTTCTTCTTTAAATGTTTGTTAGAATTCCCCTGGGAAGCTGTCTGGTCCTGGACTTCTGTTTGTTTGGAGATTTTTGATGACTGTTTCAATCTCCTTACTGGTTATGGGTCTGTTCAGGCTTTCTATTTCTTCCTGGTTCAGTTGTGGTGGTTTATATGTCTCTAGGAATGCATCCATTTCTTCCAGATTGTCAAATTTGTTGGCGTAGAGTTGCTCATAGTATGTTCTTATAATTGTCTGTATTTCTTTGGTGTTAGTTGTGATCTCTCCTCTTTCATTCATGATTTTATTTATTTGGGTCCTCTGTCTTTTCTTTTTGATAAGTCTGGCCAGGGGTTTATCAATCTTATTAATTCTTTCAAAGAACCAGCTCCTAGTTTCATTGATTTGCTCTATTGTTTTTTTGGTTTCTATTTCATTGATTTCTGCTCTGATCTTTATGATTTCTCTTCTCCTGCTGGGTTTAGGGTTTCTTTCTTGTTCTTTCTCCAGCTCCTTTAGGTGTAGGGTTAGGTTGTGTATTTGAGACCTTTCTTGTTTCTTGAGAAAGGCTTGCACTGCTATATATTTTCCTCTCAAGACTGCCTTTGCTGTATCCCACAGATTTTGAACCGTTGTGTTTTCTTTATCATTTGTTTCCATGATTTTTTTTCAATTCTTCTTTAATTTCCTGGTTGACCCATTCTTTCTTTTTTTTTTTTTAAAGATTTTATTTATTTATTTGACAGACAGAGAGCACAAGTAGGCAGAGAGGCAGGCAGGGGGGGGGGAAGCAGACTCCCTGCCGAGCAGAGAGCCCGATGCGGGCCTCGATCCAAGGACCCTGGGATCATGACCTGAGCCGAAGGCAGAGGTTTTAACCCACTGAGCCACCCAGGCGCCCCGACCCATTCTTTCTTTAAAAGGATGCTGTTTAGTCTCCATGTATTTGGGTTCTTTCCAAATTTCCTCTTGTGATTGAGTTCTAGCTTCAGAGCATTGTGTTCTAAAAATATGCAGGGAATGATCCCAATCTTTTAGCACCAGTCGAGACCTGATTTAGGACCCAGGATGTGATCTGTTCTGGAGAATGTTCCATGTGCACTAGAGAAGAATGTATATTCTGTTGCTTTGGGATGAAATGTTCTGAATATATTTGTGATGTCTATCTGGTCCAGTGTGTCATTTAAGGCCTTTATTTCCTTGTTGATCTTTTGCTTGGATGATCTGTCCATTTCAGTGAGGGGAGTGTTAAAGTCCCCTACTATTATTGTATTATTGTTGATGTGTTTCTTTGATTTTGTTATTAATTGGTTTATATAGTTGGCTGCTCCCACGTTAGGGGCATAGATATTTAAAATTGTTAGATCTTCTTGTTGGACAGACCCTTTGAGTATGATATAGTGTCCTTCCTCATCTTTTATTATAGTCTTTGGCTTAAAATCTAATTGCTCTTATATAAGGATTGCCACTCCTGCTTTCTTCTGATGTCCATTAGCATGGTAAATTGTTTTCCACCACCTCACTTTAAATCTGGAGGTGTCTTCGGGTCTAAAATGAGTTTCTTGTAAGTAACATATAGATGGGTTTTGGTTTTTTATCCATTCTGATACCCTGTGTCTTTTGATTGGGCATTTAGCCCATTAACATTCAGGGTAACTATTGAGAGATATGAATTTAGTGCCATTGTATTGCCTGTAAGGTGACTGTTCCTGTATATTGTCTCTGTTCCTTTCTGATCCACTACTTTTAGGGTCTCTCTTTGCTTAGAGGACCCCTTTCAATATTTCCTGTAGAGCTGGTTTGGTGTTTGCAAATTCTTTCAGTTTTTGTTTGTCCTGGAAGCTTTTAATCTCTCCTTCTATTTTCAATGATAGCCTAGCTAGAGATAGTATTGTTGGCTGCATGTTTTTCTCGTTTAGTGCTCTGAATATATCATGCCAGCTCTTTCTGGCCTGCCAGGTCTCTGTGGCTAAGTCTCTGCCAATCTAATATTTTTACCATTGTATGTTACAGACTTCTTTTCCCGGGCTGCTTTCAGGATTTTCTCTTTGTCACTAAGACTTGTAAATTTTATTATTAGTTGATGGGGTGTGGACCTATTCTTATTGATTTTGAGGGGGGTTCTCTGCACCTCCTGGATTTTGATGCTTGTTCCCTTTGCCATATTAGGGAAATTCTCTCCAATAATTCTCTCCAATATACCTTCTGCTCCCATCTCTCTTTCTTCTTCTTCTGGAATCCCAATTATTCTAATGTTGTTTCATCTTATGGTGTCATTTATCTCTCAAATTCTCCCCTCGTGGTCCAGTAGCTGTTTGTCCCTCTTTTGTTCAGCTTCTTTATTCTCTGTCATTTAGTTTTCTATATCGCTAATTCTTTCTTCTGCTTCATTTATCTAGCAGTGAGAGCCTCCATTTGTTATTGCACCTCATTAATAGCTTTTTTGATCTCAACGTGGTTAGATTTTAGTTCTTTTATTTCTCCAGAAAGGGCTTTTATATCTCCTGAGAGGGTTTCTCTAATATCTTCCATGCCTTTTTTGAGCCCGGCTAGAGCCTTGAGAATCATCATTCTGAACTCTAGATCTGTCATTTTACCAATGTCTGTATTGAAAAAATATAAAAAAGAAAAAAATATGCATATTAGATAAACTAGTTAAAAAACGTTAAAAAAGAAAAGGGTAAAAGTAAAAAAAAATTTATCAGAAGAAGAAAAAAAATTGAAAAAAAAATTAAGTTAACTGCAAGGCTAAAGAATCATGGGGAGAAAGCCATGAGTTCTGTGCTTTGCTTTCTCCTCCTCTGGAATTCCACTGCTCTCCTTGGTATTGAACTTGCACTCCTTGGTAGGTGAACTTGGTCCTGGCTGGATTTTTTGTTGATCTTCTGGGGGAGGGGCCTGTTGTAGTGATTCTCAAGTGTCTTTGCCCCAGGCGGAATTGCACCCTCCTTACCAGGGGCCGGGCTGAGTAATCCGCTCGGGTTTGCTTTTGGGAGCTTTTGTCCCCTGAACGCTTTCCATAGAGTTCCGGAGGACGGGAATGAAAATGGCGGACTCCCAGTCTCCGGCCTAGAGATGCCGAGAGCTTGGGGCCCCGCTCCTCAGTGCGCTTTCAGAGAATAGCACCCAATCACTTCCGTCTCCCTGGCCTCCGGCTGTGCTCCGAGCTCACCCAGCCTGTGACCTGTTCAAGGTAACCCCGAGCTGAGAGCTCACTCCTTGGCTCTGTCTCTGTAGCCAGCTTCTCCATTCTAATACCTGCAAGCTCTGCGACACTCAGACACCCCCGATCCTTCTGTGAACCTGCGGGACCTGAGGCCACACTGACCCCGCGTGGGCTTCACCCTGGTTTAGCCTCTGGAGTGATGTCCCTCAGCGGAACAGACTTTTAAAAGTCCTGATTTAGTGCTCCATTGCTCCGCCACTCGCCGGGAGCCGGCCCCTCCCACCACGGTCTATCTTCCCGCCGCTTTAGATTCACTTCTCCGCCCGTCCTACCTTTCAGAACGCGGTTGATTTTCTGTTTCTAGAATTGCTGTTCTTCTTCTCTTCGATCTCCTGTTGGATTTGTAGGTGTTTGCAATCTTTAAATAAGCTATCTAAAAAAATAAATAAATAAATAAATAAGCTATCTAACTGATCTCCTGCTACCTGATGTAGTCTCAGCCTGCTACTTCTCCGCTATCTTGACTCCTCCCCTTGTTCTTCTTTCTTTATGGTTTTGATTCATATCTCCTAATTTATTAAGAACATATTTTGTTTTTATTTTCTTTTAAGCATCTTCCAATGTCTTTGAGTATCCTTCAGAATATTATAGTTGCATCAAACAAATTAAAGTTTAGATTTAAGCTCTACTGTCATACAGCTTTCTTACCATAGTGATTTAGAGGTCCCACTCTGTATGTGCACTTAATGATCAATGTAATAAATAATAAGAAATAATGCATAAAGGGTCATGTATTAAGTACTCAAGAGTATAGATCTTCTATCCTTTATTCCACTAGTCAACCATTGTTTTCTTCCTTCTCACCATCCCCCATTACTAACAAGAAAAGTTGTAGTCTGACATTTTATTTGGATTACTGAGACTTTTTCTAATTTCTTTATTAATTGTAGTTCCTTTGAATGTAAATTATTGTTAAATTGCACATCTTCTTTCTTGTCTTACTTCCATCCCTGTTATAAAAATCCATTTATAAATAAAAGCAAATTTATTAAGTAAAAAATAATAATAATTACTGATAACTTTAGTCAAGCAGAAGTGCACAAATCAAAGTTTGAAGTGATATTGTGTTTCTCACAAATATACATAAAAATAAATAATTTCTGAAAGATTTTTAACAACACATATTTTAATGAAAGCCCAGCTTTCTCAAGGCCATGAAGGCTCTCTATTCAGTCATAATGTGTATAGTTTTGCTAGCTCAATTTGAGATATCACTTGCGAAGGTGCACTAAACCAGCTTTGAAGCATTACAATGATTTCTGTAATCAAAATCTTTACTACCTTTGGTCAAAAAGCTAAACATTTAATGAAATCTAAAATCATAAAAGCAGTATAAATGTACAAATACTTCATTCGTTCATAAGAAGTGCAGCTTATATTCTAGAAGTCTCCTACCTGATATCTCTTTCCTTCAATGGAACTATCCCAAATCTTTGCTTTCATCAAATTTGAATAGAAGATTTAGGAAAACTCATTTTCTTACAAACTCGTGAAGTGAACTTTGGATTTATGAAGCTGTATGTATGAGAAAGAATTGTTTTGAATACTTTGCTATTTGTACTCAGCTTTCTAATTTATAGAGGCATACATTTCTGAATTTTTATTATGAATTTTAAAAATAATTTTTCAGTGAACATACTGAAAAATCAGCAATTTTACATATAAATATTTTTTATCAGCCAATTTATCAGTTTAGCCGATCCTTTATATGATTACAAAGGCCTAGTGCATTCATTTATAAACTTCAAAATCTTTTCTATTTTGTTTAAATATTCTTTTTCCAAATATCTAAAATATATCGAAACAACCAAATAATCACATTGACTCTGTTTGGAATGTTCAATGTAAACATTATCTTAAATGTATTAATACACCACATAATATACTGAAAGCAGTGCTGTTAAAAATAAAAATATACTGATCAATAGAAGATCATTTAAAATAAATTAAGAATGAAATGACCTTTAATATGTAATTGCTTCTAAAATAATATCAACTTAATGGCAAATGGGGTGGTAGGTAGAGGTCATTGTGAGCTGAAGTATGCATTATCACTTTGATTTTACTGTGGTACAGTAACTTAATCATTTGACCTTGCTTACTGCCCAAACATTTGGCAGTCCTTGCTATTCTTGCACTTTCTTTATTTGAGCACTTTAGAATGGTATGCCTTTTCCCCTTCTTTTCATCTAAACCATATTGTTCTTCAAGGTTTAGCTCAAAATCCACAATATGCTCCTCTAAACCTCCAGCCTGCTTTCATTCAGCTCTAGGTCAATGTGCCTAAATGTGGTTCCCCTCATTTTTGTTTTTCTTTCCCTGCTTCTTTCTCTTCTTTCCTCTTCTTCTTCATCTTTAATTAAACTCACTCATCATCAACCTTCCAAAGATGCATAGTTGCTGTTGTCATTTTTTGGATCTTTTCTTCCACAATTAGATTTTAAACTACTATTATGTCTTATTGCTTTAAAAATGCAATTATAAACTTGCAAGATCATTCTGGATTACATTATTTACTCTACTGTTTCTTTGTATATAAGGTGAAATAAGTAATTAGGTGACCTTCAAATTTTATTTGTTAGAAAAGTCATAGGTGAATAGTCAGTTTAAGAAAAAGAACAACATAGAAGATGTTCCCAAACCTGAACAACTGAAGAGGTTGCAATATCTGTTTATTAATATGAGAATATGTGTGAAATAGTAGTTTTGGAGTGGAATTTAGAAGTTTTGCTTCAAGTCTGATACGTTTAAAATATGATAAGGGCACCTGAGTAGTTTAGTCAGTTGGGCGACTGACTTGTTTCAGCTCAGGTGGTGATCTCAGGGTCCCCTCCTAGTGCTTGCTCACTCTCTTTCTCTGAAATAAAGAAATTAATTTAAATAAATAAAGTGTGATAAATTTAAAGTGGTTATTGGAGCAGGTAGTTGATATATCAGTATGGAGTTCAGAGGAGAGTTTATGTTAGAGATAAAAACTGGATATATCAATCAAGGTTTAATTAGAGAAGCAAAAATATTAGCATGTGTATATTGTATTGCATATACACACATACACACTTCATTCATTCATTCACTTTTGGTTATAGGAATTTGAGCTTTAAGCAATTTGGGATGCTAATTATTAGTCCCTAAAGCTCTTCTAATAAAGTATGATGCCAAAAATAAAAGCAGACAGAGCAGGCAAGTCAAGAAAGAAAGCGGGATGTAAAGTGGGAGAGATCATGAAAGATCAAGCTGGAACCCATTAGCATGAGCTGACTCCCATTAAGATGGACTCTGAAACCTGGATCCATTCCTGTTGCCTCTGATCTTGATAGGGGAGGAAGCTTGTAGAAATTGGGTCCTTTGTCATTCCAATAAACACACTCTTTGGACCCAGAAGTGTGAGAAGGAAAGAGAGAATCCAAAGGAAAGTGAAGGCAGTACAAGCCGAGCCACTGCCTCAAGTCATTGAATAAAGCCAGCAGATAAGCAACAATATGTGTGACCTACAGAACAGCCACTGCTTTACTTTTACCTTCCAGTTGTCAATAGGATATCTTTTGTGAAATCTTTGAGAAATCAAGGTTTATCTGTTAAGGTAAGTAGCGGTACCTTAACGAAATTGAATGTTGACAGAGAAGTTCTGGGGCTGATTCTTGAGACATTCCAGGCTTTTTATATGGTTTATCTTCTAGAATTGTTTTTAAGAGAAAGAGAGAGAATACTTAGCCATTTTGTTTACTGGAAACTATTTAAAAATTATTTCCAGTGAGAATGCATTAAGGTCTCTATCACTTTTTATTTAGAGCATTAGTAATGTCCATTTCTTTTTTCTTTGTCATGGAGAGATAAAATAAGAAAAAATCAGATACTGCATAATATAAAGATGGAGGAAATACACTATATTGAAGCAATTTTTAAAATATCTAGATGTTAGGACACTATTTTCTCAAAAGTTAAATGAAATCCCAAAGCACAAGCAAGGCTCTGGGCAAGACATTCAATGTCTCCATAAGAAGCAGAGTGAGAATTTGAAGGATTTATAGCCTAACTGGAATTGAATTTTATCTAAGAAGTAATAATTAGGTGAAGAATGAAAGAGAATAGATCCAGAAGTTTGAAATTTACTTGCTTTGGGATGTCACCCCCTTTGTCTATTAGCCTATTCCAAATGTATGTGCTTTCTTTAATTCCATCACCCATCTCCACATGGACGTTGCTCTCTGAAAAGGTTCCTCTCTCTATTAAATACTCATCACTCTCAATTTGTTAAATATTTATTCATTTAAGTAACAAGAAGGACAACAATATAGAACAAATGTCTCTATGTTTCTGACCTTCAAACTCTTTCTCCTTCACTTTTCATTCAAATTTAGAGTCATTTCCTGGATCTCATTCACTACTGACATTTAAAAATCCAACAATTTAATTTCTTGCTCCATGCCTGAATTCAAAAATATTCTCCGTAAAGAAATTAAAAGCTTCCTAGGTACCAAGTTTAATGAAAAGCATTTTCATCCCTGTATGACTGTATCTTTCTATGGTTTTATCAACACTGCAGAACTCTAACTCCATGTTCATCTGTACTCTCTTTGTTTGCTTTCATTAACCTGGTGCTTATTTGACAATTTCTTCTCAGTTTTCTTTTTGCATCTTAAGTTTATAATCTCTATTTTCTCTTTTTCTCTTGCTTTTCTTTTTCTCTCACTTCTCTGGGTGCTTTACACATTTTACACATGAATATTTGATTGTATTCTTGACATCCTTTCCTGAGCATACAATAGTTTCATCTTTGCTCCTGCCTAAATTGTAACTCTAATTACAATTCAATTTATCAAAAGCTTTTATGCTAGCAATGAAATCTAACATGTGCCAGGTTCTTCTTTGTTTGTCTTTATATCAATTAACTCAATATTATGATCTTAATCTTCATATTAGCAACTAAGAATGAAGACGTAGGTAACTTGGCCAAGGTCACACAGTTAGCACATGTCTGACCTGGAATTTGAACCCAAGCAGATTGGACCAAGAGCCTTCATTTCTAATTGCTCTATTCTGTGCCTCTTCAACTAGTACAATTACTTGAAAATCACACTCATTTAACTCCCTGTCTACATCAGATGGAATACCCCTTTGGAAAAAATTAAATAAATTAACCAAAATGACATTTTATTTGAAGATTTACTTAGCTCTTGTTCAGTTTATGAAAACTGTAGGTTTGAGTCTCTAAGACTTAGAAACAGAATCCTCAGTTGGAAAAGATTCAGTTATCTCAGCCAGTAGGTAAAGTTTAGGCACATAAAAGCACTCAAAAATATGTGTTGAATAAGCCAATGAGTGAATGAATAATGAATCATAGGATGATTGAAAATGGAGTTCATCTAACAAAGTGAAATTTCTTAACTTCAGAATATATCATGGAATAATTAGAAGTCTTAGGGATTTATATCAGACTTTTTTAAGTATAATATTCTAGATTAGAACTGAGCTTGTTTATCATTGGCTTTCCCATACTATACAATTCAAGAATTTGTACTGGTAGCTCCTAGTCTAGGAATACAGATAGAAAATAAAAACCTTTAAGATAGATTTGTCTATAATTAAAATAATAAACAAATAACTCTTATCACTCTCATCAAATGCATTTACATTTCCAAACTGATTCTATCCTCTTCATACACTGAGTGGAGAAACTTCCTTCTGTTGGATGATTCAGCACCAGAAAGAGCGGTTAGCAAAGCCTCTAATATGTTGGGGATAAAAAATCGAATAACAAGCTCCTGGAACATGAAGGTGGAAGGAAGCATTATCCCTTAAAATGATCTTGGGATTTTAGAAATGTGCTTTTATTATATTCTTTCTGGGATTTCTAGATAGATGGGACAAAGTGTTATAGCAAAAAGGAAACTGGACTTGGAAGAAGAAATGACTCTCATTTTAAGCACTTTCACTCTATGACCTTGGCAATAAAAAGACAGGCTCGAATGATGTAATGTTTAAGGTTTGCCCAGCTCTAATGTTCTATGAATTAAATAAAGATTCTAGCTATTAAGCAACAGAAAATCATTAGCTATCTCACATGTGTGACTGATTTGTGCGTCTGTGTACATGCATATGTATAAGTTTAGATAGCAAGTGGATTAATGTTTGACTGCAGGGTTTTTTCTTTATTCTGCAATTTACTTTTACTGCCAAAATAAACAAAAAGAGATTTAACGTATTCCACTGAATTCCAAGTAAGATATTGATTTTTCCCCAAACTTCTAAATAACACTTTTATTCAGTATAAATAATGGCCAATATTGCCAATAATTCTTACAGTGTACATTTTGATGTTATTGTTTGTATCCATTAGTAAACCAAATAAACTATCACATGTCAAGTGTGACATTAATACATCAGTATGATACAAATCATTTTTTTGTCTCTGCTCTCTTTCTTTTTGAAGAGATTACAAAAATACCTTAGTAAATAAATGGATGGAGTTCAAAGAATGAGAAACTAAAGCAGGATTATTCGGTTAACAAAAACAAGGTGCCTGCTATCTTTTAAGTTTTTATTTAAATTCCAGTTAATTAACATACAGTATAGTATTAGTTTGAGTTGTACAATATAGTGATTCAATACTTCCATACAGGTGCTCATCCCCATCACCTATTAAACCCATGCTCCCACCCACCTTTCCACTGGTAACCATCAGTTTGTTCTCTATAGTTAGGAGTCTTTCTTGGTTAGCCTCTCTCTCTCTGTGTGTCTCTCTTTCTCTCATTTCCCCTTTTGCTCATTTGCTTTATTTCTTAAATTCCATATATGGTGAAATCATATGGTATGTTTCTTTGACTGACTTATTTCACTTAACATCATACTCTCTAGCTCCATCCATGTTGTTGCAAATGACAAGATTTCATTCTTTTTATGGCTGAGTAATATTCTGTTGTGTATATATACCACAACTTCTTTATCCATTCAGAAGTTGATGGACACTTCCACTCTTTCCATAATTTGGCTATTGTAGGTAATGTTACTATAAGCATCAAGATGCATGTATCCCTTTTAATTAGTATTTTTGTATTGTGTAAATATCTAGTAGTGCAATTGCTGGATCCTGGGTAGTTCTGTTTTTAACTTTTTGAGGAAACTCCATACCGTTTTCAAGAGTGGCTGTACTAGTTAGGACGTTTTCTCTTTGTCCACACCCTTGCCAATAACTGTTATTTCCTGTGTTGTTAATTTTAGCCATTCTGGTAGGTGTGAGGTGGTATTTCATTGTAGTTTTGATTTGCATTTCCCTGATGATGATGTTGAGCATATTTTCATCTGTCTGTTGGCCATCTGTATGTCATCTTTGAAAATATGTTTATTCATGTCTTCTGTTCATTTTTTAACTGGATTATTTGTTTTTTGGGGTGTTGAGTTTTATAAATTCTTTATATATTTTGGATGCTAACCCTTTATCAGATATGTCATTTGCCCATAACTTCTATTCCACAGGTTGTCTTTTAGTTTTGTCTATTGTTTCCTTCATTATCCAGAAGCTTTTTATTTTGATGAAGTCCTAATAAGTTTATTTTTGCCTCTGTTTCCCTTGTCTCAGGAGGCATATCTAGTAAAAAATTGCTATGGCCAATGCCAAAGAGGTTGTTCCCTATGTTCCCTATGATTTTAATGGTTTCTATCTCACGTTTAGGTCTTTAATCCACTTGGAATCTATTTTTAATGTATGTCATGAGAAAGTGGTCCAGTTTCATTCTTTTGTGTCCAGTTTTTCCAGTGTTATTTGTTGAAGACCCAGTCTTTTTCCCATTCGATATTTTTTCCTGCTTTGTCAAAGATTAGTTGACTGTTTGGTTGTGGGTTCATTTCTGGGTTTTCTATTCTGTTCAACTGATCTATGTGTCTATTTTCATGTAGTACCATACTGTTTTGATTACTACAGATTTGTAATGTAACTTGAAGTCAGGAATTGTGATACCTCCAGCTCTGTTTTTTTTTTTTTTTTTTTTTCCAAGGTTGCTTTGGCTCCTTGGGGTCTTTTGTGGTTCCATACAAATTTTAAGATTGTTTGTTCTAGTTCTGTGAAAAATGCTAGTGGTATTTGGATAGGGATTGCATTAAATGTATAGATTGCTTCAATATAGTAAAGATAGCTAATTGGATTTTTCAGGGTATGTTATGTCATGTAATGATGTTGAAATACAAATCCTCAAATCTCAATAATCAGAGCAATAAAAACTTACTTCTCATACTGGGCACACATCTTCCATGGAGTATAAGGGATCACTGTTCAATATAGTCCTTGAGAGAACTAGACTGACAAAACAGTTACCATTTTAGTTTTGCTGGTTACTATGTGAGAGGCAAAGAATGTCCTGAAGGATCTTGCATTAGCAATGAAATATTGTAGCCCAGAAATGGAGCTTATCTTTTCTGCTCAGTCTTATTTAGCCACAAGGCCCCATTCAACTCTGAAGGAGTTAAGTACAATCCTACTGTGTTTCTGGAGTCTGGGAGTTAGTAATACTCAGCAGGAAATTCTTAAGACTACCTATCTGAAAATACTTTTATGTTAATGCCCATTCCTTCCCTTAGAAGATGTATTGCTTACTTATGAGCACGCCACACAGATTACTCAAAGTGAGGTTCCATGGGTTATGGTGAGTATTTGTGATTAAACATGAAATACAAAACATCATTCCCAAGTCTCAATCCTCATGTCGGCTCTGTGTGATTAGCAAGAAGTCATAAGAATTGCAGCTGAGACAAAAAGCTTGCTCAGACTTTCTTGTTTGGGAACAATGAACTCAAGATTATTTTCTTATTTTCTTTCTTCTGTCCATGGTTACAATGTAAAAAATTAAAATCCTTAGAAAGGGCATGAAATTAACTAAACAATAATTATAGTTTGAGAGTGGAGAAAGGGATTGTGAAAACCTGATTAGAGAGAGGGACCTTCTAGGAACTCCCCTAGGATTCTGTTCTGTAGGATAGGCCTCTAGATTTACAACTCTATCAAAGTTACACTACTTGGGAAGCAGTGATTTCCAAAAGGAAAGTAGAGTTAGAAATGAGAACTGAAAAACAACAATTAACTCTTGCTAGGGAATAAAATTTGCTCAGGAGCAGTTTTTACCAACAAGTAAAATATTTTCCCTGATTCATTTCCTGAAAACAGTGCGTTCTAAAACAAAACATGTTTAGTGTGACCTTCCTTTTTTTTTTTTTCTTTTTCTCAAGGTGGAATGAATAAAATACAGAAAATTCTCCATATCCTTGAAGGCAGAGACTGCCTTGCTCATTTTGGAATGTCCCCTGTGACTTGCTCACTGACTAAATGCCTGAGCCAAAGTCACTTCCTATGATGACAGCAGGTTATTGGCAAATCTCCATAGAAATATCATCACACTGAGGCCAACACTAAATTAGAACAATGCTATTTGGCTTGATAGGAGTTCAAGCCATTTTTCTGGCATATAATAGATCTTATATCAGTACCCTTCAAGAAAGTGTCCCCAAAGCATCAACTATATTATTCTTTCACTAACTTGGTCAGATAAAGGAACTTTTTAAAAATAGTAGAGAAGCTTATTCTTTCATTTGGGACATGAATCCCATGTTACTTGTTTTAAAAAATAGTAACCTGGTTAAGAAAAATCACTCCTGACATTGGTCAGAATCCATGAATGGGCATAACTCGAGAGCACCAAAATCAATGATTGTGGTAGAATATTTACTTTGGACACAGTTACTGAGTCAGGTGGGATGAAGGGGCCACAGAGTCTTTGAGACCTCTGAAGTCTTCTGAAACCTGCTGCTGTTTCACCACATAGGGACCTGAGTGATTCTAAAGGGAGGATACTTATTACAAGAGGATCCTGTAGCTTAAAGGAGAATCAGTCCTGGTTCTTTTCAGAGTAGTTCACATGCTTTTTTGTTGCTTTCGTTGGTTCATTAATTTTAATCTATAGCAAAGCAATCATTTTGTTGTTGTTGATAAATATCATAATGAAGAAACATGAGGTCAGCCAGACCACAATGAATGGGCTTAAGTGCCAAATTAATATTATAAGCTAAATCTAAGATGGACACATGCTTGAAAACTGTCACCTTTGTTATTTTTCCAAAATTCTTTAGTAAATTGCCAAAATCCCATGAAAAATAATGAGCTCAAGATCTGATTGTAGATCTGGAACTGAATCTAGACCTCTAGATGAGTAAAACTTGCAAAATATTGATAAAACTGATTTGTGAGAATATTCATGGTATAGATTTTGACTATGAGCATTATACAACTCTTATTTGCAAAAAAAATAATAAAATTAAATAAAAAAAAATTTAAAACAGATGAACAGGTTACTTGACCCAACTGTTTCAGTTGCCCTCTTACTAAATGAGCTTTGTGATGTGGAAAGAAATAAAGTGACATACAATATGGCATTTATTATAATAGCTGACACATAGTTGTACTCCTCTTCTTGTCTTTTCTTGCCCTCTCTTCCTTGATCTTTCTTTTATTCTCATTTCTTCTTCCTTCCTTCTTTCCTTCCTTCTTTTCTTTCTTCCTTCCTTCCTACCAACCTTCTTTATTTATTTTCTTTGCTTTTCTTTTCAAGAATTATTAATATTTAATTTCAAACACAATGAATAGCTTAATATTCTAGCAAAAACACTTAATCACTCAAAATAAGGAGCAAATACACAAAAATGTCTAATTTTATAAAAGCGGAGCTATATTTTTAAAATTGTTGTTACTGGTTTATACTGACATTTGAAACTGCTTTTTTAAACATTTGTTCATTTGTTTTCTGATTTAATCCATCAACACGAACTTGTTGGGGACCATTTGTGTACACAAAAGACCCTGAATATGGTCAGTTAGTGTTAATTAACAGCAAATATTTTAAGACAAATGTTGGTCTACCTTATTTAGTTTTTATCTACATAAAAATAACATTTCTCTTACTAAGTTTAGACATATTGAATGAGTTCCAAAACTTTTCAAGTTTGAAAGGCCTTAGGATTTAAAGTTTACTAAATTATCACGTTGTCCAGTAGATTCACATTGGAGATTTCAAATCCTATTGACCATATTAACAATGAAATCTACATTGAAGTCAAAGTTATACAAACATTAATAGTTCTCGAATTCTTTATCTGATGGAACTCTAACTCATCACTAGATGGCACTCTAAATTTAGACTGTAATGTATGTTCAACTAGAAGCTACTCAACTTGTGTTTTATAAGGAATTCATCATATGAAATAAATAATCTGATTCCCTCCCCATACACAAAGTTGCTATTTCTTCTACTGTTTTATCAGCAATAAGTAAGGAAACCTACAATACTTAATTTAACAAATTAATGACTGCCAGTATAAGAATAAAAAAGACTAGAATATGAAGAAAATATTATGGTTTTTAAAAATATTTCTCACAAACTTTTTAAGCTTTTTGTTTAAATTTTTCATTTTAGAGCAGCATTTAGAGCATAATTTATATATATTTTTGGATATATTTATATATCCAAGAAATAATTAAAGCATCTTTATTTCTATAAATCTAAAACGACTTACCCACCTTTGAACAAGCTGCCTTATTAAAAATTACATTTTCTTTCACAAATATACAAATAGGATGGAAACAATAAAAAGGAATGTACTTCAATTAAAATATGCTTTCCTAATCAAATATAACTCTATGTGTGCTGCCTCAAATAGAAGATGATAAGCATGATTCCTGTTTTTCCAGATGCTTAAGTTCATCGAATTCTTAGTTTCTATAGAGATTTTTAGCTTCATGTAAAGGCCAAGTGCTTTCTTATCTTACTCTCATGTAAGTGATGACATCCCACATGAAATTATAAAAATGAATCTTTGGAAATGTGATCATGAACATTTGAAAAGTAACCAGCCAATGATCTTCTGACCCTGGCATAATTGAAACCATCAACTGTTCTCTGTCCAGGGACATCGGCCCGGATGGTTAGCATAAGGGGTGGTGAGGTGGCTCAGCCTCACATTCAGACTGTCAATTAGATCACATTAAGGAACACTTCTAGCAGGGCTAATGTCACTGCTAGAGAAAGGCAGGCATTTAAAGATAGCCAATACTGACTTAGAAATATTCTATATTAGAAGCCAGCATTTTCTATGGATGAAAGTCAATATATTTATCTCTTATTCTATGCTAAGGTCATGACTCCAATTATTATGTAAAAATGGATGAACTCTGAATGGTTTTGGCTTTGCTGATGACTGCAGATTTTTTTTTTCTTTTTCTGACTGCACACTAAAGTTTGACTCTTTAATTCTCTAGGTCAGACATGTGGGAAAAGACTTTTAGAGTCTTTCTTTCCATATCAGAGAATGAGATCTTCTGGACAAATGAAAAAAAAAAAAAGAAGAAGAAGAAGAAGAGTCATATTGCATTACAGCATAATCTCTTTCCTACTGCATAAATTTCTTTACAATGTGAAATGAGAAGAAAATCCATCATTGTTAACATTGGCAAATAGGTAGAATTTTAATATTCAGTAATATTGCTAATCAGTTACATGAATGTGACATAAAAGAAGAAGGCAAAATACTATGTTGCTTTGAGATACCTGAAATACATATTTCAGAAGAAGGATAAAATACTCTTAGGAAAGAATTATAATTCCTTTAAATGCCCCAAAAATGTTTAATGTATTATAAAATATAAAGGAAATTAATTTGCTTTAAGATTTCATTTGGTTTTAAATCAAAAGTTATCTCTGTCGATACTGATCTATTATGGATAATTTTTAAAAAGACCAGGAATTCAGGAAAATATATTATTATACATAGCATGTGAGAACAAAATTTAAGACAAATATTTACTGACTAATATTAGGTTTATAAAATTTGACACAGGATGCAATAAAAGCTTTATAAAGTTAAATTGCATTGTTGAAGAATAAAGTATATTTTCCAAATGGTCAAAAACAAAGAGAAATAAAGAATTGTGTCAGAGGATAGGACTTTAGAAAAGATACCCAAAACAAACACAAACTTTGACCTCAAGTTCCTCACAGATATCAGATTGGAAGCTACAAATGTCTCATTTGATACATCAATGCATCAGAAGTCTTTCCAATAACCGCAGGCACATTTGTCAAAAGATAAGGTACTTGGAATTAGCCAAACTATTTTTGAATCCTGACTTTGTTCTTGCTAGTTTTGGGAACTTGGACAAGTGATTTTATCCTTCTAAGCCTAGGCTTCTTCATCTTAAAATAAGAAAAAATAATGCCCAAACAATCTACTGTCAATTGCCTATTTGACAAAAGACCTAGAATTGAAATGTCTGGAAACCATGACCAAGCATTCATTACTTAGATTAACTCTAGCTTCTTCAGGAATTAGAGTGGAAACGTGTTTTTGAATTATTTTAAAATGCTACAAGTAACCCTATTTATTATATAAAAATGTTCTGCTTATTGCAAAATGTGTTTGAGGCAGCTGCATGTATACTTTGCTTTGAGATATATATTGGCTAATACACTTGGTGACTTATTGATTTACTTACTAATTCCTTTAGGAATAATTACCCAGGAGATTACCAACTTTAGGACATACTTTTTTAAAATCAAGAAATAAAAAAACTAAAAAATGCATAAATGAAATAAGAATATGGGAATCAAAAATGTGTGTATTCTAAGGATTTGAGTTAGAAAAAAGTACTGGAGCTCAGACAAATGTAATTCCACTTCTTGATGATCTGTCCTAAACTCTTGCTGACCAAAATGTTGGTTTACAGATGTGCAGCATATGTACCACTTGGGGTCTTATGTGTAATGCACATTTTCAGGTCTTATACCAAACCTATGTTTTAGCAACATCTCCAGATGTTCCATAAAGACAAAGGTTTGAGATGCATTGCTACTTATATAATTTCCATGGGTTAATAAATTGAACATATTATCTTTCCATTATTTTACCCTTTAGTCATCATTTCATCATTTCATAGAGCCCATGGAGAGCAATAAACTGTTAGTCACAAGTGTTTATGATGGGGCACCTGGGTGGCTCAGTTGGTTAAGTGATTGCCTTCAGCTCAGGTCATGATCCTGAAATCCCGGGATCAAGTCCCACATCAGGGTCCCAGCTCAGCAGGGACTCTGTTTCTCTCTTTGACCTTCTCCCATCTCACGCTCTCTCTCATTCTCCCTCTCACATAAATAAATAAAATCTTTTTTAAAAAAGTGTTTATGACAGAGTAACTCAAGCCTGCTTTTCTTTACAAGTAGAAAGATGGAGCTCATGTAGTTCCTTTGTTTTCAAGACTGCAGCCATTGGATAAATTGAAAAACTTTCCATACAGTGAGAAAAATATTCAACTATTGATTTTCCTGGAATGAAAAGTCATTGAGTTTATTCTACTTACATCTCTATATAGCAGTCTGTTCCTTCCTGAACCAGTGTGGTTTCTGAATATACATAAGATCATCTTTTCTCTGTCCCTTTTCAAACTTTCTTCTTATCTTTTTATCCTCCAACATACAATACATACAATATGGTCAAGGAACCATAGTGGATAGAGAACAATCTTACAAAAATGTTTCATTTCTAGATTAAAAGCCATCTTTGGTTTCACTCCTAGGCCAAATAATTATAGTCATTATCATTGCAAATATCTGTGTTTAATGTAAAATGATATTGCCAACCTACTCTTGGGGTGGTGACAGTTTAATACCCAGCTCAACCCTCATCGTTGTAGGGTGATCTTCTCTGCCTCGTACAGAAAAATTGCATTGTTATGTTAAATTTAAATTTGTTTGCAATTAAATAGCATTCAATGTTGACAACAATAGCATGGCTTAGAATATAAACCACTTTGTAAGCAATTATTAAATATCAGACATTGCAATTATCAATTTATTTCCCATAGCACTGTGAAATAGTTATCTTTATTATCCTCATTTTATAGATGAGAAAACAAAGATTCAGAAAAGTTAAGTGACTTTCCCAAAACTTGAATCTTCCTATGTACTTTAACTCCAAAAGTCTTGCTAATAATTGTAACTATGCCCTACCTCAACCAAAAAATTCATACCTTAAGAGGAAAACAAAATATATCTTTCTATATTTCCATAAGACTTAAGCATTGAAAATATAAAACAACTATTTGTAATTGTTCAAATGGCTTTGCCTCAAAATATATTGGTTTAGAAATTTTATAAATAGAAAAGCATGAATGGAATTATTAGGTAAATAAATCTTGTATATAAATTTTGTGAAGTTCCTGTATTCATTTACTATTTGTCCAAATATTTGTTTCCTTTAGTTATTCAAGTTGCCAAACAATAGTCTATGCTTCTGCAAACAGTGAACTAATCCTTCTATTTAGTCAATTTTGTGTTACACACTGAAGAGAACCAAAAATAGATGGTTAATATAATGTAATACCATATAGGTCGTGACCAGCTTATCTAAAATTATACTAGTTCTGCACTTTCAATGCATCACAGTAGATTTGTCTTAAATATTTTGCAATACCAACAGAACTAGGAGATAGATTATCTGATTTCTATTATCTTCTTCAACTACAATCTGCAAAGGAAGCACTGATAAGAAATTTTTCTCATGGATATAGAGATTGAGAATTATCTTCTTAAGTATCATGGCTTTTGTTAATTTATTATTATTATTTAAGGTTTTATTATAATATATAAATAAATGACTCAAATTTCATACAGCAACATATCATATAAATGATAATATAGTCAATGGCTAAATTTAGAGGGAAAAATCCAGTTATTTATAAATTATCACCTGTATTTTGTTCATAGAAAATCATATTTACTATTGCTTATTTTTTCTAGTTAAAAAATCTTTTTAAAAAATCTTATAGAGAGGGGAGGAAGAGGAAAGGAAGAGAGAGAAAGATGGATGAAGGGAAGGAAGAACAAAAGAAGAATATTTAATACATTACTTATGTTCACAGCATGAAGCACCAACCCTATAACAGAATGGGTACTTAATTAATGGCTTTTTTTTTTCCTGCTACTAACTAGTTAGGCAACATTTGGCATCTAGTTTAGTCTGTTAGTACTTTATATTAGTAATCTATCAATTTAAAAGATTGGTTAGGTGATATACTCAGGTATATTTAATATCAGTAATCATGCACTTTTAGTATATAATGTAGCCACATTTGTTAAGAGAACATAATTTCAAGAAAAGTTTGTTGTGGAATATGGATTATACTAAATGCTGCAAAATCCTTCCGAAGTTTGAGGCTAGATTAGTTAAATAACATATAACAGTAAAATTGTAGGCAGTTATACCCTGAGAATATTTTTTAAGTAATCATATTTAACTTTCTAATATGTAGTAACCTCTAATTTAATTCAGTAGGATACAAAGAGTTTGAAAATCACAGGCTTACCAAAAAAAAAAAAAAGAAGAAGAAGAAGAAGAAAGAAAGAAAAAGAAAAATGCAAAGAAAGCAAAGAAAGAAAACGTACTATGACCCAATGGCTAGTAACAAAGAACCACACAAAAGAAAAAAAAAATTAAAACCACAGAAATAAACAAAACAAACAAAAACAGGAAAACAACACTTGTGATACCCATATTCAATTACAGCTGACCCCTGTGGTCCCATTTAGTAGGAAAAAAGCTGCAACAGAATGTGTTTTTCAAAACTGGTTGTATTCCCCATTGCAGATGTACTTCAAGAATTTTACCACCCTCCTACCAACAAGAATCTATGCCTTCTCATGAATCTAAGTGGACCCTTGTGACTGCCATGTGATTTCTGACACTAGCTCATAAAAGGTAACACAGAAGTTGGGTCCAGTTGTCAAATGGTGAATAATAACTGCTATAACCTTATCATGTTGAATAGAACAGAAATCTGATAAAATAGTAAGAAGGACTTTAATTTGGGAAAAATGGATATGGAGATGGAGATCAGATTATGGGACAAAAGAGACAGTGGAAATAGTGATATATCAAATCACACTAAATTAATATGTATATTTAAGGAATGCCAACTTGAAGCAAGTTAAGAAAATATGAAAGGAATACAAATTTCAGCTGTGAAATCTACATGGTGTAATATATGTAGCATATTAATAGGAATTTTATATACATGTAAACAAATACCTTTGAAAGAAACAAGAAAAATAGCATTTCAAATATGTTATTTATATGTTATAACATTTCAAAAGCCGTGGTCATATTTTCAAAGTTTTCTATGCTGACTTATAATTGCTGTTTATATATTGTGCATATGCTAACTAATAATATAATTAGAAATGTTTCTCATTTTATGCTTTTCTTTACAAATTGACATTCATCCTGGAGAAAAAATTTAGTTAGAAATATACTCATAATAATATCATATCTAATCTTCATTGTTTCCTGTCTTCATTTGCATGAGTTTGTTTTACTGCATAAAAGTATTCCCTTTTAAAAATCAAAATCTTAATTATTCAATGTTTTAACTAAAAATTGAATTCAGCATAGAATGGAAATAGTAACCTTGGTATTACCAAGCAGTTGAGTGATGTTTTAGGATTTATGAAGGATTATAAAGTTTTTTTAAGAAATAAGTAAAATAAATATATATGCCTATATATGCAGAACACTTTTGCACCTGTATTTTTTAGTTGTCTATTATGAAGAAAGATAAGTTTTAGTATTCAATGTAAGTCACACTTTTAATCATATAATAATGCCTAGTTCTGAAAGTGAAGGGTGAAAGAAGTTCAAATACATGTTTTTCATGACACTGTGTCATCTATGGGGTTATCTGGGATCATGCAGTTTTTCATTACACAACTAGGCTTTAAAACATATTACCCTCTAATTTGGAAAAGAAGCTGGTAAATCATGATCTGTGGAAGCAATGAAGCTAAGTTTAATCATAAATTTGCCTCTTACCAGCTATGTCACTAAGTACCTCTAAACTTCAGTTTCCAAATCTTTAAAATGAATATAAGTTTCACTAAGCTACTTTAAAGATTAAGTGGAAATAAATTACAATAGTTCATATAAGATGTGACTGTCATAAATAATCACAAGATTCAGTGTCTCTCTCTGGGAAAAAATGGGCAAACAGGCTAATCACTGCCAATGGGAACCAGGCTTCTCATACATTTCACTTATGCTTGTATTCAGTTTGGGGTTTATATGAATCTTAGGATAGTATGTTTTTCAGCTGCAGTGATTCAATTGTCAGGAGGCAGGGAAGAGGGGTATGAAATAAATTTTGAAATATTTTTATGAAGGATTAAAATTTCAACTTTGAGTCAGATATTCTAGTTAAAATTTTATAAGCAGATTATCTAAACTGATTTTTATTTTGACTTAGCGTTTCTGGTCCTTCATATTAAAATATAGCCGAATTTATTTAATTTCTATCAATGTGAGCATAGGTTCCCTCCTCCAGGTAATTGTGGCTTCCACAGATCTCACCATGAAACAGCACAGGTGTTTCCATACAGTGTGAGCAACCATTTGGAGAATCTGGTTCATTATCACCAAGGACACAATTTATTCTGCACTTGACACACTTTTCAATAGTTTGGGGATCATTCTTCATGCGGTGGTAAATCATTGAGGTTTCTTACCAAATGGATAACACAAACAAGGTGGTATCTTACAGATGTATAAAAATGTGCACATATTAGATTTTTGTGTATGGCCTCAAAAAATCATGTTTGGGGTTTAAATACCTTACCCATAATAACAAATAATTTGAGAGGGGATGAGGAATGATTTTTAATTGAATATTCAGGGCAATAATCTATTTCAATAATCTGTGTGAAATAATAGAATCTAGCTTATATACCGTAAGATTAAAAAGCATGAAGAAAAGGTCAACATTATAAAGGTTATAAAGGCCAACATTATGAACATTAAAAAGCTCTGATAAATTTTGAAACTGTGACATGGAGAGATGGAGTTCAAAGATAGATAATGAGGCAGAAAGAAGACAACAGAGAGGAGACTTTGCAAATAATAATGTTTTGTTATCATTATGTAGCCATTGATGTGCATTGGAATTTGCATTGTTCATGTTCTGCTGATCTTTATCTTTCTTTCCTTTTCCCTAGGGTGGTGTTTAATTTCTCTAGACTGTGGCAGCTGGTAGAATGTACTTGTTTGGGGACTGGGGTAATGCATAATCTTAAATTAGTAGTCCTTATCAGCACATTTAAACCTAGATTCACTCATTCCGATGTTCTGGAAAAATGACACCTGTAGTCAGTTTTTGTCATTCCCAGTAGTTATGTTCTATGAACTCTCCACAAAAGCTGAATTAGGAAATACTGAAACATTGTTCCCAGGATAAATCCAATACTAGGTTCCTGTAAGCTTCTGGTGATAACATTTTTTTGCCAACAAATCAACACTTAACTTTGTTTTATGTGTGTTTCTTTTAAAGACATCTTACTTAATATATAGTTGACTTATTAACATGGAACTTAGAGCCAACAGCACTAGAACTCATGCCTGAACAAAGCCTGATACACATACCTTGTATCTATATGATACATGAGAAACTTCTTGCATTTAGGAATGAACACTAGAGAGCATTTCTGCATTATGCTTGGAGGTCATATTAAAAATGAAATCATCAACAAAAGGAACAAAAATGGGAAAAATGTAGGGTGCCTAGGTGGCTCAGTTGGTTAGGGAATTGCCTTCAGCTCAGGTCATGATCCTGGAGTCCCAGGATCGAATCCCACATTGGGCTCCCTGCCCGGCAGGGAGTCTGCTTCTCTCACTGACCTCTCTCCTCTCATGCTCTCTCTCTCTCTCTAATAAATAAATAAGAAAAATATTTTTTAAGAATTAAAGAAATGGAAAAATGTGACACTAAATAGACCAGTGAAAGGATACTTGTTTGTAGTATAAGAACTAAAACAAGAAGGTAGGGCATCATCTTGTTTGACACCAGCTGGGAATAGATGTGTTGAGTGATTCGAATTTCTTGCTACTCTGTACATATCCCCAAATGACCAAAAAAAAGCACCATGAGTATTGAACTGGGAGGTCATACAGAAATTTTAGTTAAAAGGGGAGTTCTCAAATACAGAATCTGTGAAAAATGAGAATCCATGATATACTGTTTTATTTATTATCCTTAGAATGACTGGTTTGTTTTTCTTGAAAATTGAATTTTGCTTTATTCAGATGTTTTCTTGTCTGTGACTACTCAATTTTTATGTGTGTGGGGTCTTTATGGTGATTTGGCATAAGAAGAAAATATTTAAATGAAATTTTAATGAGCAAAGTTGATTTCTCATTTTTTTTGTTCAAGCTGAGAAAGGCAGCTCATCACAAAGCATAACACCACTTTTCTTTATCATCACTAAGCATCTGTCTCCCATTGAGTCTTGGAGCTCAGGAAATGTTCCTATGTATATCTTATGCTCAGTATTATATAGGTTGTACTACATTGGTAAAAGCACAAAGTTAAGAAAATAATACAATTTTGGCAATCATATAAACTATAAATAAAAATTTACGCTGACATTTATTAACTCTACAACATTAAAATATTGGCGTATATGTTCCAATACCTGCAATTCCTAATTATTAAGTAGGCTTAATATTTTGCAATAATGTCCTTCAGATTTAATGAGAATATATATTTTAAATCATGCATTGTTTCTGCCATAGAGTAGGCAGTAAATAAATGTTATACTTTCTCCTATTCAATAAATTTGTATTATGATGGGGCACCTGGGTGGCTCAGTTGTTAAGGGTCTGACTTTGGCCAGGTCATGATCCCAGGGTCCTGGGATTAAGACCCGCATCTGGTTCCCCATTCAGCAGGAAGCCTGCATCTCCCTCTTTCACTACCCCTGTTTGTGCTCTCTCTCTCTCTCACTGTCTCTTTCTCTATGTCAAATGAATAAAATCTTTAAAAAAATGTATTATAGTTATAAAAAGGCACAATACTGGGGCGCCTGGGTGGCTCAGTGGGTTAAAGTCTCTGCCTTCGGCTCAGGTTATGATCCCAGGGTTCTGCGATTGAGCCCCACATCGGGCTCTCTGCTCCGCAGGGAGCCTGCTACCTCCTCTCTCTCTGCCTGCCTCTCTGCCTACTTGTGATCTCTGTCTGTCAAATAAATAAATAAAATCTTTAAAAAAAAAAAAAGGCACAATACAAAAAACACTCTCTTCCCACAGGAAATAAAGTCTACTTTACAAAAAGTTAAAAACTTAAAAGTTAATTAATTTAGATCTCTTAAGCATAAATTTTAAAAAAAGAAGAAGAAAGAAAAATCTTATTATCTACCACTTGTTTTTCCAAATGCAGTGATTTGCAGAGCGAGTTCACAGGGTCATGAGGGAAGTATGGAAATTTTGCTTGATGACATCTGAAATATATCAAGTAATACATCATTTCTTTTTTTTTACTCTAAAACAAAATCAAGTTGAAAAGTGGTTGGTTTAAAAAAACGTAAAAGGTTTAACAAGCTTCAAGTGAACTTGGCAAAGCATTTCTAAAAAGCACCATTAAGGGAAATATGTCTAAGGAATCAGTTGTCAGGTGTGGCAAAACAACTTGCTGAAAGTGGGAAAATATGTCCTTGGGCAAAGCATCTTGACATAGAAAATTTCAAAAGCATCAAATACAATATGAACATTTTTCACTTCCTTGAGTCACTTCATTTGAGCTACCTGACTCACAAAGGAATATATTTTTTTTTAATTAACCAGGGTCATCATGCCTAAAGCTATAAAATAGCAGGCCAAAAAAAGAAAAAAAGTACAATCAATAATAGCAACAGAAGGGAAAATATGGTATTTTTCCCTTTTATCTAATGATAATGAAGGAACTATAAGATAGGCAAAATATATTATCCCCATGGGAGTTTTACAGAGTCTCTAAGAACAAAAGATTTTTCCTGATGATAATAAATATTTGAAATGAGGTTTTCCAAGACATTGTTGTAATGCATTACAAAATAGACATGTGCTAACAGAAGATAATTAATAGTTGATTGGTTAAAAAAAAAACATGATTTTTCCTAATCTCTCAAAAAGAAGTATAACAGGCATTTATAATTATTCCAGCATAGCATATTTTATTCATTTAGAACAAACACCCAGAAAGTTTTATAGGTAACAAATATCATACATTATATGATGTTGCAAAAGTTTATAATGGAAACATTTGTTCTTGTAGCTTGGCAATAAGAATCTTTAAACTAGGAATGAGAGTCATTTTAATGGACCTTTGATTTCTACAAGTTTCAGTCCTCCAATAAAAAACTCAAATGGTATTGAAGATAAATGGTTTGATGAATTAAGCCAGTGCAAACACTGGCATCAATATTTTGTATCATTCAGATGAAAAAGTGGTAGGGAAAGGAAGGAGTTTTGGAAAATCCTAACCATGTCACACATCATATATATGAGAAATGGCAGAAAGCAAGCAAGCAATCATCTTTGTCTCATTCTTTCTCATTTTCTCTTTTAATCCAAAGCAGTGAATTTCAGAAGTAACCAAAGTGAACTAGTTTAAATGATTTGTATTGGAGAAGACATTAAATAACCAAGACTGCATCAAGGATTCCATTTGTGTCTCAGAGTGAAGTGTTTCCCTTCACTTGTTTAAACTTTTCAAAGCAACATGGGAGGATTACCTCCACCCCTGTTCAGCCTTTTAAATCCACCTGCAAAATTAAGTTTTGTAAAATTTTTGCCAGTTCTCTCTTTTGAAGTTTTACCTTTTCAAGAATGTTTGATGGACTCCATTGCATTTATGTCGGGTAGCTTGTGGCCAGAGAAAAATAGAAACTACTGATGGAATTGCTGACCTACATGAAACATTTTTTCACTGAGATGCAGAGGGCCACACTGGCAAATATAATGGGTTTCCTATCTCAGCCTATCTTGGGTGTGCTTTGCTGAGCCTTTTACTTTGTGTCTGTTTATTTGCTAGTCTCTCCTTGACTCACTTTGAACTATTTTTCACCCAGATGATAGGAAGTATTTTGGAGCTAAGCAAGCACTTCAGTGAAACCCAAATGGTTTCTGTGTTCAGTGTTCTCTAAGCTGCCCCTAGTAATTCACATTGCAAAGTTCCTCCATTTGGTGACTCTTCAGTTTCCAGAGCTAGTCAGGTGTGTCAGGCTAAGGGCTTGTGTTAGAAAAAAAAGTACTGTATGTTCCCAGTTCTCTTTTGAACCATAGCTGTTTGGTAAAAGGACTTCTCAGTAGAAGAAATGCACAGAAATCAAAACTTATGGGTGGGCTGCTTCTTTCTGATTCCTAAAGAGGATGGTTCCACATCAGAATAAGTGAGGATCCAAGGCTGCAGCATCTACTTGAGCCTGGATGTGTCACCGCTACTTTAAGTATTAAAAAAAAAAAAAAAAAAAAGGAATTCAAATAAATTTAGTCACTAGACTAGTAAGAAATTGTTTCCACCTTGCCTTTTAAGCTGCTCTAGAATCACAATAATGCAGATGTTCTGAGAAGGAAACTTACAGTATGAGTCAATGAAATTTTGATTAAAATTCTACCTTCTCTGAAACATCCAAACATCGCTTCTCGGCCTTTTGGCTAAGATCAAGTGTGAAACATCTAAACATTTCCTGTTTTAAATGCTCTATATGCTGATGACTAAAGCTGATATAATTAAAAACCAAACTGCTAAGCATGTAAATGTGGATATTTAGAAAGCTGGGGAATATTCAAGGTTCTAAGAGCATACCTTATTCTTTAAGTATTTTATCCATATTAAAATATGTAATAAGGGTTGTTCACAGTTAACTAAAAAAAAAAAACAAAAAAAAACTTGGAATAATCAATTTAAAAAGGTCGACTCTAATAGGAGTTTGCCATGATTTCTCCTATGACTAATGATTCACTTTATAAGCCTAAGTTTATTTTTCTATAAACTAGGACATACTCTAAATATTCTGCCAACTATTGAGTTGTTTTAAAGCCAAAAAAAAAAAAAAAAAACCAGACTTCATGTCAGTGAACTGTGAAATGAGCTGTCTTATCTTTCAGATAAATAAAATTCATATAAACTATGAAATTGGAGCTTTTCATTTTCCTTCCTTCTTTACCTCCTCTCTTTTATTTCTTTCATTGGCTTCTTTGTTCATAATGATGTTATTGTGGTATAAAGCCACTATTATATTGAAAAATACAATTTGGCATTTATATGATATGGATGTTAAAGGATATAGTTTTTCATGATGATGACTTTGACAAGCAAGTTATCATTGTTAACAACTCTCAGATCTTATTTAGAATATGAACTCTGAAATAGTTACCTAAGGACCTTCATATTTAACTTTAAAAACTGTTCTCAGTATACAAAGAACATTATTTGTATTGTATTTAACGATCAGAATACTTGGCACTGAATAAAAATTTTGAATTCTGCCTAGTCATTAATGCATTAATGGGATTGAGTCCCAAAATTAAAGCCAATCTACAGAAAGATATGCTATCTAAGGTAATGCCATAACAAAATGTGCTGTAATTTAATTCACTCTCCATATAGAAGAAAGAGAATCACTTAAAAATCTATAATGAAGGCCCACATTTGCTATTGTGGGAACAAATTAAAAAAATATTTTCTAGAATTATTTTTTAAACTATTAACTTCTGTGTTCTCATGTTATACTATTAACAGTAACCTAACTGAAACATTTTTCATTTGTTTGCATGTTATTTTGATTGTTGCTGTTGTTGCACTTAACTAAAGAAAATACAAAACATTTACATAAATTTACCATAATGCCCGAAAAAAGGGGGGAAAAGGGTTATTTGTTCAAGTAAAACAATATATATTAATATGCAACTTCAATTCTTTAAACTCAGATTTAAAAATATAACTTCTGACTAACCTATTTTCTTCTGTATAATCACTGCTTTCTTTTGGGCATGAAGGGAGGAAATAAGCATTTTGTCTCCTGATTAATAGTGATACACACTATCGGTAAAATGTAGCCAATTAATACACAGGTATTATCTACTGTCTCCTGAAATTCCAATAATGTAAGAGAAAGGAGAAAAAAAGCAGAGGGGTGGCTAAGGGGATGAAATTCACAAAACCAAAGAAACAGGAAAGGAACATAAAATTTTAGAAGTTGGTTGTTAATGTATATGTGGTAACTGATTTATCAGACAAGAAAAAGCTTAGACTTAAGTTGGTGCATTAGACTGCAGGTTTGCTCTCTGGAAGGTTTGAACAACATGCGTCATGTTGGACACACTAAACATGGCTTTTGGCAGTAACACATGCTGAAAACAGAGATGAGTAGAAACTTGCACATTGAAAGTTGAGAGGGCTAACAAGTGTGTGCTCAACTCCCCATAGGAGGTTTAGATATCCCCCTTCTTACCCATAGGAAGGACAATCAATGATTTCTCTTTAGAAATTAATCAGGGATAATGAATTATAAATATTTTTAGTCAGAGGCCCAGCCAGATCAATCTATAGAAATGTTCCAATCTATAACCATGCCTAGTCTCACAGAGATTTTGGTGGATTTTATTGTTCTTTATTCTTGACTATGGACAGAGGACCGGGAATCCTTAGGCAATTGAGGAAATTTTCTAATATGAAAGATTAATTAATATAATGAAGAAACCCTCTGGAAACAGACAATGCATCGGATAGAAAAGATCTTTTAAAAATCTGACTATTGTATATTTGGTATCTTTTAAAAAAGTACAATGATATTCTATCTATTCTAAAGGCTGTACATAGTAAAATATTTAGAAAACACTTGCATTGAAAATAAATATGATGGCAGTAAGGAAAAAAATTAAGACAAGTATTGGAACTTAGAGTTGAGAAACTATTCCATATTGAGAACAAAACTACATCAATATTAAAAATACAAGAAGAGACATAAGGTTAGAAAACCAGGGCATGTTATACTATATAGTTAATAAGAGTTCCAGAAACAGGGAGTAGAGGAAATGATAGGATGTTTTCAAGGGATTGTATTTTACTTACCAGAATTAAGACTTGTTTTTCTTGATTGAAATTGTCCTTAGCTAAGTGGCAAGCAACAAAGAAAACCCACACTGATACAAAATATTAGAACATTAGGATTAAAGCCCTAAATCATCCAAATTTTAGAAGAAAGTCCTTACATCAACCAAAGAATAGAAAAAAAAAAAAAAGGCACATTCTACTTTATCCAATACCATAAGTCAGAAGATAGTACTCTTTCTTCAAAATTTTGATGAACCTTATTCCCAGCCATAATTCTATATAGAAGCAAACTGGCAACTAATTTACTCATTCAATTATTCAATTATTCAAGTATTTTTGAATGCCTATTATGACTCAGGCAGTCATAATAAGGAGAAAATATATTATAAAATAGAAAAAATTCTACTTTAATGTAGTAAATATTTTAATAGTGGAGAAAAAATAAATAAGTAAAACTAGAGAATTTGAGACCATGATAAGTGACGAGGACAACAAATAAAGTAGACCAAATTAAAATTAATTAATTAAATCAGTCCTAATCTTCTGAACAAAAATAGCATATCTTTAATAAAATGCAAATTATAAGATAAAATATGCACCAAATTTAGACTTTTAACATGTGTATTCACATTTCTGAACGAATCATTAGAAGTATAGATACATATAAATTTCAAAGTAATTAAAGAAAAAAAACCAGAAAGGATAAAATTTTTGAATCCATTTAAAAGATGACAGGAAAAGTAAAAGAAACAATGTTAAAACAATTTTGACAATTCTGAGATGACACAAAACTGAGATGGAAAGTAACCCACAGTTTCAGTAATTCCTTGAGCAAAAAATGCTAGGTTTTTATTTTGTTTTAGTTGAAATATATTTAACATGTAATATTGGATACATTTAACATTGAAATATATTTGACATGTAACATTGTACACATTTAAAGTGTATAAATATTAATTTGATACATGTATATATTGTAATATGATTGTCATTTTAACAATAATAACACCATATAATTACCTTTTTCTTTTTCTCTTAGTGGTTGGAGTAATTATGTTCTAATCTGTAGCAAGTTTGATTATTGCAGTACAGTATTGTCTGAATTCACTATAACATGTATTAGCTTTGTAGAACTTACTACTGTTATGAGTTTGTATCCTGAACATCTGTCCTATACCCCTGTCCCTTATCCCCTGTTAACACTCAGATGTGGAATCTTAAAAAAAAAAAAAAAGAAGAAACAAACAAACAAACAAAAACAGTTTTAAAGATAGAGAAAAAAAGACTTTGCCAAGTACTTTCTAAGACCTAAACAAAACAAAACAAACAAAACAAAACAAAAAAGTTGTTGTTAGTAATCTTGGAGTTGTTCTTTTTAGTTCTGTATGTACTCAGACATTATTATAAAGTAGTCTTTTGTCCTGTTCTTTCATAATCACCAAGTAACTTTATAAGATGTTGGTTTCTCTGAAATTGCTTATGTTCAAGAGAACACCATAGATTCTCTGTTAGAGTAAGGTCAATTTTCTCTTGAAAATAACCAGATGCTTTTATTTTTCCCTCAGTTCCTGCTCTTCTTAGTCACCATTTAAGACAAAGAATAGCTTCTTTGGGGATTTGTTTTGCAGTCTTCTATAATAAAAGAAATATAAAAATATGTGGATAAATAGAAAACACAAAGTAAAATCAGAAACTTGTGAATCAATATAAGTGTAGTAAATTTTTGATATAAAAGATGAGGATGCCAATTGAATTCAAAACCATAATTATATTCTGTCTATAGCAAAGCTAATTAAATTATAAGGACACAAAGAATTAAACAGTAAAAACTAGAAAAAGAATAATACTAAGATAATACTGATACAAACCAAAGTTCATAGGTCACCTGCTAATAAATAAAATAAGCTTTAAAATGAAAACATTGCTAGAGATACAGTCACTATTTTCCTGTTTAAATGTCCAGTTTATCAGGAAGATACATAAATAATAAACTTGTAGATTTTAATAGGATAATTTCAAAATAGATAAAAAGCCCAGAAACATCCATTCCATCCAATTTTCAAGGTCATCACCATCTCCATACAGAATAGTTTGTTGATGTTATTCTTAACATATGAATAAATTAATAGGAATTATACCTAAAAGTAGGTTTCTACCATAACAAAACCTTAATTAAGAAGTTGGTAGTGGGAGGCAAAGTCTTTGTTGAAACTATAGTAACCCAAAATGTTTCTTACAAGTCTGCTTAGTCAGAAGCTCTGGGGGAACCGTTAGAAAGCTTAAACAGCATTTGTTGGTGTGTCGATCGCCTTTGGTTATTTACACAAAAGAAATGAACCCAGGGAAGAATTGGCCAGTTTTCAGTTAGAAATTGAAAGATATAGATTTTTTTTGGTAATACTATGTTCTGAAAATATAATTTTGCCTAGAATAAATTATTCAGAGGGTGATTTAAATGATTTAGCGGAACCAACACTGAAAAAAAAAAAAAAAACTTCTGTGTTCAATCAGTTCTTTAAACTATTTGATATGACAGAAATAAAAGATCAGACACCAAATTAATTCAATTAGTGAACTCCTAAAATAAGTACAACTTTTGGGTGAGAAACACAAAGGCTAAAGCTATTGAATGATCCCAATTCTATTTAAGTTTGAAAATCTTTTCAACTGAAACTAACCTGTATAAGAATTTGGGACAGTTTCAAATTCTGAGATTTTTAACAAATATAAGATAAATTTATGTCAGACTTAACTTGAAAAATAGTTGTATTTAATATTTTTATTTTAACCTGCAAGACAGTTTTGTTTGTGGACATTTATTTTCTCTCTAGGAGATGTCTTAATACACAGTGTGAATATGTGAATAGCATTTTTTAAAAAATCAGTACTTCTCATGATGTTACTTGATTTCATTGCAGAATTTTAATAGACAATATTAGACAATTTGGTGGCAAATTATTTGAGAAACTTTCATTCTTGAGTACTGTGTGATTTCAGAATGTACTTAATTAATTGAGTCATTCTTCTGACCCATTACAGAAATTTCTGGCCCTAAATTCTACACTACCTATCCTAAGTTTCTGGTTTCCTCCCTGTTTGTTGCCCACCTCTTTTTCTAACTATTATAAAGGAGGTTAATTATCATGCTGGGTGAGAAAATGACAGCAATGGGTTCACATTTCTGAAATGAGCTAATTTAGCAACAAAACAATGCACAGGGAATTCAGCCCATTCTTTTCTTGTCCCTCAAAATCAACAGAAAATATAGAAGTGCATTTTTTGCAGACACTGCATTCCCTTTGACTGGAGGGGGTTATCCTGTGTAGAGTTTGGGATCATTAGGGAGACCTCAAGCCTATTTTACACTAAAATCAAACTGTCTTCCAATCTAGCTTGACAAGTTATAAAAATTTTCTTTTAGTGTCTTACTTGATGAGTGTGCTGTTTTATTTCTCAATTTATTCATAACTGGAATAGGGAAAAGGAGTGCTACTTACTGACCTCTCAAAAAGAAGGAAAAAAAAGAAAGAGAAAGAAACACATAACGTGACCTTTAGATAATCATGTAAATTCTCTAACTTGGGACAAAATCTTTAGGCTGATGATTCTGATTTATATTTTTCTTCCCATCAACTCTCTTCTAAAACTGAATTTCTATAAGTACATTTTCTATACACTCGTCTCATAAAATAGGTCAATCTTAATAAACTCAAAATTAATTTCATCCTTATATGTTTATCTTACTATATTTCTTATTTATGTTTATAAACCTTAAAGCATATAATCCAGAGGTTATACATGACACTGAGACCTAATGGAATCAAGGCTATTATAGGTATAGCCTGTCATAGACCTAGGAACTTATAGAATTTCATAGTCCTACAAATTCACTATTTATGTAGGAAAGGTTGGCATAGTATAATTCAACAGTTAATTAAAATGGAGGATTTTTCTTAGCAATGAATATCTTCCTTGATCACTCCCAATAGGAATGATTACCAAAGCATAGAAGAGACTATAATTAGAGTTGAGGTGTACTCAGTGTGGCATTTTAGGAAGCTGATGCTGTTGGTAAAAAATTAAATTTAAGGGAAGAAATTAAGGTCAGGAGTAAACAAATGGAGAAGATGAGGTAAAGAATATAGACATTTTATGTGGATGAAAAAGTGAAAAAGGCAAGCGTATACTCTCCAGAACATGAAAAATTCTAGGTTTAGTACACACTTATCCTTCTAGTTTCTCTAATACATTGGCCTGACCATGGCTTATCATGTAAATGATTAAAATGTAGTCAATCAAAAAATAAATAAATAAAATATATTCAGTTAAGTAAAAAAGAGCATAATATTCAGAACTGCTACTACATAATATTCATAACTGTTACTAAAATGAATTTAAATAGAATTTGTCTCTCCATAAAGCCAACAATTGACTTATTTTCTTGAAGGACTAAACCTCTGTCAAATATCCAATCTAAAATATTGAGTTTCTGTAGGCAGAGAATCACAGGTAGAAGTTTCTTTAATTTGTCTGAGCACATCTCCCAGAGAGGTAAACTAAATCATATCCACCTTTATTTACCTCTTATCTCCCCCTCCCCATTGTATCTTTTTAATTTTCTAGAAGTACTTTACTCTCTTGAAGTGACTCATTTTAGATATCATAGTACACTCAGTGTTACAGGTTAGCATTGCTAGAGTTTGATCTAGTCTAAATGAGTTAATACTTTTCATTAGTATCCAAGGGGGCCATTTAACTCTCAAGTGTCCTCTGATTCCCCCAAAGGCACAATGAACTAATGATAATGCCTTCTATCTTTGAAAATGTATTTTCCTTAAAGGAATACAGTAGTCTTCCCTTATCAGAGGTGCCTTATTCTTCAGTTTTGTTACCTGTAGTCAAGTCAACTGTGATCTGGAAGTAGATGATCCTCCTGATGAATCATCAGATCACTAATAGCCTAACATTATGTCACAGAGCCGACGTCATTCACCTCACTTTGTCTCATCATGTTAGCATTATCTCGTATCACATTATCACAAGAAGAAAAAGGTTGAGCAAAGTGTGGTAAGATTTTTTGAGAGTGAGACCATATTCATATAACTTTTATTGTAGTATATTGTTATAAAGTTTCTATTTTATTATTAGTTGTTGTTTTTCCTACTGTGCTTAATTTATAAATTACACTTCATCATAGGTACATATGTACAGAAAAATCATAGTATTTATAGAGTTTGGTATTATCTGCAATTTCAGGCATCCACTGGGGGTCTTAGAACCTATTCCCTGTGGATAAGCAGGTCCTAATGTACTCTCTCATCACTGAAAAGTTACAATATATAAACAGTAAGAATACAATTGCTGGATCCAGAATGCTGGAGTACAAACCTGACTCTTCAAATAACTGGATACGTGTCCCTGAGAAAGTTTTTTAAACTATTCTTTTCTTTAAAATGGGGAGATAGGGGAGCCTGGGTGGCTCAGTGGGTTAAAGCCTCTTATTTTGGCTCAGGTCATGATCCCAGGGTCCTGGGATCGAGCCCGCATCAAGCTCTCTGCTTGTCAGGGAGCCTGCTTCTCTACCTCTCACTCTGCCTGCCTCTCTACCTACTTGTGATCTCTGTCTGTCAAATAAATAAATAAAATCTTTAAAAAAATGGGGAGATAATTCCAGCCTTTATTTTGGTGAAAAAGTTAATATGTGCTTAGCAATATTAAGAACTGGCAAGTGTTCATTATTACTCTAAAGTATTATTATCAAATCTTTATTTTTAAAAGAAGAATTTGAAGTGGCATTATTTTTGCAGAGTAGTTATTTTATATTAACAATCATTTGAATTCTCTAAATAATTATGGCGAAAATATACATTTCTTAGGAAAATTGTGCTGACAGTCTACTTAGCTCCCGCTGGTTTTCATATATTCTAGGCTAATTTCAATTTTAAGGATGCCACCTTCTTTATTGCATCTGTATATCTCCATTCTCAGTGATATTACTACTAGGTCAGAACTGTCCCTTCAGTTAGTCACATCATTTCTAGAATACTTCAAAACATCCAGAAGTAAAAGGCTATTTTTCTTTAGGAAAGGGGCAGAAAGGAAGGAAAGTGATCAGCAGATTCAAAGCTCCTTAGTTAAACAATATTAATTTCATATAACAGCTCATGGGAAATTTGTAAGCTATACATTTTACATTATATATGTATACACATGCAATGTATAAATTATATATTTATTTTCAAGTTTTGGTTATTAATGCTATTAAAGCTATTAAACAAAATATAATGTACTAACAATAATCACTAGAAATTTTTCTTCCTTTCATTAAAAGAGCTGGCTGATTACACAATGGAATTGCTCAAGTTTGCTGCTGATTTTATCATTGAATTAGCTTGTGAATAATATATAAAGGAAAAAGAAAGACCCAAATTCCATCCCACTGCCATCTGGCTTGAGAGGATAAATGTCATATGCAATTGGCATACTCTTGCCTAAGATAAATCTCTAACCTTTTTTGTAAATTCTAAACCATGTTGTCTTCACAAGCACAGAGGGAAGAATGATCTTCAAAATTATTTTTAGAACAGAGAATGCCAGACTAGATAAATCACCAGTGTTATTCCAAATGACATAGTCTATATTCCCAAGTAAAAAGGTAATAAGTAAAGTTCTCATGTTCTCACTAAGGAAAATGAGAAATAGCTAAATATATAGTATAATGTGTTTATTATTCTGGAAGGGTGAATCAAAATATTAATGGGAAACAATTCACATTTTTTTTTAAATTTATTTGACAGACAGAGATCACAAGCAGGCAGAGAAGCAGGCAGAGAGAGAGGAAGGGAAGCAGGCTTGCTGCGGAGCAGAGAGCCCGATGCGGGGCTCGATCCCAGAACCCTGGGACCATGACCTGAGCTGAAGGCAGAGGCTTTAACCCACTGAGCTACCCAGGCGCCCCCACATAAAAATTTTTATGATTATTTTACACTCTTGAAGTTGTATTTTATTCATAATGTTTTGAAATATTTTATATTGCAATTCATCACATGGTGCTAAATTAATTATGTAGCTGTGTTTTTAAGAATTTCATTCACACTGAGCTGTGATACCATAATACTATATGAAGCATATAAATATAATGAAAATTTTATGTCACTAAACTTCTCTGTTTAATTTTTTTGTAAAATTTAAGCTGTAAATTTGTATTGCTCATATATAACAGTACCACTGTATCTTTATCAATATACTTTACAGAAAAGTTATGCAACTTTTACAAAAATTATAACTAGTTGGGTTTTTAAAAATTACTTTATGGATTCCAAAAACATAACCTATTCAGAGTAAAATAACTATAACAGTAAAATACTTCATTTACTATATAAATACAGTCAAAGAGAGAATCACATATAAAACAGGCTTATAAAAGCATCATGTTATCTTATCACCTAGAGATATATAGTGTTTAAATATTGTATAATTATATGTATATTAAAATGCAATAATTACTATAAATGTATGTGTACAAAAAAATTAATAGCATACTATATTTTTTCTCATTGGACAGTATATCCTGGAGTTTTTTTCTTGTTAGTATCTCTAGAACTGTCTCAATATGTTTTTCTTTTTTTTTTGATAGAGAGAGGGAGAGGGAGGAGGGGCAGGGGCAAAGGGTGAGGTAGAAAGAGAATTTTAAGTAGGCTCCATGCCCAGTGCAGAGCCCCACATGGGGCTTGATCTCACCACCCTGAGATCATGATCTGAGCCTAAATCAAGAGTCACATGTTTAACCCACTGAGCCATCCAGGCATTCCAGAACTATTTCAGTTTTTTTTTCTTTTACTAGTCCTATACAATTCCATTATATCATTGCACCATCATTTATTAAATAGGAGAGTGCATATAATTAATATTATTATCATGATACATAAAATGGAAAGATGGGCAAAGGATAGTGAAAATTAGCACCAAGTAACTGCACTTACTGATGGCAAGTATGGTGGGTTTGTTGTTCAATCTGTAGTGTGCAAAGTCATCAAAGAAGCAAAAAGGGGGAGGCAAAACCATCATTTTATTTTTCTTTCATTGGCTAAAATATAGCTGTCAGACATAAAACTTTCCACAATGGGCACTTTGGGTTCAGATAGTTTAAACTCTATATTGTCAATAAACAGAAGTACTTTTTTCTTGTCAAGAGGAAAAATAGAGAGGAAAGGAGATGACAAATAAAAGAGTAAGAAAGAAGATAAATAGTTTTGCTTACTTCAAGGATTGAACTTTAAAAGTCCTAAGGACGCAGAATATATCACATTGATATTTTTGATAGTTTTCTCAGAATCTTCTACTACACTTTTTCTTCTCTATTTTCCCCCAAACAGCCATGATTTCTTTCTAATTCAGTCCTATTGTCAGCATCTCCATCAATTTGGTTCTTCCATTTTTCCTCTGATTCCACAAAGAACACTGAAAGTCCCTTTTAGACTATAAGTAATATTTCAGAGTGCTAAGTATTTCCCAATGATTTTTCTTGTTTACATGGAAAACTAGAAAATTGTGCCATCAAATAAAGAGCTGCAATTTTCTTGCTAAATTCTTTTTTGGAGATGTAGAGTTACATCTTTCAATTGCACATTTAATCAATAGTTATACTGGTTTGGTGGATAAAGTATTGAAATTTTGAGTGGATTTATATACTGAAATTTCTGCCCATTCATTCTTTAATGGAAAGCATCCAACTGGCTTATATATTAGATCCCTAGCAAGCACAATGCTGATGCCTACTCTACCTTCCTGAAAATAGCTGATGGAAAAAATGGATGGGCACCTGACCTAAGCTGGCCAATCAGATTCTGCTTTCAGTAACCTGGAAATTGGGTGGATGAATAGTAGTTGGTGTCTATATGCAATTTAATTTTTATTGGCTTTTAGCAAATTGACCCCTACCTCCAAAGAAAATTGCCTTATAATTAATCACAATTTTAGTTAGTCCAAAATGGGGAGAAACAACTAAACAAAAGAAAAATAGGAATGAAAAAACAAATCATTGTCAAAACCAACACAGTTCAGAGCTTTTTGACATCTGATTTAAAGCAAGATGAAGACATCATGTTATATTCTACATGTGCTACACACACATACACACACACACACACACAAACACACAGAATTTATCTCCAATTACTTTCTCACTGGTGGACTTAAGAAATCCTGGGCCAGGGAGATTATCCAAAGGAAAATGAGAAATATACTATAATAGGCAGAATGGCAGTCTAAGGGACCCAAAGAGATAGGCTGATACTTGATGTTATCATGCATATCATTTTCCATCTAAAACAGGAAATATTACATGTTTTAGATCATTGATCAATCTATAATATGACATTATTTCTCGGTACATTCTCAGTTCTAAATGGAAGCTACATTTGATTTATTTATTTGTTAAAATACTATTTTTACATAATTTGTACACCAAACATGGGACTCAAACTCACAACCTGGAGATCAAAAGTCTCTTGCTCTTCCCACTGAGCTAGCCAGGCATCCCTTTAATATATTTCAATGGTTATACTAGGATTATTCAAAGTGTCCACATTCTGCAGAATAAAAATGTCACACTTGTATTAAAATGAGAATACACTAATGAAAATATGGAAGTCATCTTAATGTCATGGACTCAAAGAAGAGGGCTTCATGCCATGACTATGAATGCAATAGTTTGATCAGATTTTAAGCTGCTTCCCAAAAATGGAGGGGGTATTCTTGACATTTTACTTAAAATGGTTGTATTTTGATAAAATATTTTATCATTGGAATTAGATATTTGGGAGAAAATATCTGTGCACTGACTGATCAAGGGAAATAATATCATGAAAATGTTTTTTTATCACTAGGTTCTGATTTTCTGGGTACTGTTTCTCCATATAGTGGGGTGTTTCCTCACCAGCAATATTTGTACTGTATGACCTTATTCTCTAATGACTGAGTGACTAAATAGTCTTTGGAAGTACGTTTGAGCTAATCACGAGACTATTAAATTTGAGAATTTGAGGTGTGATTGTCAGAGAGCAAATTGGGCTCAGTAAATGTTAGGAAGTTTAATATACACGCATTATAGAAGGTGAAGGTATTTTCCCGAATAGAAATGGAAAGGGAGGAAAAACTAGTCCAAAGGAGAGATGATCTTAAGCAAATGTGAGTCAAATTTTAATGAAAGTGCTTATGTGTACATACACACTATACCTGCATGCTCTTTGTAGCTCTATAATTCTTGGTCCTGATTTCCTTCAGATTTCTTGTTCTACTTGTTCTCATGCATCCTATTATAAAATAAAAATCACAGCAAATGATACACTTTATTTAACTTTTTCTCTAAAACTACTTTATATTATTTTCTTATTTAACCATTTGGCAAGAAACATACAACTTCTTTATAACACTTCAACTGACAAAATGCACCATAGTCCTGAAAGCATCTACCAAGAAGATCAGGGGGAAACATCAGCATAGATCAGATTGTTTCTTTTTGTCAGTTCAACAGTCCCATACTCTTTTACTGAGCAATAACATAAATCAAAGCCAGATGTGGAGGTACTACGATTTCATAAATGAATAAGCCATATTGTTCACCCCAAATCAGCTGGTTAAGAATGATAAATAGTGGATCAAAAACAAAAATACTAAATAATATGGTTATGACACAGTGTCTTTGTATGTGATTTTCTCCATTTGAAGCACCTTTTCTCTCATTTCCCAACATTACTCTGTCTTTCCCATGGTGAATATAACTCTTAAATTCTACTGGTATGTGTGTTCAAGTTCTTATCATACTGTATTTTTTTTTTCTTTTCCCTCTGTTACTAATCCCTACGTTCTTGAGGCCAGGAATCATCTACTTTTTTTCCTGTTAGTCTCCAATGCTTCACAAAACAAGCTCTGAATAATTAATATAGAGAATTTTTTAAGACATATATTAGCATGAAATCAAATCCTCCCTATTAGAAGATGAAATAATTTACACAATTATCAGTAAATTAATCAGATAAAATTAGAAGAAATAAACATAAAATACCAAAGTCACAATGTATTTTAAAAAAAGGAAAAGCAGTTTCATATATTTTCTGCTAATAAATTCCCAGTTGTTATTTATGACAAGAAAAGGTGACTTCTACTTTACTGTAACAGCCAAAAATTTGTATTTAGAACTTTCTCTTGATAAAATGACTCCAGTAAAATTTATTTTTGCTTCCCTAAAGAACCTTCCTTCAAATAATCTCTATGCTCATTTTACTGGTTGCAGAGTCAGTTTCCTGTGTTAGGTTTGTACACCTCATCAGAGAAAGGATACGGACTGCTTTTCTCTATGAATGACCTTTCTCCAGTGGTTCTTAGCTGTTTACTACAGGGCTGAAAGAAACCAAAACTACCCTATTCAAATGTGGAACTCAAATTAGCAAGCACTGGGGGCTCCAAAGGTATGGTAAATCCTGTGCTATGACCTGAGATTATCAAGATTAAATACTACAGTCTCTGTGAGGGGGGGAAAAAAATCTAATGTCTCCCAAAAGGAAATTCATAGACAGACAAAAAATTATCTTTAAAAAAAAAAAATCACACCTTAAAAGAGCATATGTATACATAGCACTTCTTTCTCCCAGCCATCACTTTGCTCCTATAATAAAAAACATCATCGTGTCCCTACGTAATCCCACTTAGATCCTCTTCCAAAAAATATTATGTGTAGTCATCAATTTATATACTTTGTTTAACATTAAATATAAATGTTCATTAGAAACATTTTCATATAATTATTACATGAGATGATTTAGTTCTTATTCTTCTCTAAGAAATCTATTTGTTCCATAATGTCCCTCATGTATTGTTCTCATAAAAGCATAATGCCAAATAATTTTACTCACCAATAATTCTTTGAAGAAGTGTATTTTTTTTTTTGAAGAAGTGTATTTAGAGCTTAACTTGGAACTCTACATATACACCTCTTCAATGCAATGCAAACATTCAAGATTGCATACTGTTTCATAAGGAACTATTGGCTTATTATAAATTATAGATTGATGAAAAGACTGGGAAAAATGGACAAGTATACAAGCACTTGACATAAAGATAAATGCTAATCACTGGTGGGGTGTATCACAGAGACAGAGGGCTAGTGGGACATCTAAGGCTTTAGACATGCCTATAGAGCTATTAATGGGCAGTGGTTGTGTTTTTACGTTCATATGAGACCAGCTCTGGACAATAAAGTTAAATGACATTGGTCACAATATACCTCCCTTATACTCTTTCAACTTCTCTCGAATCATGGGGACCACGTGTAAAAGATGGTGATGGCATAAATTAGAAAGAATCTAGATTCCTGAATTACTTATTAAAGTAGAGCCATGAATTTCTCAACCAAGAATATCTGAGATGAACTTTGTATGAGTGAGAAATAATTTTTTATCTTATTAAGCCACTGAGATTTTTTACTCATTTATTACAAACCTGTATTAATTGTCCTAACTAATGTAAGGGTCAAAGAGAAGATAGGATTTGAATAAATTGGCATGCAGGACTGGAATTAATCAGAACTCCACTCTTCCCTGCGATATGTTTTTCTTCGTATTCTTTACACTGTTTCCACATTTTGCCCTCATTTCATCTTGAAAGACTGGTGTTCAGGAGAACTCAGTAGGGTAGGAGTAGAGAGCAGGATGAAATAGGGGATAAGAAAAGAGAAAACAAAAAGAGGACTTTCTCATCTTTTCACCCTTTGTTCATGTTTCCAACATATAATATTGGAGGCAGGAGAAAGCGGGCATGTGATTTTGTATGATGAAAAATAGTAAAATGGATTTTATCTTTCTTTCTTTCTCACCCTGTATTTGGCTCCACAATTACCAACCAGAGTTAAAGTCATAAACTGTGAGTGGGTTGAGAGAAGAGTCAAACAATGTAAGGATGTTCCTATGCTATCACTCTCAGTGAGTGAGGAAGCACAAACACTTAATATTGGTACCTTAAGTGAAGAAATGCATGTACTAAGTTAAACCATTCTCATAGGCATTTCTCATAATGACTGCTTATTAGAATACCAATTAAATCTTTTAAATTTTCTTAGAATGATTCAAACCCTTTATGTTTAACAACATGCTAAATGTAAATATGTTGCCTAATGTCAGATGAAGAGAACTGAGATAATCAAAGCTAGATTGCATGGCATTGTACTATTACTGATATGTGCAGTTGCCTTTTTTATTTTATATATCTATTACCTTTTAGCATGATAGCCTCCATTTCTCCTTTCCTCAAGACAACCATTCTATCCTCACTACTGTATTCATTTTCATTTGTATGAGTTTCTTTAGGGATTTTATGAGTTTCTTTTGGGTAGCATAATGATATTTCCAGACCAAAAAAAAAAAAAAAAGCCTACTGAAAATGATCATGGAATATTAACTTATAATAGACTAAAACTAGTGTACTTTGCTATCTCAAATATAAGCCCTCAAGCCATGCTCCCAGGAAAACATTTGAATACTGGTCCAAAAATGCTACCAAGGTAAGATCAGGTAGGGACAATGTCTCAAAATTTGCAAACGCACACACGTCATATATTTATGAATTCATTAGCTCGGGCTGCCAAAACAAACTATCACAGACTGCACGGCTTACCAAAAAAAAAATGAAAAAAAAATTACTTTCTCACCACAGTCTTGGAAGTTAGAAAATTCAAAATCAAAGACTGGCAGGGTTTGGTTTCTGGTAAGAGCTCTCTTTCTAGCCTACAGATGGCTAACTTCTACTATGTCCTTACATGGTGTAGAGAGACAGACATTATTTTCTCTTCCTCTACTCATAAGACCACCAATCCTGTCAAATTAGAGTCTACCCCTAGTGACCTCATTTAACCCTGACTTAACCTAATTACCTCCTAAAAGCCCTGTCTTCAAATAAGATCACATTTGTGGGTGGAACTTCAACAAATGAATTTGAGAGGGGGCACAATTCAGTCTTTAGTAATGTGTATCTTATACACACATAGAGACCTACAATTAGTCATACAACTATCTGAGGGAAGAAGATTCTAGGCAAGAGAATTGTGAAAGCAAAGTATCTAAGGAAAGAATATTTAAAGCAGGAAGAAGACAATGAGTGTCGCTAGAACAGAAAATTAAGAGGGAGAAAAGTGGAAATGAGGTCAGAAACCAGATTGCATAGAATTGCATAGGCGTTTAGCTGTAGACACTTTGACTTAAACTCTTAGTGAAAATGAGAACCATTGGAGCATTTGAACAGAAGAGTAGTATAATCTGGCTTAAGTTTTAAAATAATTAATATTATTGCTCTGTTGTGAATTGAAGATGGAGGATGGCAAAAATGGAACCAGAGATCATCTAGGTGGCTGTAAGAGTAATAGAGACAAGAAGCAACTGTGTTTCTGATGAGGTTGGGAGCACTGGAGGTGGTTGTATCAGAATTTTGGATATACCTTGAAGGCAGTGTTCAAAAGGATTTATGGATGTTTTATATGCAGGTGATTTAGCACAAAAGAACATAGTTGATTTAACTTTATCATATTGTTATCACTATCTTCTGCTGCGAAAAGCAATAGGACTTTTAGCAGGTCACAGACCTGGTTATAAAACCAATATTCTGGAAAATAAAAATGTTCCAATGAAAGTATGCTGTGGGCAGATTCAGCACTGACTAGCTCAGCATATCTAGTGAGTTAGGAATCACTGGTGCTCTAGGGAAAATGTATCTTTAGAGTATGTGAAATGACTATCAAGTAGGTAGTTTGTATATTCGGTGATATTTTTCTTCAGGTGTGAAAACAACTTCAGGTTTTGAAATACATCAAGTCAGTTTTGAAGTACATCAAATTATTTGTAGATAATGGTGTAATATATTCTGTTGGCCCAAAGTGCCTTAAAATGAGACTTATCGAGGCCCATCAGTTGCTTGGGCACAAGAGTCCCTCTGAAGGCATACTTAGAGAAACTTGATCCTGGGTAGTCTCACTTTTGGCCACATTCTGGTTTGAAGATCATACTACAGCAGCTCCAAGAGTCTCTGCTGAATAGAATCTAATCTCTTTATATGCCAGTGACTCCTAATCTATTTCTAGAGGTCAGCTTCTGGCTACATAGGTGATGTTTGCCTTCACATCCAAAGGAAAGTCTGCTGGTTTAAATATGAATGGTTTAAATATGGTTTAATGTTTAAATATGTTCTGGTTTAAATATGAATGGCCTCAGTCAGAAGGCACTGAGAAATAGAGATTTTGCCTTTTACAAGCTCCTGGGAAATTAATTTCTAGTTCTGATGGTTCTTACTGAAGGTACACAATCCTGGAGAGTCGCAGGCTAATAATGCTGTTGGACCACATTTGCCAGCATGTGGGGTTCCAGATCCTGTTTCTAATCTTTAACTTGCCAAATGCAAGTATAATGCGTGCACCCAAAATTAAAATAACAATCACCCTAATATTTTTTTCCAAATTTAAAAATGTAGGGATAATTTTTGAATTTTTTGATAAAAAGGGAAAATATAAAAATATTAAAACAATATTTCTGTGAGTAAATGCTTAAGGGAAGTCTTTCTTCTGGGCTGGAGAGCTATGCCACACTGGCAGTGGTCCCTATGCTATGACAGAGACAAAAGTTTTGTTGTGCCATGCAGATGCCTTGGGTTATTTTAACAAGCCAACATAGAGAATAAAACGTTTTACATGTGATTCTGAAAATCTCCTACTTCAGATTACAGATTATTGTGTCCCAAGATTTTGCCTCAGCTATTTTCTTACCACCTACCAACACAGAAGCTTGATATAGATTGGGTCCCCTGTCAATGTCAAAGGTAATGTGAGTGCCATTGAGAGTACCAACACCACAGTAAGCATCAAAAGGAATGTAGACACTGACCACAAGAGGGGAGAGAGAAGAGTGTGTCCGTCATGAGCATGTCTCCCAGTTGGTCAGGCACCAGGTATAGAGGATACTAGTTGGGAAAGTAAGACCCAAGGCTGGAAACATATCTACCTTATGTTATAAAGTATTGTTTTATATTTGTAACAATGATGATATCAGCCATTTTGCCTTTTATGAGTAACTGTATCAAGAAGTACCGAAAGAGCAAACAAAGGGGACACAATGGAATATACACAAACTCTTTGAAGAGGGAGCATTTTCAAAGTGAAAAGTGTGAATAAATCACTCTCTTAGTCTATTTGGTTGCTATAATAAAACACCACAGACTGGGTAACTTATAAGCAACAGATGTTCATTCCTCACAGTTCTGGAAGCTGGGAGTCCTGGATCAAGATGCCTGTATGGTCTCATTCTGGTGGAAATCCTCTTCCTGGTTCACAGACTTCTTGGTTCATAGTCTTCTTGCTATGCTTCACATGCAAAAGAAGGAGTGAGGCGTTTCTCTGGGGCTTTTTTTTAAGGTCATTGTTCCTATACACAAAATCTCCACCTTCATCACTTAAGCACCTCCCAAAGGTGCTTCCCTACATCATCTTTGGGGTTAGAATTTCAACATATAAACTTAGTGGGAGTCACAAGCAGTCAGACCATAACAATCACCATCTTTATCCACGGTATGATTTTAGGTACTATTAGATTTGGAAGAAAGACCTTGTGAGGCTATGGACTGGTCTACTGAAGTACGTCCTTGATTCTTTTTCTCTCCAAACTCCGACATCATCAGATCACATAGCCATGAGTAACCCTAACACAGATTTACTTCAACTGAACTTTAGAAGTTGGTGGATGACATGATCTTCCTAATACAGTTTTTGAATGTAAATTTAACTAAACGTTACTTGTTCGTGCTTATGCTGGTTTTGTAATTAAGGTCATCAGGGAGTAGATCTCCAATGTATTATTATTACTGTCAAAGAAAATCTAGCCTTTTAAATTTATATGATTATATGTGTAAGTATGCTGTTAAAACAAGTCCTATTGAAATACAAAGAAATATAAAAGGAGCCTCAACACAGATTCCCAAACATTTGCAATGGGGAAAATAATGTTCTATATGCTAGCAGGGGTTTTAAATAAAACAGGCAATTTTTCATAAATTTAAGTGAGATGAAATCTGCTGCAATGCAATAACAAAATTTACCTGGGTAAAATTAAGTAATCAGAGTAGAAAGGTCATATCATGATGTGAAATAAGGTGGTCTTTAAGGTATGGTACTATGAAAATCTGATTACCATTAATATGTCCTTCAGTCCATGGGATTTGTTTCTGTTTTCATTGCTTGATACAGAGATGATTAAAGTTTGGGAAGAATGAAGAATAAATCAGTGAGTTAAGTGACAGAGTAATCTTTTGATCTAGGCTTCATAATTAGAATTTAATTTATATTTTGTCATCAGAAATGAAAATTATTTTAATGGGCAATTTGCATTCCATTGCTAACTATTGGAAAATAGATCATGGATCTAAAGTTAATTTTAAAGATTTAATAATCTTAATCATATAGAGGCAAAATATAAAAATTTATGTAGGAAGACCTAAGAATTAAATAAATCATATTTTGACAGAAGACTCTGTGTAAACCAGGCAAGAAGTAACTGAGGGTCTCTTTTAAACATCAGATCAGAAAACTAAATACACTTTATCATTTTTAATTCCATTTCTTTAATTGATCTTTTGCTGAACCAACAGACTGATATGGGCCAAGAAAACATTTGGCAATGGATGCAAATCATTTGGAATTTCTATTTAGTTAATGTCTTTTGGCTCTAGAAGCAATCAGTACAGCTTCCATTTTTATTCTATAAACATATATATTGGTAATCACCTCCTCCCTATTTGGTAAAAATAGCACTAATAAAAGAAGGAAAAATTGCTTAACATTTTGACAACCTTATCATTTACTAGTATCTTTGCTATTTAGTTTATTGGGAACCACTCTATATTTTAATTTGATTTGTGTATACATATGTGACTAAAATCATTTTACATATATTTACACTTATATATAATTAGTATAGTTTGTTACATAATATAAATATTAGAAGGTTATTCTAGTCATGTGTGATATGACATCAATATTTTCAATAATACTCCTAACAAAAGCAACTATTATATAACTTCTTTAAATGTTCTGTGATTTACAACACACTTTACCAAAGCACTCCACAACAATATCATCTCTGTATATATTAAAAATATAAAATTTTCTGTCTCCTATTAGGGTCATAGCCTTGAGTAGATAGATACACAAATGTTTTAATACCCAGATATTATGGCAAAAGTAAATTATGTGGCTAGAAATAAATATGGAGATCAAGTGAGGTGAAATTGTTATGAAACAATGGACAAGGACGAGGAACAGAAACAAATATTAATTACAGAAAACTTGAGAATTGGGCAGGATGGAGGGGAAGACAATAAAAAGCAGGAATTACAAAGAAGAGAGGAGAATTGAGATGGGTAAAGTCATAAGGGCTGGAGAGAGTGGTATTTAAACATGTAGAGTAGATAAGAATGGCATATTTAAAGAAAAACATAAAAGACATTGAGAGAATAATGCATCTACTTTTCCTAATGTTTGGATGTATAACCTTCCAGTTTGCTTGAAATCTACAACTCATTAAAGAGCATCCATTGCACAGATAGGCTTGTGTTTGATGAAAAACAAAATAGTTTCTTGTTCAAATATGTAATTCCCCAAAATCTCATCATGTTTTTCATTTTTTTAGTATAAATTCACGTTAATTGCATGCTGCTTAAATGTGGTTTTGCATATTTACTCTCAGCAGCTCACTTTTAGAGCTACATTTATTTTCCCACAAATGAGTCTTTCAACTCTTCAATAAATGTTCTTTCAATATCTGATATGGTGGTATATATGCGTTTGCTGTCTTATCCTAAATTAAATGTTTATTCGAGGCACTTCATTTAAAGTGTTTTCATTTTCTACTCATTTTAGTTGGAAAAGCAATCATGCTGTCTCTTTCAAGCTATCTTTTCCTTTGGCGTTATTGTTCTTGTTAGTGGTGAAGTAACCTGAAAAAGGAAAAAAAAATTAAAATGAAAAATACATGCAAACAAATTGTAGCTTCCAGTCTTCACAATGGCTGTATTACAAACAAAAAAGGTTTAGCGGTAATCCCTGGCTGTGCAAATTCAGCATACAAAGATCTATTTGTTCATTCATAACAAACAAATAAACAAAAAAACCCAAAATGAATTCCACTGAAATCCTTCACTTAATAGTCACATTGATGACATGTGTGTTTTTGTTTTCATGCATTAGGACATAGGGTCAATGTGATTTCATGTAAATAAAGAACTTTTCTCTTAAAATGGCTAGGTGGTTGAAAATATTTTTTCTGTTGATTAAGATCACAAAAAAGATGTCACACAGTCTACATAAAAAGCTGTACCTCTTTATTTTATATTTGCAGATGATGTTCGCTGTATTATTATATATTCCTATGGCTCCCAATCCTTATTCCTCAGGCATAATTTCACCCCTTTTTCCCATGTTAAGGATAAAACCTGTGATTCCTTCTCCTTTTTACTTCCAATTTGGTATTTTAGGAATAGTGGAAAAAATGATTATGAAGGCATATTCATAAATCCTGAGCCAGTATATATTTATTTTAGTTTGATGAAAATAGAAAAGCATGTATTTGAAAGAAACATTCCCTAGAGATTTTAGAAGTAAGGATTCTAGAATTTAACAAACAAAAATCCAGGGTGCCCAGGAAATTGGAATTTGAGATAAACATCAAATAAGATTTTATCGCAAATATTCCATATAATATTTAGGATATACTTATACTAAAAAATGGAATTGTTGTTTATCTGAAATTCAAATTCAAATGTCTTTATTTTATTTGGTAATCCCATTCAGGAGAGACATTTTGATCTTGGCCGTAGAGCTTTGTGTCCTAATTTTTCTCTATCATTTCAGCAGGAAGAAAGACTTATATTACACAATTTCTCCTCCATTATTATGGTTAATTACTAAAGACTGAAATAGAACAAAAAGTTCATGATTAAAATTCACAGTTTAATCATTCTATTAAATTAACAAAATGTTAACCCATTCCTTTTATGTTTCCTAAGTGAATCTGATTGAAGCAGTATTTATTCTGTAATTAATTCTGTTTGTTTATTATCCTATATCAGCTTAAAATTCTATGGTTCTATGTTGTGTATTTCAAATCTTATAATTTTCCCCAATACTATAAATATTACCAAGTATTTATTTTATAATCTAATAAGATAATTATATAAGATAATTGTTGATCTGTGTGTAGTGCCATTTGAGCCTTTCCTCTGAGTTTCCTTTGATAAACTTTGGAATAGGACTGAAAATGAAAATAAAGACCAGGAGAAAGAAAAAGAAAGCAAGCTTCCTTTGAGTAACTTTTCAGTTAGAACTTTCTTTTAATAAACACTTATTTGACCTGGGCCATCCAATATGGTAAGCAGCACTTTTAAAAGAATATTCAAAGACAATGTTCTTAAATATTCTCTCCATCTCAATAAATCTCAAATAATTTGTGCTAACAAATATTCCTTCCCTTTTTCACACATCTCTTTCTCTTAGTAGCTTGATAACAGTGTGGTACAGAATGAATGAAGGAGACTTTGAGTCATGATGGTTAACATTATCTACGGTTCCTAAAAGTAGCACATGAATTTATGGGTTAAAAGTTGTACTTAACGTTTAAAGAGACCCAAAGTATCCTCTATTGTTGCTGGCTTTTTTTTAACCTAAAATATTTTCTTATAAAATTTAAATTACCCACTTTTGTATCATCCAACTACATTAATGGCATATATCTTTGAATTATAGACTATATATATATATATTTTTTAAGATTTTATTTAGTCATTTGACAGACAGAGATCACAAGTAGGCAGAGAGGCAGGCAGAGAGAGAGAGGAAGGGAAGCAGGCTCTCCACTGAGCAGAGAGCCCGATGCGGGGCTCGATCCCGGGACCCTGAGACCACGACCTGAGCCGAAGGCAGAGGTTTAACCCACTGAGCCACCCAGGAGCCCCGAATTATAGACTATATTGATACACTAGTTTATTGTATTAATATATCATCAACTAGAATAAACATAGTCCATATTTTTCTTTTACTTTTTACCAGTTACAAGTGTCCACCTCTGCACTTGGATTTAAATGCTGTCTGACATCATCAAGTGTTTCCTTTTATCTTATAGAAACAGGCTCTTCTGGACCCATATGCAAGAGACTGTCACCTTGGTTTAAAGTACACCTTATATGTGTGTCTGGGTGGCTCAGTTGGTTAAGTATTCCACTCTTGATTTTGTCTCAGGTCATGATCTCAGGTCATGGGATCAAGCCCTACATAGGTCTCCATGTTGGGCATGGAGCCTGCTTAAGATTCTCTCCCTTGCCCCTTGCCCTGCTCTCCCTCAACCTCCACCCCCACACCCCACCCTCCCGCTCTCAAGCATATGCACTCTCTCTCTCTCTCAAATGAAATAAGATAAAATAGTTCTCCTTCTAGTATTCCTTTTTTTTTGTTTTCCTCCCTTCATTCCAGCAACTCGAGTAGTTGTTTGGCTTCTTTATTTATGGAGGTGGCAACAGTATTCTGTTTTGTTATTGCAAATGCCTAAAAACATCCTTTTATTCTAAATCTCCTTTGTAAAAATCTATGGAATTATTGGCTCCTGCCTACTTGAATTTTAGAAATGTCCCTAGAGATATATAAAGATCAATAACAAAGATAACAATAACTTTAGCAATAAAAATATATCAAGTTCATCTGTGTAGATAATCACACTATAGAAAGGTAGAGGATTTAGTTATGAGAAGCATTTCTTGGGAAGAAAGAGGTTGGTGGTTGTTAAGATACTACTTAGGCAACATTTTCTATAGTAAAACCCAATAAGGACAGGAAAGACAGTCTATTATTTTCCTGTATGCCTGTGGCCACAGCATTAACTCCTGGTTCATGTGGATAGTTGCAAAAATTTTGTTGAATGAATATATCCCCTTTAAAATCAATTACTTGATAAGAGTTGGCTGAGTTATCCACAAATCATAGCATCTCAGCAGGTGAATTAGAGATCAATGAATTTCACAAAGAGTAAATATTTAAGATACTTTCTAAAGCTTCTAATGCTACAAGATTCAGCTTTGTATTAGTAAATTAATATGTTCATTTTAGAAATACTTAAGATTGGGTGCCTAGGTGGCTCATTCGGTTAAGCATCTGCCTTGACTCAGTTCATGATTCTAGGGTCCTGGGATCAAACCCCATGTTGTTGGGCTCCTTGCTCAACCGGGGGAAGGTCTGCTTCTCCTTCTCCATCTGCCCCTCTCTGAGCTCCTGCTCCCTCTCTCTCTCAAATAAACCAATAAAATCTTTAAGAAAACCAAAAAGTACTAAAGATTTAGCATTCTAAATCATTCCTTATTCATGAGACATCACTCATGAGATAAGAGATACTATGAATTTTTCTCCACACTAACAACATTTCAAATGTTCTCTGAAAAATGGTGATTTATAACATGACGTTTACGTCATCACCTTTTAAATAATATATGAGACCGTGTTTGTGGGGTGCAACATGAATTATATGTTAGTATTACTATAAAGATGAACAACACTTTGCACATTTACCTTTATATCTGCCTGTATATCTGTTCTTGCTTTCAGGTTTTAAAGTTTAACATTCCACAGGATCCCTGGATGGCTCAGTTGTTTAAGCGGCTGTTTTTGGCTCAGGTCATGATCCCAGGGACCTAGGATTGAGTCCCACATAGGGCTCCGTGCTCAGCGGGGAGCCTGCTTCTCCCTCTGCCTCTGCCTTCCACTCTGCCTGCTTGTGCTCTCTCTCTCTCTCTCTCACAAATAAATTAAAAAAAAAAGTAAAAAAATGTAAAGTTTAATAATCCAAAATTTGAGATACATATACACTTTTTAACAAGCTCACCTAGCATACAGATTACTTGTAATGGCATAGCAAGCTCATTTAAGTAAATACAAACATTTAAAAGAATCATCTACTGTAGAACTACTTATATAATCCTTGTTAAAATGAAGTGTTTTAAATTTAACTTACTTATAATAATGCAACCAAACAGTGTTCTTTTCCTGGTCTAATTATCTACTTTGTACCAACCATTTAAAAATACTCCACATTCTGCAAACTCGATGACTGCCAGCCTAAGACTGGCCATATGAGCCAACATAAATTCAGTGTAAAACATAGCAAGATATGAGTTCTAGACCCAAATAAGTCAATATCTAAATTGTCTTGTATCCAATTACCCAACCTGAGGAAAATGCAAAAAATTGTCTCTCCCAGGTGATAGGAAAATTTAGCTTGTCTCTATCAGGACACTGCTTAAAAAATACTAAATATAAACTATGGGGATATCTGAATGGATAATTTTAGAGAATTCTACATATTTGTTTTCTGTGTTTTTAAAAAATATTTCATAACCTGTATTTGTCTTTTTGAAAAATGTTATAAGAGAACTGTTCTCAAAACAACCCCACTATAAATGTTAGAAGTCAAAACAGATCAAACGTTCTAGGCCAAACTTGTACTTTATTTGCAGAATAACCTCTAACAAGATATTTAACATGTCCAGTCTTCAGTTTCTTTCTTATGGAGTAAAATAATTATATAAAATTCTGTATACTGTAAAAAATATTTTTTAAATCTATAATTTGACAACTCAAAGATGTCACCAGTATCTCCTTCCTCTTTTACAAAATGACAGAACTAAATAATCTTTAAGATCTTTGATATCTTCAGGGTGCCTGGGTGGTTCAGTCAGTTAAGTGTGCCTCTAGCTCAGGTCATGATCCTAGGGTCCTGGAATAGAGCCCCACATGGGGCTCCCTGCTCAGCGGGAAGCCTGTTCTTCCCTCTTCAACTCTCTCTGCTTATGTTCCCTTTCTCACTGTGTCTATCTCTCTCAAATAAATTTTAAAGAAAGATCTTTGATATCCTCAAAATATAATTATATGAATATTTTGATGTTTATATCCAATGATTAATGAAAAAATGTAATGGATTCAAAATTTTAGTCTGACAAATCATCATTAACAAGGATTGGTCACAAGATTACATTTATTAATCAATTTATGCTAATACCAAGCATAGAAATTTAGACCTTATTTTTTTATTATGATAAAATCAGAGTTTGTAATTTGGCCTCTCTGTGATTCCTCAGTGATAGGATGTAAAAGGAGGACAAAACAAAGAGGAAACGAGAACAAAGAAGGTAAATAAAGAATGATAAAAAAGTAGAACTTGTATGATGATAAGGATGACAGAAAGTTTCAGAACCTGTACCACACTCATTGCAGTAAAATGAATTAAAAGCTTTCTCTTGCCAAGCTAGTATAAACGTTGTGATGAGATTAAAATCCTAATAGATTTATAATGAGTCTTTTGTTATAGAATATTATGTAAATGACCAGCATAGGCAACACATAGAGATTTTTTAACATTATATATATGATTGCTATTCTTATTTGTTATATGAAAGTTTAGTTATTACTTTCATTTATTAGATCAAGACTAGCATTATTTAATATTTTCATGTTTTCTTTATTCACAGGTTATTAAATCCAACCAACTTATTTTGGCTTCTATAACAATTGTGGGGTTATGGGAGATAAGATAAAAAATAGTATAATGAGTAAGACTGTGACAATAACCTCTGCAAGCTTATGGTATACTATGGAAATGGGAGAAGGATTTAAAGAGAAAAACAATTCATTATGTTGTGTGTAAAATTTTTAAAATATATAATAAGCAAAACATGAACAAATGCATAAAAGCAGGCATTAAAATATTAACAAATTGAAAAGCTGAAAAACCTGCAGAAGTTACATTTCTTCTGGGTCTTGAAAAGTAAGTTTTATCGAGATTTTATGCATTGATAAAGTAAAGGTAACTTATAGAAATCAAATCTGAAAGTGTTGGACAGCATTGGTACTGTGAATGCTCTACTCAGAAAGGCTCACTGAAATAGACTACAACTTCCAACATGGTCTGTTGCTTTCAAATCTGATTTACATGTATTTTTATTGCTAAACCATTTCTCTTTCTTTCTTTAAAGCATTAGTTGACTTTTTCGTGAATTACTGTTTATACATATCTGGTTTGTATTTATAAGTAAAGAATCTGGGTTAAAGGTGCTTTGGGAAACAGCTTTCTATTGCCAATAAGTAAGATGTCTTCAAGTAGCACTAAGGGAGTCATTCTTCCAAAATTTATGTTCTAAATGTGTATGGAGATTGCTGTTTGTCAAAACTTAATATACCCATGGATCCCTCTAAAAGATATAAAATATTAATATTACATATAAAATTTACAGTTTAAAGATAAAATTCATGAAACAGTGCAGTAGCCACTCATTTCCATATGCAGATCATTATACATGCATTATACTAGGACAATGAAACAGCTGCTAAACCAGATTTCCTTCTCACACAAACACATAATAATATTGATTCATTCAGCAACAATGTGTTAAATATTCCAGACAGAGCGCTAGGTTTGTGGTTTATTATTGAAAACAATAATGGACAAGACCCTAATCTTTCTGTTGCTTAGAACGTTGGCTGAGATGGAAACAAGATGAAGCTATATTGAGTCAAGTTCATGAGTTAATGAACTCCTATTCTGTTAGTTTGGATCTATGCTCTGTATCTTCTCTTGTAAGTAACTCAGAAAAATGGAATTTTATATAGTATGAAAAGGCCATTTTATGCCCCTGAATTTTTGGTATCTTTCTTTCTCTAAAGATAATTCTTTCCCAGGCATCTGGGTAGCTCAGTTGCTAAGGGTTTGCCTTTGGCTCAGGTCATGATCCCAGGATGCTGGGATTGATTCCCACATTGGGTTCCCTGCTCATTGAGGATACTGCTTCTCCCTCTATCCTTCCCTCCTGCTCATGATCTCTCTCTTTCTCTCTTTCACTCTCTCTTTCTCTATCTAAGATAAATAAATAAAATCTTAAGAAAAAAAAATTTTTTCCCAAAAGCTCTAAAGAAGAGAAAATCATTACAAATAAGAGTAAGGCAGAACTAGCTTCCAGCGCTGCATTGGTAGAGAGATAGTGATAGTCTTATTTCAAAGACAGTATCTTTTTATCCTTTGCCAGTATATTACATAAACTATCTACCTTTTTACATTTGGGACTTTTTACCTTTAGCACATTCCTGAATTCCTTTCTTGAAATTCTTTAGAATTCCAGTAATTTTGAATAAAGTGATCATATAAAAATGAAACCTGCCTTGATTTCCCATCACACACACAATAAAAAGGAAAAGGAATCTTGGTGTTGACATTTGAGCTCCCTCTCTAAAACTATAGCATCCTACTCCTATACACATCCCACTTGAGTAGAACTTTCCTTGTTTATTGCTGGAGTAGAGAAATGGAAAAGACAGGCTGACTACAGACAGATTATTTTCCAAGAAAGAAAAGGACAGAGAGGAACATTAACTATTGCATCCACAGAATCTCTAAGCAAATCACAAATATCTTTTCTACTTCTCTGGATACAGAGCAGAGAGGACAGTAGGGAGACTGGATCTCCCTCAACAAAACATATTGGCAATGGAAAAGAAACTTCCATCCTATATCAATAATATACATAGTACCCACATGGAACCTAGCTGATCTGATCTCTTAATATTTTGGTCCTCCAGCTACAATGAACTCCTGACTTCTTCTTTTCTTTTCTTTTCTTTTTGGCACCCCTGACTTTTTCTTCAACAATGTAAGTGTGTTCCCATTTAGGGGAAGTCTATTCCCACCACTTAAAATGTCTTTTTTAGGATTCCATGATGTCATTTATGATTTGTTTCTTTTAGGTCTCTTTTCAAATGTCACCTAATCTGAGAGTCCTGTCCAGACCATACTTTCTAAAACAGATTATACCATCACAACCACACTTTATTTGGTTACTATGACTACCTAGCATTTTGTTTTGAATTTAGGTTCTATATTTCATCATTTCCTATATCCGCAACTGGAACTTAGTTTCTTTAAGGACTTTGTTCAATGCTCTCTTTTCTTAGTGTCAAGTATAGTGCTTAATAACCTGGGTGGGTGTCAACATTTGTTGAATGAAGAAAAGGGGATAAGTGAAATTATTATATCTAATAGGGGAAATCATAAAAGGCTGGGTTTATTCTCCTTTGAAGCACACATAGGTTTAAAATAATTGTAATTTGAAAATTTTTTAAAAATTAAGATTAGTATAGGTTCAGGTCTTTTTATTATATAAATTAATTTTAACCATCTTGAGTCGCCTAAAGATGGGCAGTTTTTATTTGCAAGTTGTTTCTAATGTCAGAAAAACTTAAATCATATGTAATAATTAAGGTAGATTGATTGGTAAGATTTAAATTTTGAAATCAGACAGATTTGGGATAAAATCTCTGCTCAATCACATCTTCCATGACCTCAGACATGTGGGCCAGTTCCTTTAATTCTCAGTTTTCAAAGCTGTGAAGTTGCCCTACCACCATTCTCCTCAAAAATATATATCCAATGCCACACCTACAATAAATAACCATTTGGTAGTGCCCCCTTCCAAATATTTTGAAACAGAGAAGGTAATATTGAGTCACAGTGAATTGCTTACCTGTATTAAATAATTTACAATATATGAAATACAACATATAGCATAAAGTAAAAAATAAGTAGGTTTTACAAAATAATAATACAGAAATAACATATAAGCAGTCTAAAATGCAGAGTTTATGTGCAGTTTTGGAGAATAATATCAATCAAAACTACTGATTGATATAAAAGTATTGTCATCCCTGAAGATTTAGATTATGTATAAATTCAAATGACTTTAGGAGTTAGGTGAGTAACACAAGTGAATGAAGCTGGATACAGGACAACCATAGCAAACAGGAGACTCATATGTTATCTAAAGGAGAGAGCTAAACTTATCTCTGGTTAGCTGTTGCCAAGAGCATACTTGGATCTGTATTGTAGACTCACAGTTGTTGCTTTTGTGTCCTATTTTCAAAATAATTCAACTATCCAGATATTTTTGTGAAATTTATGATTTTGAAATATGGACAACTCTGAGAACCAAGCAGAATGCATTTCTTATTGGTTTATGTTTATTGAGGTGTAGGGACTAGAATAGAATGCATGAAGGCTACTAGGTTTTAAACTTATTATAAATGGTTTTGTTGCACTTATCACATTGGTATAATTTATTGGATCATGTCTCTGTTGTTTCCAGCACCTGCTGGACAAGGTCCATTATTTTGATCACACTTGTGTTATAGTACTTGGCATAGTACTAAGTCTATAGAAGTCATTCTTGGTAAAATGTTAACACTGAATAAATCCATATTGAAGGACTGAACTTCTGTGTGATTGTACCTGAAGTGATTAGGGATAATTGCAGCTCTTAGAAAAATTAGTGAAGACCTTGGATAATATAGCCAAGAGACAGAGCTGTTATTGTAAGAGCCAGGGGATAGACTTATTTAAATGATAACATAGCATGCCATTTGTATTTCACAGTGCTAATAGAATCGGGGTTGAGACAGAATTTGCTGAAGTTGCCTCCACGAACTGAAGATATTTAACATCCCTGGGTTCTTACTACTAAATGCTATTAGAGTACCTTTATCACTGTAAGAATCCACAGTACATTCTATGACCCTGTTGAGAACCATAGGAGAAGGAGAGTGTAAATAAGAAGTTGGTTGCTAGCAGATATAAATATGGAAAAAAAAACCCACTTTTGATATTTGTCTTTTCAACTGAACTGAAGACCCAAGCTTTCTGAATTCCACCCATATTAAGTAGAGGGTTTCAGGGCAAGACCTGGTGAAGTCACTGTCCATTAAGGTGACAGCAATTCAAGCTATAGTCTTTTAGGGAAAACTTTGCCTTCCCTAAAAATATATATATATATATATATATATATATATATATATATATATATATATAATACATATTATATAATATGTATGTGTAAATTCTAAATGCCTTGGCCAACTGTCTAAAGATCAATTTCAAAGCACCCAGGATCTCAGAGTCATGAGAAAAATAAGCTTGGAACAAAAGTAGGTAAGGAATAAATAAAATAATTTAGACAATTGCCTAGGGATGTCCACCTCCTGTCCTTATCTCTTTAAGTCATTTATGTTTAACAGAGTTAAAGAGCTAGAGGCAAAATGGCAGAGCCAAAGGAATTATTGGTTTCTGTGCCAGCCACATACCCAACTTATGATATCAAATTACTTGGATCCCTCTTAAAACTCTTAGAATCACAAAATAAATTTCTAAAACCTCTGACTCCTAAAACTGTTCTTTCTCAAGTTTTAGGTTGCTAATTCAGGTTACTGATCTGAATTTCTGCCTATTTCATTCACTCATCTCCTAGTATGTGCAACACATCTGTCATATAGTGAAGAATAAATAAATATCCCCTGCATAAATGAGTGATAACATGGTCACATCAATGTTTAAATCACTGATTTCCTTTTTGATTTCTTACTTTCCTTCAGCATGTTCATCCTCTGATTCTGATGTCACATTCCATCAGTAAATGCTGTATGAGGAAGGGTATACAGCTTTAATCTAGCTTTCTCTTTCTTTCTTTCTTCCTTTCTTTCTACGTATTTCAACATACTGATAAAGTAATTTCCTTTCCCTTTCTTTTCTCCTCTCTTTCTTCTCTTACTCTTTTATTCTCTTCTTTTTCTTTCTTTCCCTTTACTGTGGTAAATATGATACAAATTTTGGAGATTAAAGGAAGGCTAAGACACCAACTTTCTTCAAGTTGTTTTTAAAAACTGTTAACAAAGAGCATATCGATCTTTTCAGTTGCTAATGCCATAAAAGTTTTTTTGTTTGTTTGTTTTGTTTTTTAGTTTTAATGGATCATTTGGTTTTCTCTAGAGAGCTATCAGAGTTTATTTTAATACAAAGAAGAGACTCTTTATGAGGAAAGTGATAAACAGAGGGAGACAGAAACTAGGAGGCCTCTGGGTAATGTGAGGTGGATGGGAATTGGAGGGAATAGCTGGAGGTCCTAGGCAAGCAGGCTCAAAGAAACCATTAGAGGAACACTTTTGAAATGTATTGAAATGTTGCTGGATCAGACTTCTTACATTGCTCGCATATAGAATGCCAGTCTATATGCTGTCTGTAAGGGTAAAGCACTACTATGGAGCCTACTGATCTATACACATCTAAATAGACCACAAAGACTTGAACCACTGCTATTTGAGTCTTGGCAGAATGCCTTGTAATCATTGTGTTTTAGAAAGAACACAGAGATAGAAGTCTTACAAAGAGTGCTGTGAGGCCTCCTCCAGCTCAACTCTGTATCTCCCCTTGGAGGCTATCACAGTTCTCTTATGCTCCCCAAGTTCTGATGAGATAGGGGGTTTTTGGACTTGCTATCTCATATTAGAGCTGTAGAACATTGAACCATTTAACTGAAGTCTAGAATTGGCTCCATAGAAACAATTTGTAAGGTAGTCATTCGGGCCCCTTTGTTTTAGTATTCTCTTTTATAGAGCTTGAGACAAGGATACTAAGGAGCTAGAACCATTTGCTCATTCTTCTCTTTTCTGTCTTTACACATAATGTGTGTGTGTGTGTGTGTGTGTGTGTGTGTGTGTGTGTGTGTCTATTTTAAATCTCAAATTACCACTTTGTATCTTTACCACTTGAGTTGTTCAGGCCTGGCCTCTCATGAATGAGCTTTACATTATCCAACAATCATTCAAGAGATAACTTTGAATCATCTGTACTAAGAATTCTCATCAGCAAAACATTCAGAAGGCTGTATGATCTGTCTGGATCATGATTTCTGTTACATCCTCATCAGGAAAACCAGTAAAGCCTTCCCTCTACAATAGCTCTAAGCAAACTATGAGATGTGGACATATTAAACAACATTGGAGAGGAATAGCAAGGCTTGCTTTTGAGCATACTCTCAATTTAAGAGTATAGGTTAAGTTAGTGAAGCATGTACCTAATTTTACTGGTCAAGTCTATGTCTAAACATACCTTGATTTATTCTCATATCTACGTATCCACTGTCACCAAAGTGGACAATTAGCAAACAGATACAAAACCAGGCATAGGCAAAAGAAACAAAATTCTGATTGCAGATAAAACTTTTTCACAGACTTGGTCATTGATCTGTATTCTCTCAATTTAGGAACTGGAGAAGATAGAGAACTGAAAGAAATTCTAGGGCCACATCAGGACAGGTAGATAAGAAAGTGCATTTATGGATCATCAAGTACTATTTACCCTGTATTTAAATCTGAAAGTACATGGAAGTGATGGCTCAATGAGACATGACTGAATGAGTAACAAAGAAGAGGTGGATTTGCTCAAGAATAATGAATACAGATCTATACTGTTTAATAATTTAGGGGGAAATATAAATAAAAAATCTTCACCTATCAATCTGAACATCTTTAAAGCACTAAGTTACCTTCGGTATATGTTCCTTTTACTAGAGATGAAATGTTCTCAGAAGTATGTGTGGAGGGGAGGAGCTGAGGGGTTGGGTGAACCTGGTGGTGAGTGTTATGGAGGGCGCCTATTGCATGGAGCACTGGGTGTGATGCATAAACAATGAATTCTGGAACAATGAAAAGAAACTAAAAAAAAAAAAAAAAAGTATACGTGGAATCTGTTATCTTTTCCCAGGTTGCAATCCTAAATCAAATGAGAAGGAAATGTTAACACTTTGAAAAGTTTCAATTTACATATATTGTTTTATTGCAAAACAGCATAGAAAACTGTTAAATTAAACAATTTGATTAAAAATACTACCTTTAAAGATGCCTGGGTGTCTCAGTGAGTTAGAGCCTCTGCCTTCAGCTCAGGTCATGATCCCAGGGTCCTGGGATCAAGCCCTGCATCATGCTCTCTGCTCAGCAGGGAGCTTGCTTCCCTTCCTCTCTCTCTGCCTGTCTCTCTGCCTACTTGTGATCTCTGTCTGTCAAATAAATAAATAAAGTCTTAAAAAAAAATACTACCTTTAGATAGAATTCTTTGGGAAGGTAAAAAATATATATTAAATAATGGATACAGGAAAATATTTAAAATTTCTCTCAAATAACATTTTTGTAGGATTTTTAAGTGAATGCATGATGGTGAGAGAGTAACAAATAACTGACATGTAGATTCTAATAGTTATATATATTGGTTATGTATTTTTAAGATAGTTTAATTTAGATATGCCATTGGTTTAATTTTTTTAAATGTCACTGTTTATAATACATTAAAAATTACTACTTTATCAGACTTAAATTTCTGACAAAATATATGAAATGTAATTTCTAAGTAAACAAAGTAGTATACTGATTTTCAAAAATTTCGAAAAAAAAAAAAAAAGAATACTGAAAATGACCACTCCATTGTAGACTTAGCTAGCTTCATGTGAAGGGGTAGGTAGACTCATTTCTGCAATGTAGACTCCTGATTAGCGTCTTTAAGATGTTAACTAGACACTCTAGGAGTGGGAATTACTGATTTAGGGACTATAGGTATTAAACAAATAAACAAATACCCTCCCCCTGTTTTGTGGTGTAATGTTAGCTTACACACTCTCACAAACTGCTTTGTCAATATCAAAGTATGTTCAGGCATAGTACAGACATTATAACAGTCCTCCACATAACAGTCAAAATGTTCCTTCTGAAAAATATAGATATAATTTTATCAATTTGCTGATTAAAACCAATGACTTTTCTTGGCCCTGCAAATAAAATGTAAATTCCATAACGGTGTTTATAAGGCATTCCATAATTTCTTTTCATTACTTTTGCCACATCATTTCAAGACTCTTCTTTAATGTGCTGGGGGGAAAAAAAAGGTTTACTTGCCATTCCTAAAGCACCAAACGCTTATCCATTTTAGACCGTTGCATTTGCTACTCTCATTTTTCTATACATGGCTGGCTTTTCCTCGTCCTCTGATTCATATATATTTTGATTTAAAAAAAATATTTTTTTCTCTCTGACCTCTGTCTACCTTGACTATGCTAAGAAGCCTTGTCTTCTCTAACTCTACTAATCTCCAACTCAGCATCTTCCATTTTTAATCAGAGCACTTATACTTTTTAATGGCATTCATTTTTGTTGATTTACATTCTTTTTCTCTCTCCATCATGAGCTGCAGCTAACTAAATTTTATAAGGAGGGAGACTATGACTGTTTCATCTACCAATATATATCTCACTATGTAACATAATGCCTAACATATAAGTTCTTGAATGTGTCTATTAAATAAACAAATTTGTGGTGTTTCATACTTTTCAGTCTTATCAGAAAATAATCTCTCTCGGCAGTTGGATTGTAAAGTCAACCTCCTCACTTAAGTAAAAGCTAATCCTGAACATGGACATTTTATGAAAATAAGACTCTGGTATAATTTTTGTTATAGTCTTCTAAAGGTTTAATTTCAAATAAAAACCCACTCAGGTTAATTTCAAATAAAAACCTATTCAGACATAACTGAGTTGGCAATATGGATATATAACTTTTAATCATATATATCTAATCTGGTTTTGACTTCCTAAGATTATTTTGTTCTAATTTGGCATCCTGTTCTTTTTGTTAATAAAGTGAATATATTTCTAAAATGCTAATCGTGTAACAAGATCTGTCAAATGTAATTTACCTTGTTATTTCATTAAATCTTTATGACAATTCACTGGGATAGGCATTATCATCTGTATTTTATTAAGGAAAACATGAAGAGACACAGAAGAAAAGGAACTTGCTGAAGAATAAAGACCTAGATACTTGTAGAGCTGGGATTTAAAAGCATATTTGTATGCTAAAGGGTTACTACTGAAACCTTGATAGGAATTTATTATACATTTAGTTTTATTTTCAACTTTACAGAAAATTTATGTCACTTTAAGACACATGAGCATACTAAAACAAAGACTTCTCAACATTATATAATTTTTTAAAACAATCTCAAAATATAGACATACTTTGTTGCTGGAGGCATTGTTCTTGTAAGAAAAGTGTGATTTTTTTTATAGAGTAAAACTTTATATTTTTTAATGGCAGAAAAATATTCTTGCAAGTTACCACAAGAAAAATGAGAGCTAAAGAAGATACAGAACTGAAAAATAACTGAGAACAAGAGAACAAACATAAAGTGCATAGAGAACAAAATACCTCTTATTGTAAAAATCTCTGAAGGAGTACACTATCAGGAAAAAAAGGAATGTGCATGCCAAACTTCATTTTTCATTTTGCTTTGTTTCTCAGTTCAAGGTTAGGAATATGAAATCCAATATATTACAAATTACAATCCATACAGCCTACATGACAAGTACAAAATGTTGCCTTAATTCTTTCTTTTCTTTTTACTATTGTATCCTGTCATTAAAACATATACGCCTGATAACCAAATTATGGAAATGATTTGAAATCATCACTGCAACCTCATTTATAGAGCTTTTGATGCTTGCTGAATATGAGAGAAGAGTAGAAAATATATTTAAGCCAATTATGGTTTTTTTCTGTAATTGTGATTCACTAGACTCCTCAATTTTATATAAAAATCTATATAATTATGGGAAATGAAATGGAATTACTTGATTTAGTTTTAATATAAAATAAGAATCCTCTTCTTAACTGCTACACAAAGGAGGCAGCAGGTTTCAAAATTCATGTGAACAAATCCAACAGCAGAGGGCAGAAGAGATGACTATCTCAAAGTGAAATATGAGAATATAAAAACATAACTCTTTTTAGTTAAATAAAATTATGCACATTTAAACTTTGGATTTTTTTTGCATCAATCTACATTCTAATACATGTAGAAAAAGAGTCTTGCTAGTAAGGTAGAAAATTCATCAAAAATTCATAGTGACAGAAGCAACTATCACTAAGAATAAATAATCCCATGTCATGGATGCAAAAGTCTATATAACAATTGCATATACTGTCCATCTAAGACTCAAGAACATACAAATTATTTGTTCATAAACAGGAAGATTTTTATGGAGCTTTATAAGTATATGCAGAACCAGCAGAAAACCCAAGAATGGCTATGTTAATAGTTTATCTTCATTCCTTCTTTCCTAAATTTATCAATTGAGGAAATATGAATTTTAGACAGACTTACTCAAATGATCTTAGTAGTCTTTATATCTCTTCTGTTCTGTACAGAGAAACCCAGTTATTTACCACATTATCAAATGCCCTTTGTAACTACTATACAGAGGTGTTTAAGGTCTGCACTCAATTTACATAGACTAGCAAATGAGACAGTGATCTCTGTCTTGTGAAAAAATATATATATTTTGGATTATATATCTCATTATCATACAGAGGTTACATTCACATGAATGAATCACATGTATCTCCAGTTCTTTTTTTTTTTTAATATTTTATTTATTTATTTAACAGAGAGATCACAAGTAGGCAGAGAGACAGGAAGAGAAGCAGGCTCCCTGCGGAGCAGAGAGCCCGATGTGGGGCTTGATCCCAGGACCCTGGGATCATGACTTGAGCTGAAGGCAGAGGCTTTAACCCACTGAGCAGCCCAGGCACCCCCCTTCTCCAGTTCTTATTCTACTTCTCTGCTCCCACTTAGAGTAAATTTCCATAGAATTTTTTTATACTTCCCCTTCCCCTCCTCCTTCTTCCTTGAATTTAGGTAATGTTTAGCATGAAGATTATCACTGGAAAGCTACCAAGTCAAAGGGTTAATCCATTAGTTATATTTTCTTTCCCATTTTCTTAATTCAGTTCAGTAACACCGCCACACCAACCCGTTTCTCCTCCTCCTCCATTAAGGAAATGTCATTAGGAGCCCTTTACTCCCAGATTAACTTCAATTACCGCTCCTCTTGTTTTCACACATCTACCAGCAAGGAGTCAATAAGTGCCTCTAGGACTAAGGGTTCTCTTGGCAAGACACTCATATCTCCCAACACCAGTAGGTTTAAAATTTTTCGAAATTTTCACCTGTAACACCACCAGATCTTATCACATGTTGCCCTTCATTCCACATTATGTCAATTACCACAAAAAGTCTAAGATGCTCAGGTCAGCTCTCATCTAATGCACTCAAATCCCCATTAAGTTCTTCATTCCTTCTTTATGACCTCACCTCTTTCCTCCTAAATCTTTTTTTTTTTTTTTAATTTTATTTATTTATTTGACAGAGAGAGACTGATCACAAGTAGGCAGAGAGAGGGGGGAAGCAGGCTCCCTGCTGAGCAGAGAGCCCAATGCAGGGCTCGAGCCCAGGACCCTGAGATAATGACCTGAGCCGAAGGCAGAGGCTTAATCCACTGAGCCACGCAGGCGCCCCTTTCCTCCTAAGTCTTGAAATATTTGCATTATGCCTTTTGGATCAGATAACCAATTATCTGCAAAAACTGGTCCTGGGTACACTCACCAAAAGTATCTTCACATAGACATCTTTTCTGCAAGTACTTTTGCTGCAAACATTTTTTTCACGTGACTAATTGACCATGAGACACTTTGACACTTTGGTTTCATCAACTGCTTGATAGCTTGGTTTCATTCCTCCATTGATGCAGTGCCCACATTTTTATATTATGTAAATCTTAGCCTTCATAATAGTCTACGCAGTGACACAGTTTTGAACTGACATTCCTCATTGAACTTGGGAATACCTATCAATGAACATGTGACAATCTGACAAGAACAAACAGTAGTGTAAAGTGCTTTCACAACACAATATAAAGCTCAGTTACAAATATGCATCTTAGTTTTTGGAAGCAGATATCTCCCTTTTTGATTATTTTTTTAAATTTTAATAAGTTTTTATTTTAATTATATTATAGTTAACATACAGTGTTATATTAGTCTCGGGTGTACAATATAGTGATTCAATGATTCTATATATTGCTCAGTGCTCATCATAATAAGTGCACTCTTAAATCCCCATCACCTATTTGACCCGTCTCCCATCCACCTTCCTTCTGGTAACCATCAGTTTGTTCTCTGTAATTAACAATCTGTTTCTTGTTTTCTCTCTCTCTCTTTTTCCCCTTGTTACTGCCATTTCTTAAATTCCACATATGAGTGAAATTATGATATTTATCTTTATCTGACTGACTTTTTCACTTAGGATTATACTCACTAGCTCCATCCATGATGTTGCAAATAGCTAGTTTGCCTTATTTTTTTATGGCTACATAATACTCCAAAGTGTGTTTGTGTGTGTGTGTGTGTACACATGCCTATCACCTATTATTTTTTTTCTTTTTTAATTTTACTTTTATTTATTTTAATTTTTTTATTTTTATTTTTTTTTCAGTGTTCCAACATTCATTGTTTATGCACCACCACCCAGTGCTCCATGCAATATGTGCCCTCCTTAATACCCACCACCAGGCTCACCCAACACCTCACCCCCTCCCTGACAAAACCTTCAGTTTGTTTCTCAGAGTCCATAGTCTCTCATGGTTTGTCTCCCCCTCTGATTTCCCCAACTCACTTCTCCTCTCCATCTCCCAATGTCCTCTCTGTTATTCCTTATGCTCCACAAGTATGTGAAACCATATGATAATTGACTCTCTCTGTTTGACTTATTTCACTCAGCATAATCTCCTCCAGTCCCATCCATGTTGATACAAAAGTTGGGTATTAATCCTTTCTGATGGAGGCACAATACTCCATTGTATATATGGACCATGTCTTCTTTATCCATTTGTCCATTGAAGGGCATCTTGGCTCTTTCCACAGTATGGCAACTGTGACCATTACTGCTATGAAGATTGGGTACAGATGGCTCTTCTTTTCACTACGTCTGTATCTTTGGGGTAAATACCCAGTAACGCCATTGCATGGTCATAGAGTAGCTCTATTTTTAATTTCTTAATGAATCTCCACACTGTAAGTGGCTGCACCAACTTGCATTCCCACCAACAGTGTAAGAGGGTTCCCCTTTCTCCAGCACTTGTTGTTTACTGTCTTATTGATTTTGGCCATTCTAACTGGTGGTATCTCAGTGTGGTTTTGATTTGAATCTCCCTGATGGCTGATAACGAACATTTTTACATGTGTCTGTTAGCCATTTGTATGTCTTCTTTGGAGAAGTGTCTGTTCATGTCTTCTGCCCATTTTTTGAAATGATTATCTGTTTTGTGTGTGTTGAGTTTGAGGAATTCTTTATAGATCTTGTATATCAGCGCTTTGTCTGTAGTGTCATTTTCAAATATCTTCTCCCATTTCATGGGTTGCCTCTTTGTTTAGTTGATTGCTTCCTTAGCTGTGCAGAAACTTTTGACTTTGATGAAGTCCCAAAAGTTCATTTTTGCTTTTGTTTCCTTCACCTTTGGAGACATGTCTTGAAAGAAGTTGCTGTGGCTGATGTCAAAGAAGTTACTGCCCATGTTCTCCTCTAGGATTTTGATAGATTCCTGCCTCATGTTGAGGTCCTTTATCCATTTCGAGTTTATCTCTTCTTTATCCATTCATCTACAGATAGACACTTGGGCTCCTTCCATAATTTGTCTATTGTAAACAATGCTACAGTAAAAAGAGAGTGCATATATCCTTTCAACTTAGTGTTTTTGAATTCTTTGGATAAACGTCCAGTAGTGTGACTATTGGGTTGTAGATTATTCTTATTTTTAATTGTTTTGGAAACTTCATATGGCTTTCCACAGTGGCTGCAGCAGCAGTCTGCATTCCCACCAGCAGGTCCTTTATTCCACATCCTTGCCAACGCTGTTGTTTCTTGTCTTTTTTATTTTAGCCATTCTGACAAGTGTAAGGTGGTATCTCATTGTAGTTTTGATTTGCATTTCCCTGATGATGAGTGATGTTGAGCATCTTTCTATGTGTCTGTTGGCTATGTATATATCTTTTTTTAGAAATGTATGTTCATGTCTTCTGCCCATTTTAATCAGATTACTTTGGGGGGGATGTTGTATAAGCTGTGTAAGCTCTCTATATATTTTAGATGCTAATCTTTTATTGGATATGTCATTTGCAAATATCTTCTCCCATTCAGTTAGGTGTCTTTTAGTTCTGTTGATTGTTTCCTTCACCTTGCAGAGCTTTTTATTTTGGTGTAGTCCCAGAAGTTTATTTCTGCTTTTGTTTCCCTTGCTTCAGGTAACATATCTAGAAAATTATTGTTACGGCCAATGTCAAAGAAATTACTGACTGTGCTCTCTTCTAGGATTTTTATGGTTTCAGGCCTCAAGTTTAGGTGTTTAATCCATTTTTAATATATTTTATGTATTGTGTAAGAAAGTGGTCAGTTAAATCCTTTTGCATGTAACTGTCCATCAACAGTCCATTTGCTGAAGAGATTGTCTTTTTTCTATTGGATATTCTTGTCTCTTTTGTTGAAGATTAATTAGCCATATAATTATGGGTTTGTTTCCAGGCTTCTACCCTGTTCTGTTGACCTGTAAATTTTTATCCCAATACTATACTGTTTTGATTACTTTAGCTTTGTAATAGAGCTTGAAGTTTTAATTGTGATGCCTCCAGCTTTGTTTTTCTTTTTCAAGATTGTTTTGACTATTTAGGGCCTGTTGTGGTTCCCACAAATTTTAGGATTATTTGTTCTTGTTCTGTGAAAAATGGTGTTGGTATTTTGATAGGGATTGCATTAAATCTGTAAATTGCTTTTGGTAATATGAACATCTTTTTTTTTTTTTTTAAGATTTTATTTATTTATTTTGACCCAGAGAGAAAGAGAGAGAGAGTGAGAGAGGGAACACAAGAAGGGGGAGTGGGAGAGGGAGAAGCAGGCTTCCTGCTGGGCAGGGATCCAGTGTGGGGCTGAATCACTGGACCCTGTGATCATGACCTGAGCTGAAGACAGAGACTTAACCACTGCCACCCAGGTGCCCCTAGTATGGACATCTTAACAGTATTTGTTCTTCCAATCCATGCAAATGAAATATCTTTCCATTTCTTTGGATCATCTTGAATTTCTTTCATCAGTGTTTTATAGTTTTCAGAGTACAGGTCTTTCACCTCCTTGATTAACTTTATTTCTAGGTATTTTATTCTTTTTGGTGCAATTGCAAATAGGATGGATTTCATAATTTATCTTTCTGTTGCCTCACTATTAGTGTATGGAAATGCACCAGATTTCAGTATGTTGATTTTTTATCCTATAGAATTCATTAATCAATTCTAATAGTTGTTTGGTAGAATCTTTAGGGTTTTTCTTATAATATCATGTCATCTGAAAATAGTGAAAGTTTTAGTTCTTCTTTACCAATTTGGACACCTTTTTTTTCCTTTTTCTTATCTGATTGGTGTGGCTAGTATTTCCAGTACTATGTTGAATAAAAGTGGTGAGAGGATCCTTGTCTTGTCCCTGATAGGGGAAAAGCTGTCAGTTATTCCCATTGAGTATAATATTAGCTGTGAGCTTTTTGTATTTGGCCTTTATTGTGTTGATGTATTTTCCCTCTCAACCTACATTTTGAGAGTTTTTATTATAATATGCTTTTCTCTGTACCTATTGAAATGATTTTTTTAGATCTTTTCTCTGATACCTCTTTTAATGAAGGAAAATATTTCAGCAATAAAAGAAAAACTCTGATTTCAAATAAGGAGTCGTATCAACAAGGAAAAAGAAAAGTACAACTCTGTGAAGGAAAGACTTCAAAGATAAGTACAAAAATAAAATTGGTGCAGTATGGCTGTGAATTCACGCTATACATTTGTAATGTATTCAAATATTTTATATTTCCCAAGAAATTATTTTTAATTTTTTTATGGTTAAGTGTGTCCTTTTTAATGAATGCCCCTCTTGTTTTTCTTTATTTTATCTCTTTTGGCAGAATTGCCTTAAGCCTTGTTAGTTATGCAGCAAAATTTTTTGCAGCAAAAATACTTGTAACAAAGATGTCTATGGCCTAGATGCTTAGAGTGAAAATATCAGATATGAATTTTCACCTGTCTTCTGAACTTCTCTTCTTAATGTCTCCTTTGACCTCTTGATCTAACTGAAAACTAGCTCTCCCCTGGGAACATGACCACTCTTGTTCTCAAAACTCTTAGCTACTTTCTTTGTGCATTTTTTATATGCCTGAGCAAAAAATGAAGTAAGTGTCCTTTTTGCTGCTTTCAAATCATTTTTTTCTTCTTTTCCATTAAACATTCTCAACATTGATTCACATGTCAACAGACCATAAAGCCCAATATTACTGATCATTATAGTCATCTGTAGATTCCCTAGGTTGATTGCCTTCTTTCAGTCATATTTTAACTCCGAAATCTCTGTTTACTCTGTAACACTACTTTTATTTACATATCTGGGTGATTTCAATAATCTGTCCTTCCTTCCAATACTCTTGACCCTCCATTCCTTGACCTCACATCTTTCAGTAATTTGTCTTCTGTCTAACATTAGGCATTCATTACCATAGTGGTAATATAGAATTGCAAATCACTTCAACCTCTCCATTATTTCAGTATCAATATCTTTCCATCCTGGTCTACAGAATAATGCAATCACTATCATCCTTAGATTTTTTTCCCTATAATAAGAACCTAAAATTCACTTATCTTACAACTTTTCACTAATTCTGTCTTCATTTCACATTTTCATTTTTATTTAGTTTAAATTATTTGTTTATATGTTTGTATGTTATATTTTTATATGTTATAATCACTTTTCTATATATAGTTTCAAATCAAGTGCCTTCTATTTCTTCCCAGTCTCTTTGGAAAATCCTATTGTTTCTTAAAAACATGTCTCTACTCTAATTCTACACTTGCACAGAGATAAAAGACATAAAAAGATTAACTGGTCTTACCTTAGATCCATGGCCACTAATCTCCAGAGGGCCTTAAATGTTGCCCAGTAAGCATATTAGTATTTCATAATCTATTTAGTATCTTATTCTTTTTAAGTCTTATACCTTTTCCTCTCTCCTCAAGTTTGTTAAATACCTCCCACCTCCTTCATTGCTTTGGGTAATCATGCTTTTCCTTTACTGACTGGCACTCTTTTTTTATTGAGAAAGAGAAACAAACTGAGGGTTTTGGAGGAGAGAGGGGTGGGGGGTTGGGAGAACCTGGTGGTGGGTATTAAGGAGGGCACCTATTACATGGAAAACTGGGTGTGGTGCATGAACAATGAATCTTGGAATACTGAATAAATAAAATACTTTTTTTTAAATAAAAAAAGAAAATTCAGTGTTCTTTATATAGTGTTCTTCAGTGCCATTTATATTTTTCCTCTCTTCCTATATCTAAAGATAAACCATCTCTCTTCTTAGGTCCATCCTGTTTTCTTGAACATAGGAACCATCCCCTTTTGCCTATTCATATCATTCTGGTAATTCAACCTCTAAATCTCCCTCTTTATCAACTTTTTTTTCACATTAAACTGTGTCCTTTCTTTCAAACTTAAGCTGAAGTTATTTATTTCAGGTTCACACACACACACACACACACACACACACACACACACACACCAGTTCATTGACAATAACCCAATGTTGTTCAACCCAAAGGTCAATTCTTAGTCCTCACTTTTCCTGACTAATGGATTACTTTTTTTTTTCTTCAAAATTTTATTCATTTGACTTATATTTTTCACTTAAAACAATGTGGTTTTTTTATGACCCTGTTCTGTGATGTCAGTAAAATATGTCAGAATAAATTCTTAATTCAAATAAACTACTAAATTCAAAATACGCTTTGGGGGAAATCTGTTCAATGTTTAGAAAAGAAAACTGAAAACTGGGGATAGCTGAAGCCAGGAGAAAGATGACGTTCTCATCTCAACACAGAAATAGCAATATTTAAAAGATGATTGTTAAATATTAGGGTATTTCCTTAGTATACTAATTCATTCTACATCATAAATTCAAAGTTTATTATTAGCGTGGTCTAGGATGTTTAGTGATGGGGAAATGGGCTTTCATCTCACTTATTTAAGGTATTCAAGTCCAGTTTTTGAAACATTGGTACCATTTATGTGATATTACAGTATTCATGAGTCCTAGTGGCATACATATAAACAGTAACACAATCACGTAGCAGAGAAGAATTCAACTAGAGCAAGAGATGAAAACCATGGCCCATGAGAAATATGACAGGAACTCTCATACTAAATCAATAAGATTTTGTATTGAAGTGTGCTTTCTATAAGCTGACAGATAAGATCCAGGAGATTTTGGTAATTGAATTAATGTTAATGCTACCTACCCTCTACCAGAAAGATAATGAGGCATAGGTGAAGCTAAATTAGAAAGAGTAGTGGAGGCATTAAGAATATAGATAGGAATGCTCTTTTCATTGTTCAGAGTAGTCTTCACAATGTTTCTTGAATTATGCATTTAGGCAATTGTGAATATGCAACCGACAGTCTAGTTTGTTTAATTTGTGAACATTTATAACCATTATCTGGTAGCATCTGAATACTATGCAATGATCTTTAATGATTTCCGTTTTGAATGAAGACATGTTCACATATTACCCTATTAGGAATATACTTTGTTTAGCTTCAACAATGGACCAATGAATTTCCATTTCTAAGGAGCAGGTCATGGTTTTTAAACATAAAAATGAAGGTAGTTTTTAGTATGTGTATGGAATGCCATGTACAACCAGAATTATTTTCCTAATGCATTTCTATCATTGTAACAACTTATTAGCTACTAAGCATACACAGATTTGATTATTTTTTTTCTAACTTCTGCAAGGATCTAGATCATCCATAGCACATTGTAAAATAACTATAGCAGTATATAGAGAGGAAAACGACAAGTTAATTAGCTAAGGAAATATTAAATAAGTAAATTATAGTTACCTTAAGCTTGTCTGGGATCAATTTATATTATTAGCCAACAACTTTCTTACTTTTTCCCCATATTTAACAGTTTTATTGAGGTATAATTGACATACAATAAACTGTACATTTTATGCATACACCTACCTGTGAAACCATCACCACAATCAAGACGTTAACTTAGTATGAACATATCCAACAGCCCCAAATGTTTCTTCTTGAATCTGTTTGTAGTTCCTCCCTCTGTTCCAACCTTGCTTTTATTGTCCTCTTTTTCTTTTAAAAACATTTTTTTTTTAAAAATTGTGGCATATATGTTTGCCATTTGTTATATATGTCATCTTTCTCAAATAGTGGATACTCTTAGGTTCTACTAAAAACTAATTTTATCATGTAGAGAATAACTGTTTTCATAAATATGAATTTTATTTCTTTTATTAGTTGCCTTTAGTTGAATATAATAAGGAAATTGAAGGGAAAATGTTATTGTGGTAAGACTGCCTAACACATTCCTCATTCAGACATGATCTTTCAAAAATCAGACAATCAAAAATAATGTAAAAACCTCTTTTTTGAAAAGTTACTTTAAACTGAGGGTTTTGGAGGGGGGCTGGGGGTGGGGTGAGCCTGGTGGTGGGTATTATGGAGGGTTTGTATTGCATGGAGGAGTCGGTGTGGCATAAAGAGTAAATTTTGGAACACTGAAAAATATGAAATTAAAATAATTTTTAAGAAAGCTACTTTATACCCCTGGGGATAAAAATATATTATATGTTTATAAAAAATAAAATTTAATTAAAAAAAAAAGCTACTTTACATAAACAGAATTCTAATAGGTTTTATGTGCCTTCCATTTATGGAATTTTGAGTATGCATAAACTTTTCAATATACAGTAATATCTTCAGAACACCTCAGACAATTGTCACTGTCTTTTAGAATAAGTAACAATATATAATAAATATCTCAGTGGCAAATGAAGGATTTAAAAAGTTATAAAAATTAAGAAATGGGTATACTTCAGGCAAGCTACATTCCTTGTTATTTTCTCATGTCTTTCATATAGAAACCTCATAGATATAAAATAATATTTAGAGTAATCTTGATGAAATAACTTCCAAATCTGGCTAGAAAAAGATATTTTGCCGATGCTTTGAAATTAAATCATATAAGCCTACAATATACCCAAATAGAAAATTTCTATAATGCACTATGAAAAATGTGGCATACCATGTTTTAGATCTTGTTAACTCTGATTCATAAAATGTGACATTTCTTGTGCCATTTGCAAGGCAGTTAATTCATCCTGCAAACCTCATGATATTTTCTACACTCGAAAAGCTTTACTATTTAGTAATAAAAACTATTTTTGAAGAGATAGAAATGATGTAGATGTACAATGTGATAAATATTAGATTGTGTTATAAACTATAAACGAACCCACTCTGAAATGCTGAAATACAAATGCCATATAAATTTGCAGATATGGACTAATTTAGAATTTAATTGTTTATTCAATAAAATAAGGAAAGATTTACTATGGAAAAAAAAAAGGGGGCACCTGGGTGGTTCAATGGGTTAAGGCAGAGGCTTTAACCCACTGAGCCACCCAGGCACCCAGATTTCATACTATTTTTAAGTGGTTCCAGTTTCTCTAGAAAATGGTATATTTAAACATTTTGGAAGTCTTTGAATTGTCTATAAGCTAGAAATATTTTAAGTGGTGACTGTTTTTAAAAATATATAAGACTAATAGAAGTTCCACCAAGATTCCTTCAGTAAGTGAATAGAAAAATAAACCAAATAAACTGCATTAAATCCAGACAATGAAATATTATTCAGCTCTAGAAAGAAATGAGCTACCAAGCCATGAAAAAGCATAAGCAAAACTTACTAATTTAAAGAAGCCAATCTGAAAAGGCTACTACTGTGTGATTCTAACTATATGACATTTGTAAAAGTCAGGGAATAGTAACAAGGTTAGTGGATGCTAGTGGTTGGAGGGATGGGAATAAATAGAGCACAGATAATTTTTAGAGCAGTGAAAATACCATGCATGACACCATAATGGTGAACACATTTGTCTGAGCCAGAAGAATATACAGCATCTAGAATGAACTGGATTTTGGATGACTATGATATGACAATGTGGGTTCATTAATTATAAAAATGTACCACTCTGGTGGAGAATGTTGATAATAGAGAGAGATTATGTAAATGTGGGGACAGGAGATATGCAGGAAATCTCTGTACCTCTCCCTTGATTTCATTGTGAACTTTAAGCTTCTATTAAAAACCCTTAATTTTTTAAAATTCCCATGAATAATCATTGATGAGAACAAAAGGAGGAATGAGTTATCCCAAATAAACAATGTAACATTACCATTCAACCATTAAAATCACCATGAAATGTGTTGTAGATCTTCTGTAACTTGTATCATCCTAACAATTTTATAAATCATTTCAAGTATTCCCTGGAGACTTTTTGATGCACAGCATTTTCGTAATAATAAAAAGAATATTATGAATTTGTTTATGGAGCAAAGAAATCTGTGCAGCATGCATGGGATAATTAGATGGCAACTCAAAAAAAAAAAGTCAAAGAAAAGGTCTTTAGTGTTTACTTGTAAAACATAAAGGATGACTTAATCACTAAAATTCCAATAGGACCCTTCTCAAAAGGAAAAAAAGGCGGGGGGGGGGAGCTACCTACAGTGAGAAGGTGTAATAGTTAGGAGGGTTTATATTTGGAAACAATAATGCCTTGGGGCACCTGGGTGGCTCAGTCAGTTAAGCGGCTGCTTTCTGCTCAGGTCATGATACCCAGGGTTCTGAAACTGAGCCCCACATTGGGCTCCCTTCCCTGCTCAGTGGGGAGCCTGCCTCTCCCCTGCCTACAACTTCCCCTGCTTGTGCTTGCTCTCTCCCTCTCTCTCTGTGTGTCAAATAAATAAATAAAATCTTAAAATTAAATGACTTAGCAGTTGTGAGCAGAGGGGAGACATAAGAGGAAGTAAAAGAAAAGAGGAGAGAGTAAGGGAGGGGTAGCAGTGAGAAAGACAGAAAATTAGGGGACTGATGAGACATTTCAGCAGCAGCAGAGTCAGGCATTCTGGATACAATGAGGGTATAGCTCCAGATAAATTTTGCAAATTTGTTCACTCAGTGTTTTCTTCCAAAAAAATCCCACTACTTTTTGTACTAAAAAAAAAAAGAAAAAGACTAACATCAGATTTGTCTTTTTTTTTTTTACTGTAATACTATCCTAGAAAAATCCTAATTTTCTGAAATACATTTTGAAGGTTTTGTGAGGTTTTTTTAGTTTAAAGTAAAATAAATTTCCAGGTGTACCTTGGATTGAATTGTTACCTGAATATGAGAAAATAATCTTTTCCCTCTCTGACTACATTATTATTATTATCAGACTTCTGGCTTAAAGCCTTGTCATGGCTCAGACCTATGTTCTAAAATTATAGGAAACCAGAAAGGTACAATTGTGATATGGGAGAGAATCTGATATTTGAGACTGTGGGTGCTACAATGAGAATTAAATTTTGATATTTCTAGAAAAGGTAACTAAAGTGATTAAGTGGAATAAAAATCACCATAATTTGCAATCTGAAACTTATTTTTAGTCCATAGACATCTGTTGTATTAATAAATTTTTGATACTTTTGAACATATGAAAATGAAATTGTTCTAGGTTTTTGTTATAGTAAATATGGTTCCCGCCTCTGACAAATTAGATTTTACAGTGGGATTTAAATCTAGCATTCTTGGGGCGCCTGGGTGGCTCAGTGGGTTAAAGCCTCTGCCTTCGGCTCAGGTCATGATGCCAGGGTCCTGGGATCGAGCCCTATAATGGGTTCACTGCTCAGTGCGGAGCCTGCTTCCCCCCCTCTCTCTGACTGTGTCTCTGCCTACTTGTGATCTCTGTCTTTCAAATAAATAAATAAAATCTTAAAATAAACAAACAAATAAATAAATAAATAAGTCTAGCATTCTTTAGAAATACTTGTACTGGTCATTTGCCATTAGAAACAGGGAAAACTAATGAGATATCTGGAACCATGGCAAGGATTAGGAGATGAAATATCTATGTAGAGACACCCAACCATTTTTGCCAAGAAACACTAATTTGTGGAATACGCATCATGACAAGATAGTTCGCCTAGTTACACCATAGCAAACATTTTAATTCTCTTTGGACTCTGATGGGTTTGAAAATGACAGGATGTCTTCTAGGATTGCAATCCCGACCACACCTTGATCAGATTTCTGGCCTCCAAACATATGAAAGAATAAATACCTGTTTTTTAAGCCACCAAGTTTGTGGTAACTTGATATAGCATTACTAGGGAATTAATACAAGTTTAAATTGCAAATTAAACAAATGACTGATAAGAATTCCAGAGCAGAAAATGGGAAAAAAAATCAAGAAAATTCTTTTTGAGAATTTTCCAGATTGATGAAAGTTAAATTGAAGAAGTGTTATTTCATGAGCAGAAAAAGCAAAACTTAATCCATATCTAAATCCATGATGCAAAAACTGGAAATCAACAAAAACAAAACAAAACAAAATATCTTAAGAATAATAACCACTGTAATTTCATAACAAACTTCCAAATAAATAGCAGGTCATAGAGAAAATCATAGATATTAAAAAAACTATTTCAAACACAATTGTAAGGAAAATAAGGCATCCGAATTGGGGAACACAGATAAAAAGATTCTTTCAGGGAAATTTCCAGTTTAAAAAAGCTTATGTTAGAAAGGAAGACAAATCTAAAATCAGTGGTGTAACTCCCAAATTAGAAAGTTAGGAAAAGAAAAACAAAATAAATCCTAAGCAAATAAAATGAAGGAAATCGTAAAGAAGACCGAAAAATCAGTGCTACAAAAGAGACAGTGGAGAAAATGAAGCAATCCAAAATCTGCCTCTTTGAAAAATTTATCAACATTGATAAATCTTAAAGTAATCAGGAACACAGAGAGAGAACACACATGCAAAGAGCAGGTATGAAAAAGAGATCTCTCTGCAGATTCTGCACACATAGAAAATGTTACAAGACTGTTACAAATAGAATTATGCCAATAAATTACAGTTTTCATGAAATGGATACATTTCTTGAAAACTATCACCAAAACTAACATGTGATGAATAAAAATCCAAAGAACTTTGTTTGTGAAACATGCTGAATTTATTCCCAAAAGCTTCCCATAACGAAATTCACAACAATGATTTGATTGGTAAATTACAATTTTAATAAATCTAAAGAAGAAATGAGAGCAGTCTTACTTTTTCAGCTAGACAAAGGACACATTCCTAAATTATTTTCTGAGGCCAGTGTAATCTTTATAAAACACCTAACAAAAATTTGACAAAAAATCATGCAATAACTTATAAATTCAAAACAAAGTATCGAGTAGACTCTAGGAATACATAAAATGAATAATATATGATGACCAATATGAGTATGTTGCAGGCATTCAAGCGCAGTTTAAAGAAAAAGAGGGCTAAAGAGACAAAAGAAAATAGAACAAAAAGCCTATTGTTAATAATATACTTAGTTAATGGTAGAATATTGAAAAATGTAGCTATAGAATTGAAAACAAAGCCAGGCTGGGGATGCCTGAGTGGCTCAGTCTGTTAAAGAGCTGCTTTCAGCTCAGGTCATGATCCCAGGGTCCTTGGGATAAAGTCCTTGCCCAGAAAGGAGTCTGTTTCTCCCTCTGCCTACCTCTCCTCCCACCTGTGCACTCTATCTCTGACAAACAAATAAATGAAATTAAAAAAAAAAAAAAAAACCACCAGGGTGTCTGTTCTCCCCGTTTCTGTTCAGCACTGTATTGGATACCTGACCCAATTTAAGGGATTTAAGAAAGTTCAGAAAGCAGTGAATTAAACTGTCTGTATTCCTAGATGACATGATGGACAGAGAAAATGCTAAGCTATCTGCAAAACAAAAACTAGAACAATATGTTAATTTAGCAAAGTTCTAAGATTCCATACAAAACTAATTGCAATTTTTATATACACTTGGCAAACAAACTGAAAATGAAACTTACAAGAAAAATTATAAGAAAGACTTATAAGAAAAATTTTATTTACAAAATATTATAATACAGCTCATCCTTTGCTGGAACTGCAGCTTGGTGCAACATCTCTTCCCCTTTTTTAAAGTATGGAACGTGAAAACCCACCACATCAAACCAGCATTTTCGAGGCTTGTACATGTTTACTTCTAGCTCAGACATAAGCAAAGCAAGTTTGTTCTCTGGAAGAATGGCATGACCTAGGAGCGACAGGGCTTTCTGACAATGTCAAATGGAGTAAAAGTACACTTAATAAGAGCTCTACTGATCCCCATCCAGTGAGTGCAGCCGAGCATTTATTGGTTGTTAACTTGGCAAATTTAACAGTTCCCCCAAAAGTCATGTTGCAGAGGATGACTTAATTACATTCACCCACAACATCAAAAATATTAAAAAAGGATACACTCAAAAGAAATATGGAGTACTGATACGCTGAAATCTATAAATTTTTGCTAAGTAAAAAATTTTTTAGAAGTCCAAAATGAATGAGAAAATAAACCATGGTTATATGTTGGAAACTATATTGTTAAGATGGCAGTTATCCAAAATTATTGTACAGATTCAATGAAATCTTTTGTAATCCCAGTCGGCCTTTTTGTAGAACTGATAAACATATTATAAAATGTATACAGAAATGCAAATAACCTAGATTATCTAATGTAATCTTGAAAAAGAACAAACTTAGAGCACCAGTACCTGATTATAAAGTTGCAGTAATCAAGACAGAGGAAGGTTCTTGCTTATAAGGATAAAAAAAAGGTCATTGGTATAAAGCACAAAAGTAGACCCAGACTTATACAATCACTTTATTTGTATACCCTCATAAAATCAGAGAAATGTATTTTAAATTAAAAGTATTAAAGCAATTAAATTTATTCAGAGATTTACCTTGCTTTGAGATATTTCTAGAACTTAAATTATGTGTTTATTTGCATTTACATGTGAAATAGGTTATAGTTTTAAAATCTTCAAATGTTGCATAAACCTATTAAAATTATCTTATATTTTTTCAACTCCTTGTCAGCTTGATATTAACTTGAATTTCTTCACTTCTTATTTTATGCATTATAGTGATTTTATTTCATAGCTAAACCTAAAAAAATTCAAGGTTGTTGTTCAGGGTAGTATTTGAAACTTTTTTTTAAAGGGATCATTCTTTATAGCATTTAGAGCTAAGTTTATGTATTATAGAAAAATTTTGGATTCCTTAACTTAGATTTAACTGTTGTTTTTGCCTCCTCACCATCAGTAGTGGTGATTTGAACTCCTCTTCCTACTTTCACATAGCCCTCTCCTCAGGGGCATTAGTCTGGTTCTTGAGTAACAGCTCTACTGCAGGGAAAAAACATTACAATCTACACATACTGTAGTTTCTACACATTAGTTTCTTCAATTTGATTTGGTATTTCTGAGGGCCTACACTACACCAGTTAACTAAGTTCTGTCAGGATATCAGAGCTGGCTGAATTTTAATAACCCATATATATTTTTACAGTTAAATCTTAAATGTCAATTCTAACTACGATTTCAAATATTGAGATCTTGAATACATTTCTTGCTTTTTTCTATTTTTTAAATTGAACTATATTGAGTATAGAGTTTTATGTTAGTTTTATGTGTGCAATTCTATAACAATTCTTAACTCAGTGTTCATTACAATAAGTACATTTTAAATGTCCTTTATCTATTTTACCCACCCTTCTACTCACCTCCCCTCTGATAATCCATATGTTGTCCATATTTGAGAGTCTGTTCTTTTGTTTGTCTCTTTTTTTCTGTTTGTTCAATTGTTTGTTTCTTCAATTCCACATATGAGTGAAATAATTTATCTTTCTGTCTGACTTCTTTCACTTAGCATTACACCCTCTAGTTTCACCCACGTTGTTGCAAATGGCAGTATCTCTTTTTTATGGCTGAGTAATATTTCAGTATATCTATAGATATCATCTATCATAAATAGATGATAGACAGATAGATAAATAGATCGATCGATCATACCTTCATTCATCTAAGGATGAACACTTGGGTTGCTTCTGTATCTTGACCATTGTAAATAACGCTGCAATAAACCTAAGGGTGCATGTAATTTTTCAAATGTCTGTTTTTGTTTTCTTTGGGAAGATACCCAGCAGCAGAATTACTGAGTCATATGGTATTTCTATTTATAATTTTTTGAAGAACCTCCGTATTCTATTCCACAGTGGCTGCATCAGTTTGCATTCCCACCAATAGTGCACAAGGTTGCTTTTTCTCCACATCCTTGCTAACACTTGTTATTTCTCGCCTTTTTGATTCTAGAATTTTCTGACAGGGGTAAAGTGATATCTCCTTGTGGTTTTGATTTGCATTTTCTTCATGAATAGTGATGTTGAACATCTTTTCATTCACCTGTTGGCCATCTGTATGTCTTCTTTGGAAAATGTCTATTCAGGTCCTCTGCTCATTTTTGAATCAGATTATTTGATTTTTTGATGTTAAGAGTTTATATATTTTATTAACCCTTTGTCAGATATATCTTTTCCACTTAGTATGTTGCCTTGTCTTTTTGTTTTTGGTTTCCTTTGCCCTGCAAAAGTTTTTTTTTTTATGTTGGTGTAGGCCCAATAGTTTATCTTAGCTTAAGTTTTCCTTGCCTCAGAAAATATATCTAGAAAAATGTTTGTATTAACAATGTCAAAGAAATTCTGCTTATGTTTTCTTCTAAAAGTTTTAAGATTTCAGATCTCACAGTTAGGTCTCTAATCCATTTTGAGTTTATTTAAGAAAGTGGTTCAGCTTCATTCTTTTACATGTAACTGTCCAGTTTTCCCAGCACTATTTGTTGAACAGACTCTCTTGTCCCCATTGTACCACTATATATTATTTTTCTCTTTCCATAGATTAATTGGCCATAAAAGTGTGGGCTTATTTCTGGTCTCTCTATTGTGTTCCATTGATATATGTGACTATTTTTGTGCCAGCACTGTATTTTGATTACTACAGCTTGGTCGTGCATCTTGAAATCTAGGGTTGTGATAACTCCAGCTATGTTCTTCTTCTTGAAGATTGATCTATTTGAGGTCTTTTGTGATTCCATACAAATTTTAGGATTGTTTGTTCTAGTCTTGTGAAAAATGCTGATGTTTTGATAGGGATTGCATTAAATCTGTAGACTGCTTCAGGCAGGATGAGCATTTTAACAATATTCATTCTTCCAATCTAAGAACATGGACTATCTTTCCTTTTTTTATTTTTTGTTATTGTCTTCAATTTTTTCCATCAGTGTTTTATAAATTTTAAGTACAGGTGAACTCTTTGGTTAAGTTTATTCCTAGATATTTTGGGGGCACAATTATAAATGAGATTGCTTTCTTAATTTATCTTTTCTACTCCATTATTAGTGTATAGAAGTGGAATAGGTTTCTTTTTTTAATTTGTTTCAAAATTCAGTTAATTAACATGTTGTGTATTATTAGTTACAGAAGTAGAGTTTAGGGATTCATCAGTTCTATATAACACCCAGTGCTCCTTATATCACATGCCCTCCTTAATGCCTATCCCCAAGTTACTCCATCCCCCCATCTCCCTGCCCTCCAGCAACCCTCAGTTTGTTTCCTGTGATTAAGAGTCTCTCATGGCTTATCTCCTTCTCTGATTTCATCTTGTTTTATTTTTCCCTCCCTCCCTCTATGCTCCTCTGTTTTATTTCTTAAATTCCATATATGAGTGAAATCATATGATAATCATCTCTCTGATTGACTAATTTCACTTGGCTTAATACCTTCTAGTTCCATCCACATCATTGCAAATGGCAAGATTTTTTTTCATGGCTGAATTTTATATATATATATAATCTTCTTTATCCATTCATTTGTCGATGGATGTCTGGGCTCTTTCCATAGTTTGGCTATTGTGGGCATTTCTGCTATAAACATTGGGATGCAGGTGCCCTTTGGATCATTACATTTGTATCTTTGGGGTAAATACCTAGTAGTGCAATTGCTGGGTTGTAGGGTAGCTATGTTTTTAAGTTTGTGAGGAACCTCCATGCTGTTTTCCAGAGTAACTGTACCAGCTTTCATTCTCACCAGCAGTGTAACAGAGTTCCCCTTTCTCTACATCCTCACTAATAATTGTTGTTTCCTGACTTGTTAATTTTAGCCATTCTGACTGGTGTAAGGTGGCATCTCATTGTGGTTTTGATTTGCATTTCCCTGATGCCCAGAGATTTGAGCATTTTTTATGTGTCTGTTGGCCATTTGTATGTCTTCTTTGGGGAAATGTCTGTTCATGTCTTCTGTCCATTTCTTGACTGTATTATTTGGTCTTTCGGTGTTGAGTTTGGTAAATTCTTTATGGATTTTGCCAAACTTTATAGATTTTTGGATACTACTTAGCTTTATCTGGTAAAATATTTGCAAATATCTTCTTCCATTCTGTAGGTTGTCTTTTGGTCTTGCCAATTGTTTCCTTTGTTTTGCAAAAACTTTTTATCTTGATCAAGTCCCAAAAGTTCATTTTTGCCTTTGTTTTCCTTGGCTTTGTAGATGTGTCTAGCCAGAACCAAAGAGGTTGCTGCCTGTGTTCTCCTCTAGGATTTTGATGGACTCTTGTCTCACATTTAGGTCTTTCATCCATTTTGAGTTTATTTTTGCATATGGTGTAAGAAAATGGTCCAATTTCAATCTTCTCCACGTGGCTGTTCAATTTTCCCAATACCGTCTGGCTGAGGGTTTTCCAATTTTGTTAATTTTTTTTAAAGAACCAGCTCCCGATTTGTTGATCTTTCCTATTGTTTTGTGTTTTTAGACTCTATTTCACTTATTTCTGTTCTAATCTTTATTATTTCCTTCCTTCTACTGGCTTTGGGTGTTATGTTTCTTTTTCTAGCTCCTTTATGTGTAAGGTTAGATTGTTTATTTGAATTTTTTCTTGTTTCTCAAGGTAAATCTGTATTGCCATGAACTCTCTTAGAATAGCTATTGCTGCATCTGAAAGCTTTTGGACTGTTGTGTTTTTATTTTCACTTGTCTCCATGTATTTTTTAAATTTCTTTTTGATTTCTTGGTTGACACATTTGTTGTTTAGTAGCATGTTATTTAGCTTCTATGTATTTGCATTCTTTCCAGATTTTTTTCTTATGATTGATCTCTAGTTTTTATGCTATTATAATTGGGAAAAAAGGTCTGATATGATTTCTTTTTCTCTTTTAATTTATTGAGACTTGTTTTGTGGCCTAACATGTGATGTATACAGGAAAGTGTTCCATGTGCACTTGAAAATAATGTGTATTCCACTGTTAACAATGTTCTATATATATGGTTGGCCCATGTTGTCTAACGTGTCATTCAAAGTAACTGTTTCTTGTAGATTTTCTGTCTAAAGATCTATATATTAATGTAAGAGAGGTGTTAAAGTACCCCACTATTACTGTATTGCTGTTAATTTCTTCCTCTATGTCTGTTAACAGTTGCCTTATGTATTTAGGTGCTCCCATGTCAGGTGCATAGAATTGGCAATTGTTATATCCTCTTCTTGGATTGTTCCCCTTATTATTATGTAGTATTCTTCTTTCTCTCTTGTTACAGACTTTGTTTTCAAGTCTATTTTATCCAATGTAAGTATTGCTACCCCAGCTTTCTTTTCACTTCAATTTGCATAGTACATGTTTTTTCATCCCTTTACTTTCAGTCTGCATGTATGATTAGATTTTTTTAACATCTTCAAGTGTTTTTCAATCAATCTCTATAAGCAAGTAGTTCCTTTAAATTCAGAGACTTTATAATCCAAATTACTTTTTGTTTTAAGAAAGAAGCATAGATCCATTTTTTATTTTAGAAAATATGTTGTACTCATACAATAGAGGAAATCTCATTAAAATTTCCAAGAACCTAGGTAATTTTATAAAAGTTTATTGGTGGGTTTCCCCTACTTTATTATGTGATGTTATCTATAATATATTTCTAGTCATATTGTGGATGGGCTTAGGGTTAACTTTAACATATATTATCAAATGGTGGTTAACAAATGAAGATTTTCTTCCATATTGATTTGACTCATTTCTGTACATTTTCTGAAAATTCCCTAATACCTTAAAAACAAGGAGAAATTTCATATCTTAGAATTCACACCAAGATTATAAGGAGGTAAAAAGCTAAAGAAAAACCAGAAGTCATTCCTCTCATTCCATATCCATTCACATTCCAACAGTTAATGTTCATTTATACAATTGTTTTAAAAACAATAAAAGATTTTTGTAATTAATCTAATACCAGTATTTGCTTATTTTTTATATTCCTATAGTGCAAATAACAAATTTACATGTGTAGCTAATCTCCAAATGTTTAAAAATGTCTTCCACTGATACAAAAGAACCACTACAACTGTAAATAGAACATTATAAAAAGCTAAGTAGTTTACTGTTGTAAGGGGATTTTTTAAAATTATGACATCACAAGAAAAACTAACAATATTGAATATAGAGCACAAGATAAAAAGCATTGAGTGTTCTATCAATAATTGGGAACAATTTTAAATGTCATTTGTATCCCAGATGCTTAAAGATCTGAGAATAATCAAGACAAACAAATATAAAAAGAGAAATAGATTCTATGATTGTCACTACTTCAAAGAGTGGGTATTTTCTGCCATCTAATAGAAACCAAATGATTGTAAAAACTAACTTTTCAGTACTTTTATTTGTAATGAGGGCTATGAGAAACAGATTTGTTCTGTGAAATTGCCAATTATTGAGTTGGATAAAATTTAAGGAGAATTTGATTGTGCATAAGAACATTGTATCAGGATTTGGACAGATTTAAGTTGAGATGCTTATTAGATACTGAAATACTGATCTAGTAGGCACTTTGAAAAATGAGTCTGGAATTCAAGGGAAAGGTTCAGTAAAAATATAATAGAGAATTGTTAATGTATTTAAAGTGTTTAAAGCTTTGAGAATGGATGAGCTAGAAAAGAGGAGAGGGTCTAGAATTGTGCTCTAAGATACTCTAACATTTAGAAATCATAGACATGAGGACAATCTAACAAGGGAAATGTAAGGAGTAACTAGCAAGGAAGGAAAAATTGAGTATAATGTCTTGAAAACTAGGAAAAACATATGGCTTCAAGAAGGAAAGTGCGACTAACTATATGAAACACTATACAGAGGTGAAGTTATATGAGAAATCAGAAATTATCCATTAGATGTAATAATTTCCGGGTGATTGTTATCCTTGACAAAATCTCATTTTCAATCAACTTTGTGAAAATGGCTCACTGGAGTCATTCCAAAAAGAAAAAGAATATGAGAAAAATAATTATATGGACTTATCTTTCAGAGATTTTCTTATTAAGAAGTATAGAGAAATAGCTTATTTGCTAAAAAGGACTCTGTTATTGATGTGGTTTTATTTATGTTTTAAGGTAGATAAATTATAGCTTAATGATGCTGTAGATAATAAGACAAAATGCTGAAACAATACCTGTGCAGTTTTCAATACATTTCCTTTACAGTCACTCACAAATCTTGACAATTTTGTTTTAGTATTCTTTTGTAGGTGTAAAGTTTTGAAAAGTTTTGAAGATGGATAAAGCTGACACGTAGAGAAATAAAAATTTCCCCCAAAAGGTACAAAATGGACAAATGATAAAGTTGAGAGAATAGAAAGAATATATCAGTAACTTAGTAAATTGAAAAAAGAGAGATCTCTGTGTGTATGTGTATGTCTCTGCATGTGTGCATGTAAGAGAGAAACTAAAGGGTATGACTGGGTGTCATTAGTAATTAAAATCAAAATGGTAAAAAAAATGGTGACTATCAATAAATGTAGTCTGCACAATTGGATATACAGTTGAATATAAGTGAAATTAAATCACTGTTTTGTATAACATTTTTTAAAAAGAAAAACACTAGTAAGATTAAAATTATTTTCAGATTTTTGGGGCACCTGGGTGGGCTCAATCAGTTAACTTTCTGCCTTCAGCTCAAGTTGTGATTTCAGGGTCCTGGGATCAGCCACATATTGGGCTCCCTGCTCAGCAGGGAGTCTGCCTCTCTCTCTCCTTCTGCCCCTGCCCCCCCAGTTCACACTGTCTCTCTCAAGTAAACAAATAAAAAAAATCTTTTAAAAAATTTCACATTTTAATTTTTTTGCAAAAATTAAAATGTGTAAATTTTTGTCTAGTGAAACATTTTATTGAATTATTTTTAATTCGTATTTCCTTAATGCTTAGGGGAATTTTGCATCCTCTTTATGCCTTTTTTATCTTTTTAAGAGAAGAGTGCACCTGAGTAGGTGCAGAGGGAGAAGGAGAGAGAATCTTAAGCAACTCCATGCTCAGCACAGAGCCCAGGCATGGTTCAGTCTCATGACCCTGAGATCATGACCCTGAAATCAAGAGTAGCCACACTTAACCAAATGAGCCATCTAAGCACACCTACATCCATTTTATGTCTTATAATTTGTGAGTTCGTTACCAAGTCTTTTTACTTTGTTAAACTCTTACGGAATTTATTTATTTTAATGTGGTCAAATTAATTAATTTCACTTTGTGCTTCATGCTTTTTGAGTCTTGTTTAAGAAATAACATGCTGCTGTGATTTCCTGAAGATATTTAAATTTATTTTTTAAACGAATTGTTTAAGATTATGCTTGTGTCATTTAATACTTCAAGATAATTGCAGTGTAATGCTAATAATCAATATTGTAAATATGGCAAGTAAGGATAACATTTTTGTACATCTGACAGTTCAATTGATGTTTTTCAATTGAAGATTACAATTAAAAGCAATGTACCAATTTCAGTATCTGCAAGGCAGAGATTTTTCTAATAAATGGGGGAGTAAAACGTAAGATAAAACAGATATTTATTCCTGTAATCTAGTATTGAAGACAGTACCATCTTCCATTGCAATCATCCCAAATTCTAAAATGTGAATTCCTTTCTTAATGATTTACTTAAATCTGAGTCAGAGATTTTGTCACAAAATTTAATAAGTCCTCAAACTGACTCCTACTCCTTTTTTCTGCATCTTCAGTCCATTAAGTAATAATATATATTTTTATATGTATATATACATACTTAATATATTTGGACAAAATAAACAAAAATACTTACATGTACATATATCTAGATAACGTATGTGTTCTTCTTGACTATATAACTATGACACTGTCATTTTTAACTGCCTATGTGTTTAGCTCTAGCTAAAATCATGGATGCCAAGGAAGACTATTTTTTTATTTGTGGTCAGTGCTGCAGTTTGCAGAACCTGGCACTGTGACTGCCTATTAAGCCCCAGGTCAGCTCAAAGCCTGAGTTGAACAAAGCTACCTCCTCTGTTTGTTGCACAGCAGGCTGATCCATGTAATGTCTTCACTAGTTAAACTTTGCTGGGTTGTTGAAGTTCTGTTTGGAACAAGCTTTGAAAACTTGTCTTTGCCTGCCGATTTACATCCTCAATTGGTTCAAAGGGGTGATTGGTGTCTATGGCATAGGCAGTACATTTTTATCCACAGAATCAGAATTGTCAATACGCTTGAGTGAAATATTTTGATTGGACCAGTTAGAGCTTTAGAATGTGTTGGACATATTGATTCATATATACATGTTGTCTGTTACAATATATCTCTTGTATTCTCCTCCTGCATTGTTCACTCGTTCTGTAAATAAGGGAGGTCAGAAATAAGCATTCTTATTTCATTTATGAGAATTGAAATGAATTCCAGTAGCTGGAGTCATCAGCCCTGCTGGCAATTTTTGGATCAGAAAGATTCCTTTGTGCGGTGGACAAATAACGTAACTTCTCTTTACCCAGGTGCTCAATCTGCCAAGTGGATGAAATACGATGTTAATATTAAAGAACAATATTTCTAAAATGGGAGGCACGGGATTCTGATTCATTTTATCTAATGACTTCATTCATTTTGGTGGTTTCATAATTAGATTTTAACTAAGTAGTAATATGTTTGAAAGTACTCACTCCAAAAGTAAAACTTTGGATTTACAAAAAGGACACATAAAATGATTAATGGGAGGTGATTATTTACTACAGGAGCTAGCTATATGATATTTAGATATTATTTTTGACTAGTGTTTTTAAGATATTAATTGATTTACAAAATTAAAATTGTATAAAGTATGAAAATTATTAAAATAGGTATAAACATCACTAACTTTTAGAAATACATATGTATTAATTTAATTTAGAAAATATTGACAGAGCTTATTGGAACATTAGCAAATATGTATGTTCCTGACAAATAACATATACATAAGGTGAAATTAAATTCTATAAATAGTTGCAAAATTGTGCTATAGTTGATTGCCACAGCTTGAGTAATGCCATACAAAGTTTATGTGAGCAATATAAGATTTCATGAAGGGCACTGAGTTTTAAACACATTAAAATCTTTATTCTTGGGTGCCTGGGTGGCTCAGTGGGTTAAAGCCTCTGCCTTCAGCTCAGGTCAAGATCCCAGAGTCCTGGGATCGAGTCCCGCATCGGGCTCTCTGCTCAGCAGGGAGTCTGCTTCTCCATCTCTCTCTGCCTGCCTCTCTGCCTACTTGTGATCTCTGTCAAATAGATAAATAAAGTCCTTTAAAAAATGCTTTAAAATCTTTATTCTTGGTGCATGAATATTTTCTCTTCTCAAACTAGATATTTCAGGCCATTTTATAAAGACCACTGCAATCTCAGTAATATTACACATGATATAAGGTCATGGAAAACTAGGATAAAACAAAATCATCAAATATGATAAAAACATATATTGTGTCATGTTGTCTACTACCCAATGCTAAGGACTGCGCAGAACCAGTAGAGCTGAAACAGTCCATATATTCTAGTTCACCCTTCCAGCCAACATACAGGAAACATATAGGTCAATATATAGGAAAATGTAAGAATCCAGACACATAATCAATAATAAATGAATGCTACTCTCTTTTGAGTTTTCAGATACACCATTTGTAGGGCACTGATATCCTTGGTTATTTTAATTCAAGGTACTGATAGTATTGAGAACTGCGTATATCTTAGCTAACTATGTTTGCACATTTATTTAAAGAGAGATTATTTTCTTGATGACTGACTATAAGCATTGGTAAAATCTGTACCCATGAAAGAGACTTTCAATAATTAACACACATTAAAGTGGAATTAGACATTTACCTGATGAGCAGGGATCAGATAGTATATTGAACAATCATATATATATATATATATATATATATATTCTCTTAGGAAGTAAGTTTATATGTCAAAATCTAACAATATTCTCAGAACTGGCAGAAAAGAACGACAATGCCAATTATTTCACAGTTCACTTCTTTCTTGGGTGCTATAGCTGCATTGCACCTTGTCAACATTTCCAGAATAATTAAGTTGTTTTAAAATTATTGTCTGGTCTTTCTTCTCTCACTAGAAAAGTAGAACATTGTAGTTAGAGAAAAATAGAGGATTCAAACTGAAACAGGCTTTACACAATACCTATGTAACTGAAGCAATGTATAAATGAGAATTTGAAACAGAAAACCTTAAATTAACTTCTCTGAAGTTACTTGTTAGAACTACTTTGATGTTGCTAGTTAGAAGGGGAGTAAGATCAAATTGCTTTTCACTTTAACTCACTGTCAGCAAATGATACAGTGCTCATTCTCTCTTCACTTTTGGTTCACTAGTGCTAAGGATTAGAAAATAAATTCTCAAAAGGTTACATATTGACTTTGTAGGTTTTAACACTGATTTCTTGTTTTAAAGTCTATCCCAACCAAAGTTTTTATGAATTCCCATGGAGTGGATGGTTTTGTTTCCTAAGTTTTTTAAGGCATGGTAAAATTATATATTTGGATTGTAACTGAATATGTATTTTTGTTAGTTACTTTATTTTTATGATTATAAGACCTCTACTATTTTTTTTTTTTAATTAACCAGGGGTTATAGTACAATTGCTTAGCTTATCATGCAAGTTTCCACCGCAGTTGACCCTTACCAACTGTTTATTTCCTGGGGCTACTGTAACAAATTAACACAAGTTTGATGGCTTAAAATAACAAAAATTTATTCTCTTATAGTTATGGAAGGCTGAAGTCCAAAACTAGTTACACTTGGCTGAAGTCAAGGTGACAGCAGGGCTATGCCCTACTCCTGTCCCCACAGATGCTGTAGAGAATTCATTCCTTGTTTCTTTCACCTTCTGATAGCTATGGCCATTCCTTAGCTTGTGGCTGCATCACCACAATTTCTACCTTGGTGGCCACATTATCAGCTCCTGTGTGTGTCAAAAAAAATTTTTTTTTCTCTTTGCCTCCCTCTTTTGACGATATATGTGATTGCATTTAGAGAACACCAAGATTATCTGGTAAAATCTCAAAATCCTTAACTTGATCACATCTGCAAAGACCTTTTTGTCCATATAAGGTAATATTTATAGATTTCAAGAATTAGGGCATACATATATTTTGGGGTGTCATTATTAAGCCCAATAAACTGATTCTCCTTTGCTAGTATTTACTTTCTCACCAAGAGTACCTTACAGCTCAGCTATAGACAGGAAACCAATTAGTTTTTCAACACATCAACCTCTCTCCCTCTTCAGTGCCTTTGCACTTGTTATTCCATCTGTCTTCAATGCTTTTCCTTACGGCTCTTGACTTACTTCATTGTTTAATATCCTTCAGTCTAATTCAGGTTAAAATAAACAAACAAACAAAAAAAAAAAACAAAAACAAAACAACAGCAAAATATTCCTTGCTCTAGCTATAATAGAATTGATTTTGGCCCTTGTTCTCTGTACATATTTTTGTATTTCATAACTTTGTATTTTAGGTGTTTATTTGCTCTTTTTTTCTATATGCACAAAGAATGTAAAACTCCCATTTTTTTATCTGGTAGTTCACTTAGTTCCTGACACATAGGAGAGCAATAGATTGCATTGTTGTGTAAATAGAGTTGACTTCATTAGTAGAAACAGTAATTTAAACCAGTGTTCTGTCACTAGGGAAGTAAGCTGAAATGCAATAAGAAAACTGGAATCACTAAATTACCTATACATAAGGACTGGATTTTCTGTTACTACTATAGGTATTAATAGCAAACTTTTCCAAAATTAAAATGAATAGCATAAATAGAGTTTAAATGTATTCCATGTTTGGATCATACTATTTTCTAGCTCGTAAAAAGGTATTAATTCCTTATTAGAAAACTGACTATTTAAAATGAAGTCTGTAATATGTCCTAAAGAGGAATAGGCCTTTCATACATTTTTAGAAAAAAAGTTTCTACACGTTCCTTAATATATGAAAAGCAAAACCTCATAGGGCCATTTTATAGCACTTCGTTCTAAAACTGCATAGTAACTGATCAGATGTTTACTTAATTCAATTCATAATCCAGAAAATGTACTCTGGACTAAGTAGTAAGCTAGAAAAGGAGGATATACAGAACATACATAAAATGTGATCAGTATGAATAAATTTGAGGGGAAGAAACCAGTTTTAAAATAACAGGCGCTGTTGCCCTTGGGTGGCTCAGTCGGTTAGCAACAGGCTCTTGATTTCGGCTCAGATCATGATTTCAGGGTCATGGGATTGGGTTCCATTTCTGGCACCTTCTGGGGTGTGGAGCCTGCTTAAGAAGATTCCCTCTCCCTCTCCATCTGTCCAGTCCCCCTGCCAGCTCCCCACCACCCATGTTCATGCTCTCTCAAAAAATAAATAAATAACAGATTGCATGAAGCAATGTTTTTTGAAAATAAATGCAGTTTAATCTCATCCTGGCCTATTTGGTAAATAAGATGTAACTAACTAGAATTAACAGAGACAAAGGAATATTGGTGCTTAAATGTTATTTGTTCATATACAATAAAGGCCTCAAAAATACTGCCTTATTTCAAATTAGATCCTATATGAAATGTTGTTTATACTATTAAGGTGCTCAGGAAGCATTTATGTAATGCAACGTAAGTTTCATTACATTATCATGAATTATGCATTTGTGGCTCCAATTACATATGTTTTTACTAAGTAGACGATTGAGGCAGATATGTTAAAGACATCTTAAAATCAAGTTTTGTAAGGAAACATTAATACTAAAGGTTCAGAAATAGGTTCAGGATGATACATTTTACTATAAAAATGTGGAAAAGTTAATAAATTGTAGTAGAACTAATTCTTATTCTTGTTAGCATAGAGTATTTCTTAATTTAAATTTTACTGATTTTATTAGCCGGTTCATTAAATGCAAATTTTCACTTGTAACAACCAAAATGAATTAGTGACTTGTTCATTTTTTTATACTGTGAATTCATATAAAATCTCTGCAAAAAATCTGCCTGCTTGGTGCCTTCAGCATTAATATGTCTCATCACAAATACTCAGAATATGCTTTGAGTTTCCACTGGGAAAATAAACATCTCATATTTCAAGATTTTCTATCAAATGCTTGGTGTCCTTATGTTAACAATATATTTAAACCTGATAAGCATTTGACTAATGTATTTCAGTGTAAGATGTATAAAATTTTTAATATGTTTCTACTATTTTGTAACTGAAGTTGAGATGTTTTCTCCAAACCCTAAAAAGATAAAAACCTGCTTTTCCTTTGGAGTTGAAGTACCTCAGAGTTGAATTCTCTATGATAAAAGCCAAGACACAAGCTCACATGTGGCTCTCAGACAGCACAAGTTTTTCTTATTTTCTTGTTTATCAGGCTGTGTTCATTTCACTTTAAAATTCTCCAAGCTATGGATCATCTCTCTGCTTTTTCAGGAGACTATTCCACCATCTAATACAGTTCACTAGCTATGTTAAAAGTCCAGCTTTACTGGCTGGAAATCAGAGTAGAGTGGAATTTCCTTCTAACAGAAAGGCCATTTGACTCATTTTATTATTTTTATTACTGAACACCACGGTGAACTAGCCAGTTGACTGTGCATTGAAAGACATGGGCCTGCCCTAAGGACTCACATCTCAGCAAATGATCCCTTTCCTCTGCCTGACTTGCACAGCAAAAGACAGAGAATGCAATCATCTTGATCAATGAACCTGAGTAAAAGCAGAACAGGCAGGACACTAATCAAATAAGTGGATCTGCTGAGGCTAATCCTTCAACCCCAAACTTTGATTCTCAGGGCCCCACAGGAGATAAGCAGAGAAAAGAACGCTAGACAATATGCTGTACTTGCATGCCTCCGATAGGCCCTCTGCAGTGACATTTCCATTTAGTCACCTTGAGAATAAAATGTAGTGTCACAAACCTAGAACTGCATATTCGGCTTCAGCTGCGCTTCCACATATAATTTTGCTATTGTCTGCAGCCTTTAGGTTTTGAAATGTCATACCTGTAGTTACAAGTATCATCATAGGAGAGAAACAAGTAGAAAACCAATTTGAAAATAATCTGTCTTGGGACGCCTGGGTGGCTCAGTTGGTTAAGCAGCTGCCTTTGGCTCAGGTCATGATCCCAGCGTCCTGGGATCGAGTCCCACATCGGGCTCCTTGCTCATCAGGGAGCCTGCTTCTTCCTCTGCCTCTGCCTGCCATTCTGTCTGCCTGTGCTTGCTCTCTCTCCCTCTCTCTCTCTGACAAATAAATAAATAAAATCTTAAAAAAAAAAAAAAGAAAATAATCCGTCTTTATACAGTTCCTCCTATATTATTCTGCATAGATTGTTACAATTAAATGCAAAGAATTACTCTGGGCAAAGAATTGGAATTAAGATTCAAAATGGGACACTCAAAGTTATGTCACCTTGAGAAAAAACATTTTATCTCCCAGCACTTCAAATGTAACTGTAAAACAATAATAACTATTTGAATGGATTGTTGTAAAGTATATTTGGAATAATGTACTTAAAAATTCCATAGACTACAGTTAACATATACTGTATTAAAATCTGCTCTGTCGCGGCCAGCGCGACAAATCGACCAGGAAAACGTGAGGGTAAGAGGATGGTGAAAAGAAATTAAGAGACAAAGAGATGGGGGCAGGAGGGACACTGAGGATGATGTCCAACAGTGCCGATTTTATTCCACATCTTAACAAGCATTTATAAGGCAGATCACAATAGAAGGAGTAACCTCAAGTTCCTATAACAAGTTTTACATTAACTACAAACAAATCTCCGTGATGCCAGGTAGTCACGGCTAATGCCATTAGCTACTATTGATACAAGAAGTTACAATCAACCAGGGAGTGGATTATGGGAGGTACAGGAACAACAAGGACCAACTAATACAATCAACCAGGGAGTAGATTATGGGAGGTACAGGAACAACAAGACCAACTAATACAATCAACCAGGGAGTAGATGTGGGAAGTCAGGTAGGCGAGAGCAGGACACATAGCACAGACCCTTTCTCAGTGCTACTCAACCAGACTTAAGGGAGACACAAGTCAGGGCCTGGTTTGGTCCTTGTCTCAAGCCTTATTGTGGCCTCCAACATTGCTCTTAACTTTAAAAATAATTTCTAAAATTCCAATCCTAATTGGAAGTGTTATGAACTTCTATATAGTGTTTGGAGCACAAAAAAAATTGACTTATTTTGTAAAAATCAAGTAAATTTGCACTTCACTGATGAGGTCATTTTCATGAAAGGCCAAAGTAGGCAAATTATTTAATGGAAAGTGGGGAATATTCTGCCAGATAGTATGAATAGTTTTTAAGTATTAAATATTAAAGCATTTATTTGAAATTCCTTTCCAACACTAGTCTAAACCTTTTTGTTTCATCCTTCTTTTCACTGGTTCCAGGTTCTCAGCTTTAAACTAGAAATTGTCTTTTAAAAATGTTTAGTGAAATCATTAGCATATTGAATCCTTAAAATATTAGTGTATTCATGTAAAAGTAAAGAATGGTTCTCATGGGTCAGTTTTATACCTGGAAAGGGAGCTAATGAATGGACCTCAATGATAACACATAATGGGGAATATTTGAGAAGCAAGAGCATGTCAAAGAGAAAGAGAAGTTTGAGAAGTTGAGCCACACGAGATCTCTTCACAGGAATATGGGCTGAGGTGTCATGTAATTATGTCTAAGGAATACACACACACATATATACCTACGTACACATACATACCCCTTCCATGAGATTAAGCATGGGGTGTGTAATGCAGAGGAGTCAGTATTGAGCAGAGAGCTCTAACAGCTAAGGTCAAGAGGAGTATACAAAAGTTCAGTGGTATAGGAAATATTTGTCTCCACTTTCTCTCCTTGCCACCCTCAGGCACTGAAAGTCAGTCCTTGAAGGAGAAAGGAAAAATGTATTTTACAGTCAAGATCTCCACCCATCAACTCCATATACTGAGCACGTGTGAGATGACTGAGGCCCTCATCTCAAGTACAAAATTTAAGATGAGAGTTAAAAACCTTAATAGTCAACATAAATGATACGTTAATGTACTCTTAAATCCTACATTAATTCAAAAAATCATGATGAAGAAAATAAGAAAATTTTAAATGAAGACCCATTCAGTTAGAGTCCCAGATTAAAGGCCATGATGTTGGGGTGGGGATTAAATACATCCAGACTATCCAAAGGTATTGGAGCACATGTAACTGCCATTAATGTACTTTTTAAAGTATTTAATACTAATTAAATACACGTTAAAAAACACTCTGTCAGAGGAAAATACTTTATGATAAATAAAGTTTACTTTAATTTCATTCAATTCAATAGTCCATTGAGCATTTTAGCAAGGAGAGAGGGAAGCAGGGAGGGTGGACCTGCTGTCTTAATTTTAGCAGCTTCATTTCTGGAGTTGATCCACAAGACTTCCTTCAATCTCACAAATGAGATTTTCTTTTTGCTCCCTTCTATATTGTCATCTGTTATTTTTATTACCAGTGTGAAGCTGTTTGAGAGGCTATCATAAACATTTTTAAAAGAAATGGTTCTCCTTTTTGCTCATCTAATATTTAGACATAATTATATTTTATTTATTTAATAACAGTGCTAGGAGAAAGCTGTTTCATTGTTTTTTTCTACATACTTTAGCCCAGCTGATATCTGTTAAGATTTATTGGCTTAATTAATTATAGCATGGACATCATGAAATTCTTTGGAATCACAAGGAAGCTTGATTTCCTTTGGAACTCTGATAAGCATGGAATACTAAATATTATGAGAGTAACATGTGGATGTATGTGTATATATATAAACATAACTAAATATATACCATGTAACTCTATAATGATATATATGGTCAAAAATTATAAAATATGGTTTATGCCAAAGGCTAAGTTTTTCTTTTTCATTCTAATCAGTTTCTTGCAGAATGTTTGCAATGTGCTAGCAGGTTGTACAAAATACAGATAAAGCTAAGCTATTTCAAGAACTCCCATCACATGACTCTGTGAAGTCTTTTGTCAGTAAGCCAACCTTTAATTAATCACAATGTCTGAGAGTCCTCTAACACCTAACATATCATTTCCAGGTCTGACAACTGTAAAGACAACCCTGGAGGGCAATACCCATCCTCTATTTCAATACTTCTGAAGCCCTGACAAAAAAAAGTAGGTGATAGATACAAAGACCTTTCAGGCTAAGGTTCTTGCTCTTCTGTTTCCTGTGCTGGAAAACTATTTTTATATGACTACCAATTAACATAGATGAGTAGATACTTAATTATACAGGAGTGAAAAGAATGAAATCATCTTCTTTTCCTTAGGGAAAAGAGGACTTTTCTTCCCCAATGCAACAAGTTGTGTATGCTTCATTTCTCTGATTTCTGCTAAAAAGATGAGCCATGAATCTTGAATATACTCCCAGTTAAATAAGCAAAACCATAATTTTAAGTCATGCCTTTCTTTAAAAGGAAGTTTCCAGTTAATATTCTTACTTAACTATAAAGATCCAGAATAGAAGTAGAAGGTAGGACTGTAGTCATCCCACTGGATTCAAGATTTGACCTGACCCATATCTATGAGAAAGCACAAGAATAAGAAAATAAGAATTAGCACTCTTCCTTTCTGTTTTGTTTTGTTTTGAGTAAGAAATTTGCAATTATATTAATTTTTAATGGTGATCTTCTGCAACTATATTTCCTTGAGGACGACATTTAATGACAGTGAATTGTATTAAAAATCCCACCAACCAAGCATTATATATACAACTACATTTTATAGTTATTTTATATAAGAAATAAATTTTATGATCTTTGCTCTTCTTAATGTGGTTATGAATCAATTGTAAATAAATGAAAAAAATACAGTAATACACAATCAAGTCATTTCTATGAAAATATAATTCTAAAATAATTTGTAAACCATTTTCAGTTACTAAAGTAAACAAACGTACAAATGAAAGCAAATTTTTAATTTTTAATTTTTTTTTTTTTTTTTTTTTTAGAGAAAGAGCATGGGGAGAGGGGTCAGGTCTCTGGTAGAGAAGGAAGAGGGAGGGGGAGACAGAATTCCAAGCAGTTTCCACACTCATCATGGAAGCCTGATTCAGGGCTCAATCTCACAACTCTAAGATCATGACCTGAACTGAAATCAAGAGTTGTGCACAACTGACTGAGCCATTCAGATGCTCTGAAAGCAAAACTAAAAAAAAAAAAAATATTGGCATCAACATAAAATTACACAATATTCTTTGGACACCTGAGTGGCTCAGTCAGTTAAACATCTGCCTTTGGCTCAGGTCACGATCCCAGAGTCCTGGAATCAAGTCCCAAATCAGGCTCCTTGCTTATCAGGGAGCCTGCCTCTCCCTCTGCCTGCTGCTCCCCCTGCTTGTGCTCTCTCTTGGTCCCTTACAAATAAATAAAATCTCTAAGAAAATTACACAACATTCTTATATAAAGACTAATAAAAATAAACCACCATATAACCTAAATTTGACTTATTTTATTATCTCAAAAGTTTTCTAGGAATAGCTAATAAAGCCAGAAAGTTGTTAGATTTATTAAATATATGCATTGCGTTGATAAAATGTATGAGCACTAGTAAGAGAAAAGAAACCTATCCTTAAAACATACATGTATTTTATGTGTCAGAGAAGATTTTTCTCCATTTCTTATACCAAGTACAACTAAAAACCCTGGATAAATGATATTTTCTCCCTCGATGCCACAAGTTATGTATGCTGTATCTCTCTTGTTTTCTGATTTCTTTCTGCTTCATGCATTCTAGATTTGGAAGTGAGGAAACTGACAACCTAGAAATGCCAATGGGTATGCACAATAAAAGCCCCAACAAAAAGCCTATTCTGTCAGACAAAAGACCAGGAAAAACAGCATCTTAGCATGACAGAAAACTTTTAGAAAATAACTGCTCTGTGGCAGCCAAAGCCCAAACCAAAACAAACCTGTGGCTTCTCACTCATCTATACCTGCGAAGGTTAAGTGGTTGCTAGGCTGTAATAAGGTCCCCAACATCCCATCGGGGCAATGTCACAGAAAGCAAGTGAGGACCTGAGGTTTTCATTTCTGGAAACCTTGTTGTCAGAAGATAAAACAGGGAGAGCATGGACTTTTATACCTTACCAGCAATAATACACCCCCTCCTTCCACAGTGTGATGGTGTTAAAAGTAGCCACACGTGGAATTCAAATTTTACCATCTCCAGGGCTAGAATGCTGCCCCCACTACAGTGTCACGGAAACTACATGGGAAACTAGAATACCCACCTGCACCAGCCTTAAGGAGGAACAACACCCACCTCAGGTATCAACGAAGGGTAAGTGGGGAAGCTGTATTTCTACCTCCATCTGTCAGTAATTGGACAGTATCCCATCCCTTTTCTCACCAGAGTGGTGTCAGAGAAAGCCAATTAAAGAGAAACTATGACTCTAGCTCCCCTGAGTCCAGATACTGCTAACATAATACAAAAATATTCAGGTTTCAATCAGTAATATTTTTCATGCAATAACAAAGAAGACATTATAATAAATACATTTTTAAAAAGATAATCAATAGATGTCATTACTGAGATCAAAGAGATGTCAGAATTATGTGACACAGATTTTAATGTAGCCGTGTTAAAAATGGTCAGCTTCAATGATCAATTATGAACACAACTGAAACAAATGTGGAAGTAAAAATACCCAACAAAGAAATAGAAGACATAGGGATGAAACAAGTGGACATTTTTGAACTAAAAAAATAAAATAACCAAAACAAACAAACAAAAACGCCTCTGTGAGTGGGCTTGACAGCTAAAGAGCAGGACAAAGGAGACAGAGGAAATAATGAACTTAAAAATGTAATGTTAGAGGGGCACCTGGGTGGCTCAGTAGGTTAAAGCTCTGCCTTCGGCTCAGGTCATGATCCCAGGGTCCTGGGATCGAGCCCTGCATCCGGCTCTCTGCTCAACGGGGAGCCTGCTTCCCTTTCTCTCTCTGCCTGCCTCTCTGTCTACTTGTGATCTCTGTCTGTCAAATAAATAAATAAGTAAAATCTTTAAAAAAAAAAAAAGTAATGATAGAAATGACCCAATCTGAATGACAAAGAAAAAATAGACTGGAAAATAAAAAATGAACAGAACTTCAGGGACCTGTGGGGCTATGACAAAAGAGCTACATTTGTGTCATGAAGCTCCATGTCTTGGCATTATATTCAGTTTACTCAATTTTGGGTATCTTTATATTCAGGTATTAAGAGCATATTCTATTAGATTCATCAAAACCTCAAAACTCCTAAGAACTACTTTGAAACACCTTTCTCTAAATATAAAGCTTAGCAGAAAAAAAAATGTTATTTTAGGTTTATACTTTGCCAAAGCACACGTCTTGCTTCCTGGTCCAAAAACCTCCCATGAGCCCAACCAATCTATCATGGTAAGAATCATTTACTCAACTCAGTGCAACCAATCTTTATTAAGTACCTGCAAGAGGCCAGACCTTCTGAATTTCACATCTGTTCTCCCTTCCTGGCATGGATTCCTTTTATCTGGACCACATGGCAAATTCCCATTCTTCCAACAAATTCAGTCCAAATACAATCATTACAGACTCTCAAAAAGATATGTGAGTTCCTTCAGTTTTACTTCGAATTTGATACATCATACACTGATTTCCGCCTTCCTAACTACATGAAATGCTCTGAGGCTAGGAATCTCTCTTTTCATCTTTTTTATTCCAGTTGCACTGAAATGTCTTCTGTCACAAAATTTATTCATAATTATCTGTTGCATAAGTAACTGGATCAATGTATTCATCTATGTATCAGATATTTTTTATTGCCTAATCACTGCTAGTATGCATCACAGTGCCCAGCATATAATTAATTCTCCAGAGATACTGTATTGGGGAAAAAAAAAATTTAAAGAAATTGTCAGCACTTAGTGGTGTCCAAACTTATATTACAATAATCCTTCCTGAATATATGTGTATTTTAAATATACAATGCATATTTCCTACTACAACAATATATCCAGGACCTTTAAAAAATACAAAAAAAAACTTTGTAAAGATGGAATAAACAATGTTTATACAATAATTTATAAATATTTTTAAGTAATGATAAATAATTTTAAAGTCTAGGATTTAGTTTAATTTTTATCAAGACTTACAGTATCTTTTAGAAATATCTTGGTTTTTATTTATTTTTATTTTTTATTTTTATTACTTTTAAAGGTTTTATTTATTTATTTGACAGAGAGAGGCACGGCAAGAGAGGGTACTCAAGCAGAGGGAGTGAGAAAGAGAGAAGCAGGCTTCTTGGGTTGATGTTGATCCCAGGAAATCCCAACACCCTGGGATCATGACCTGAGCCAAAGGCAGACACTTAATGACTGAGCCACCCAGGCGCCCCATATCTTGGTTTTTAAAGAGTAAGAAACAGTACTTTGAACAAATAAGAATTTTATTTTTTTTTCTTGTTTTAAAGAGCACAGAGATGAGAAGTCCATAGCTATTGCATCTTTTCAACTATGTTTTCAAGGACCACTATCCTGTCTTCCTATTCTGTTGTTTTCAAAGTGTGACTTTCTTTATGTTCACACAATGGCTGTTACATTTTTCATAGTCATCTGTTATGTAGGCAAGAGGTAAAATCAGGGTGAGGGGCACAAAGGCAAAGATTGAAGAGGCATATCCTCAAATTATTTTCCAGAACAGTTGCTGCTTGTATTTCTATGTTTAAAACTGTGTCACAAGTCAAGTCTAAGAAACAGGTTAGCCTGGGAAAATATTTTGGCTTAATCTCTAGGATAGTGGAGTAAGGAAATGGCTTCTGTCTAAATATGCCACTGTTTCTGGTCTGACTAACATAGCTCAAAGTAGTAGTCACTAACAACTAAAAAAAAACCCAAAAAACAAAAAACAACAACAAAAAAAAAACCACAACAGATTGAAATCAGAGGAATAGACAGTTTACATGCATTTATTAACTATGGAAAGAAAGTCATCATCTTCCCTTAATGTTGTCCTTCTAAAAACTAACTGGAAATACCATTTTTTAAAAATGGGTGCCTGGGTGGCTCAGTGGGTTAAAGCCTCTGCCTTCGGCTCAGGTCATGATCTCAGGGTCCTAGGATCAAGCCCCCCATGGGGCTCTCTGCTCTGCAGGGAGCCTGCTTCCCTTCTTCTCTCTCTGCCTGCCTCTCTGCCTACTTGTGATTTCTGTCTGTCAAATAAATAAATAAAATCTTAAAAATTTTTTTTGATATGGGTCTAAAACCAACTGAAACTTTTTTTTTAATTTTTTAAGATTTTATTTATTTATTTGACAGAGAGAGAGAGATCACAAGTAGGCAGAGAGGCAGGCAGAGAGAGAGGAGGAAGCAGACTCCCTGCTGAACAGAGAGCCCAATGCGGGGCTCAATCCCAGGACCCTGAGATCATGACCTGAGCTGCAGGCAGAGGCTTAACCCACTGAGCCACCCAGGCGCCCCCCAACTGAAACTTTTATTTCAAAAATTTGAAACAAGAAAAAAAATAGTTATAAAATTTCTTATGCAATAGGAGAGTATGTATCGGCAGACATTGCATATAATTATGCCAACATTTGCAAGCCTTTGGTTATGAATGTTCTTTCCTTAGTACAGTAATGAAAATGAACAAAGACTGGTGGCACTATCTTCAAATATTTTACACAGCAAAACTTCCACTATACCCTCAGGATACTACTTTACTGAAGTTGGCAGTTAGTGAGGCAAAGTATATCTATAGGTTAAGTGCTTAAAAAGAGAGTGCCCTTGTTTTTTATAAAGTTGCATATTAATAGAAGCTGAATAGTTCCTTGTTGCATCCTTTTAGACATTTTTGTGCACCTCCTTACTACAAGCAGGTAGTGGACTTTGGAGAACTTTGGTGTAAAATTCTGTAAAATTTTTGAATTTAAAATTTCAGACATATTTTAGAGAGAGCATTATGGTAAATGTTAATTCTAGTTCATGATCATTAATTCTCTTCTATGACAGGAGATAACTAGTTATCTAGGAGATAACTTTCATTGACACTTCATTGAAGGGTGAAAATATTACCATTAGTTTTCAGATTCATAATCTGGTTCCAGGCCCCTACTCTTTTTAAATTTCACTTCCCTTTCCCACTGTTCTGTTTTATATGTCTATTTTACCAGCAAATTGTAATTCAAAGAAAATACTCAAATTTTCTCACTTACGGAAAGACTATTTTGAACTGTTCAGTGTCATAGTAGTTTTATGCTTCAACTTGTTTCAACAGGTTATACTTTGAGTGCAAATTCAATATCAAAATGCACTCAATATCAACTACATGTTTACCTTTTCAAAAAAATAAGATAAATTTCACATCCTTAGGGTTTTAGATTTACCATGAGATGAGTTTTATTTCTAAGTAACTTTCTATTTTTCTGGCTATATTTCCTCATGCAGTACATTAAATTACCTTTCTAGACATTCACTAGGCAAATCTCATTTTTTTTTTAAATTTAAGTGCTAATTACACGTTTCTACATAAACCTCTGTATTTGTTTCTATCCCCAAATATAATTTTCTTTCGAAGATGAATTTAACTTGGTAACATTCCTCACTTTTTTATAATTAATAATTAACATAAGTGGTATAATATTCATTTTAATTACTACTGTAATTACTGAAGATGTGTTTCTTGCATTTCAGTTTTGCTTGAAACAGAATGATAACCAAGTGACCATTAAAATATAGGTATTTTTTTCAGACGACTGTAACACCTGTCTTGAGAACATGACTACTCTACTTCCTAAGAAGACTACATATGTAGTCCTAGTTTCTTACAACAACGCGGACCAAAGTAGAGTAATCTGTACTTATCTGCAGTTTCGCTTTCTGCAGTTTCCCTACCTGCTGTCAGGGTTATCCTCCTTTTGACGAATCATCAGAAGGTCAATAGTAGCCTGACTCTACCTACGTCCCAACGCCTGCGTCATTCCACCTCCGGTTAGTTCACCGCAGGCTTTTATCGTCTTGCATTGTCAGAAGATGGGTGAGTAAAGTACTATATTTTGAAAGAAAGATACAATATTCATGTAACTTTTAGTATTGTATACTGTTATAATTGATTTATTTATTATTAGTTATTGTTGTTAATCTTTTACTGTGACTAATTTATACATTGACTTTTATCATGGGGGTGGGGGTGGCTGGGTGGGTCAGTCAGGTAAGCGTCTGATTTCGGTTCCCACAGTGATTTCCGGGTGCCGGGATTGAGCCCCTCCCGGGGCTCCTTGTTCGTGGGGAGTCTGCTTGTCCCTCTCCCTCTCCCTCTCCCCCCTGTTTGTGCTGTCTTGCTTGCTCTCTTGCTCTGCTTTCTCTCAAGTAAGTAAAATCTTCAAAAAAAAAAAAAAAAAAGACTTTTATCGTCGGTACGTATGTATAGGAAAAATCATAGTATATATAAGGTTCTTTACTATGTGTAGTTTCAGGTATACACTGAGGGTCTTGCAACAGATGCCCTGCAAATAAGGCGGTATTATTGTATTAGGCAGGTAGTAAAAACCTATAGTTACTGAACTGAACTAAATTTACATTCAATCTTCTAAAATAATGTTTTATTTTATTCAACAATATTATGTATGAACAATGATCATATATATTATAGGTAATAATTAGAAATCAGGGGTGCCAGAGTGGCGCATTCTGTTAAGCGTCCAGCTCTTGATTTCAGCTCGGGTCATGATTGCAGGGTCAGGAGAGCGAGCCTTGCATCCAGCTCTGCATTAGGCATAGAATCTGCTTAAGATTCTCTCTCTCTTCTTCTTCCTCTCCCTCTGTCCCCCTGCCCCACTTGTGCCCTCTCTCTCTCTAACAAAATATTTAAAAAAAAAAAAAGGAAAAAAATAAAAGAAAAATTAAGTTCCATGCCTTTTCAGGTAATATTACCAATAAGGTCTTTAAAACATATTTCATACATAAATAAAAATATCATAATAATGATATTAATATACCTTTCCTTTAAAATTATGTCCGTTTTTAAAAGCATATATTTTTTTAAAAAACCTGTTTAGGTATCTTCAAACATAAATTTGATACAAAACCTTTGATTTTAGAACTATAATCTTGCAAAGACTTTGTAAATGACCCTCTGTGAGCTCGTTCCTTATTCATAAATCTTGGGTTGAACTTGATCTATGTAGTCAGTAAGACTGACCCTTATGCAATTAAAGCAGATAGTTCATTTATTCATATTAGAATTTAGTTAGCAATAGATCATTCTTGCAAGTTATTTATACATACTAAAGGTTAGTGCTACAAATCACCCTTGCTTTTACTCTGTGTCACTTTTCCTCAAAGAAGAAAGGAGAGACAATTATGAATTTGACTCTATGGTAGCACCCAATATATTAATTATAAGGTTTTTTTTTTTCCATAATTCAGGTTCCTGTATCACATCCTTAAGCATGTGTGTGTAGCCATGGAAGCATGTATTCCAAGAAAAGCTACCCATTGTTTTCTTTTTCCTGTTCTTTCTTTTCCTTTTTCTTTTTCTTTTCTTTCTTTTCCTTCCTGCCTTCCTTCTTTTCCTTTTTTACCTTGTACTTTAGTCTTTTTCACCTTGAACATAATTCATTGTAGGAGTGGGTTAATTTATGTGGGATGCAAAGAAGTCTTTAACACAATGGAAATGTCTGCTCTGCCAAGCATTGATCCTGAGGTCAATCCAGTTTGTTTCTATTCCACCGTAAATGAATTAACTGAACAAACAAACAAACAAAACATAACCTACTATGTGCCTTACTAAGTGACCAGATACTAAAAATAAAAAGGAGAATATGAGCAAACTCAGTTCTCAAAAACCTTCTATTGTGTCTCAGTGGCTACTCACCAACATTCTGCATCCTTGACTATGTACTATTACATATTAAACTTCTCTCATTTCATAGGTAATCCTCTTTTAATGAACAAATACCCCCAAATTACTTTCTGATCCATGTCTTAATTGTTAGCTAACATTACTATATATATAGACACTAACAGTCATTAGTTATGTGCTTTACATACATTATTATTTAATCCAAAGAAAAACTCTATAAAGTGGTCTTCTCAATACCCACTTTTTATAAATGACGAAGTTGTGACTTCGGTGAATAGAGAAATTAGGCAAGGTCCCACAACTAATATCTACTCTGCAATCCCATGGACAAAGTCTTCTGACCCCAATGCCAAATTCTGTTACTAAGGCAAAAATTTAATCACAATTTGTATTTTCTTTAAGTAAATTCATATAAATCAAATCTCTTCCCAAACTATTAACACTAAGCATGATATAAAGAAATTGCTCTTTTTCCACTGTCTACGATTATGTATAACCTTATTTCCAACTACTTAATCAGATTGAATTCTTGAGAGCAGTCTCGCATGGCAGATATTACTATCCACCATTTTCAAATGGAGAGAATCTGGCTCAGAAACTTCAGGGGGTTTTGTCCAGTATCACACAGCAAAGTGCCCACGCTAAAATTTCAGCCTCCATTTTCTAGCTAATTTACTCTGTTCTTTCCATGATCCCTATACAGTTTTTAACACATTTTGGTGAAACATGTTTAAATGTGTCCTGTCTTTAGTCATATAACTTGGTTTATTCTAATAATCTATATAAATAAACTTGGCAAAAAAAATAGAAAATGAAATGGGAGTAGTTGTGGTACTTCTGTTTAATCTAACAGCGGAGTAAAGGAGTAGAGTAGGAGAGTGGCCAAATAGCAAGTGAATGAGTGAATTCCTTCTCAAGACCCCTGACTCCATAGTCCAGAGCAAAACAGACATTTGTTTTTTTGTTTCTTTGCTCGTGTTTAAATCATGTTGGAATTTTTTTAAGGATTTTACTTATTTGACAGAGAGAGCACACATAGGGGGAGCAGCAGGCAAAGGGAGAGGGACAAGCAGGCTCCTCCACTGAACAGGAAGCCCCCCCGATGTCGGGCTGGATCCTAGGGTGGGATCATTACCTAAGCCGAAGGCAGACTTTTAACCAACCTAGCCACCTAGGCACCCCCAAAACAGATATTTGAATATCCCTACCTCCAAAGAAAAAGCTGTCTTAACATCATTTATAATCATGTCTGCAAAAGACCTATCTAATTATGATTCAGCACCAGGAAATTATATATATTTAATGTGGCAATAGAATTTATTGAATTATTTTATTACAATGATAAACACTCTACCTTAGATTTTATATAGCATAATCATTGTCTCAGAACTCAAAAGAACTAGTGAAAATTGAGTATTCCATAACAAACTGTCATTTGGAAAAGGAATACTATACACGTGTGGTGTTAAATACATGAAAAATCATGATACACGCTCAAGTTTGATTCAAGTATTCTCTGATTCTGTAGACAAATAAAAATGAAGTTTGATTTTCAAACTCTAATGTGCTTATGAATCCCCTGGGGATCTGGTTAAAATGTAGATTTGGATTCAGTAAGTTTGGGGTGGGGCCTGATTATCTGCCTTTCTAACAAGCTCACCAGGTTTCTTGGAATACACAGAGTTTAAGAGATGTATTGAAGGGATATGTGGCTGTGTCTCTAGCAATTAAAAATAATTAATACTGAAGGATTAAGTAGAATAATTCCTCCTTCATACTTACCTCAGTGCCTATTTTGATAGGAGACTTAGCACTTGGGAGAGCTGAGGAGCCTCTTTTAAATTAACTGGAAAAACAGTAGTGCTCAGATAGAAAAAAGATTTCAGGCAGATACATGTAGAAGGCACACTTAAAAAAAAAAAGATTTATTTATTTATTAATTTATTTGAAAGAGAGAGAGAGGGTACACAGAGGGATGGGGAGAAGCAGACTCCCAACTGATCAGAGAGCCCAGTGTGGGACTCCATCCCAGGACTCTAGGATCCTGATCTGAGCCAAAAGCAGACACTTAACCGACTGAGCCACCCAGGCTCCAAGGGCACACTTTTTTTTTTTTTTTTTTTTTAAGATTTTATTTATTTATTTGAGAGAGAGACAGTGAGAGAGAGCATGAGCGAGGAGAAGGTCAGAGGGAGAAGCAGACTCCCCATGGAGCTGGGAGCCCGATGCGGGACTCGATCCCGGGACTCCAGGATCATGACCTGAGCGGAAGGCAGTCGTCCAACCAACTGAGCCACCCAGGCGTCCCTCCAAGGGCACACTTTTGAAGTCAAATTACAATGGGGAGATTCTGGACTCTGGGAAACAAACCACCTTAGAGCAAGAGAGTGTTGAACTATTTAAGTAGAAAGATATACCAGAAGAGACCACGGGTTCTACCTGGAACCAGTAGTTAGAGCTTGTGGTAACCTGAATGTGCCCCTTCTAGATATCCTGATGAAGTGTATATTCTGAGGCATTAGAGAGCCAAAAGTCCCAAAAGAAATAAGTACAAAATAAAACTCCTACACATCTCAGCTGTCACCTTCAATCAGTTAAGTAGCAGTTGCTAGAACTTCAAATAGTCAACTAACCAGGTTAGTAATAAGGCTGCAATGAGAACAGTCAGTAATCTTCAAAGGAGAGCTGTCCACTTGCTAGTGAGGAGGAAGTGACATTTGAGTAACAGATAAAAAAAAAAATTTGCTTGCTTCTGTAGTTTTGGTCCAAGCAACTATTTTAACAACTAAACAATATATACTGTAAAATATAAAGTAACATTATTATCATTCTGAGATTTACAACATTTTCAGAATATTAAAAGAAGTTAGGTATTTTGGGGATTTGTTTTTAATCTCTTAACCCTAATGTCAGCTCTTTGTGGATGATAGCTGTAGCAATCAGATTTAAGTATGCTAAATGTTCCCATTTGAAATTTTAATGGAGTAAGTAATTATTATAAAATATGTTGATTTCTCATTGTCAGTGAAAATTACAATGCAATGCACAGCAAGCTTTTAACTGAGTGAAAATAGTTTTTATAGTGTCAGTTTATGGCATACCATCAGTAATTGTCTAAGCAACCATTATATTTTTATTGGGGACACATATGGTAAAACAACTGAAATATCCATGTAAAGTCTTTACATTGCTTGTTTTTTTTCATAGTGTGTGTTATATTTAAATACCAGTCTGCCAGGTTCAAATTTACTGCTATAGCGAATTCCTAATGGGAATATTTTAACCCTTCAGGTATGAATATAAAGCAATTATATTGACTCTACAATCCAAAATGCAAAAGTCAGTAATTTTTTCAACAAACATATTTCATTATACTGTCAAATATTTTTTGCAGAATACATTGGCACATTAAAAATCTTAGAAATCACTTGAAACATGAAAATGTCCACAAGCTAAAACCACAAATTATAAAACATATCCAATAAATCACATGAAACTTGGAAGAGGATTAGGGAGGCATCTGATGACCAATTCATGGCACTTTAGATTGTAAACTAAAGAAAAGAAAGTCTTGAAAGTCCAAGACCCAAAAGGTGGCAAGATTTTTCAGAGCCACAGTGAGACTTGGGATGCTGACTGGCCTTAGGCAAAGTGGATGGTCTCAGTCCTTCCCTAGGTTGGCCACTTTTAATGTGTTCTTGTTCTCATGCTTAGACATTCTGGAGCTCACTTGACCTGCTATGGCCTTCAGCAGGTGCTGGGGAGCCCTGTTAGTATTTCCTATGTCCTGTATCCAAACCCTTGCTATTGGCAGCACAATGGTCACATTATCTTTGTGACCAATATAGTTCACTGGTTATGTCTGAAATTTAAGATACCTTAGTATTTAGAGTGGGGTGTGTGTGTCCGTATGTATGAGAGAGAGAGATAATTAATATTAATATAACCCTTGGGATGGTTAGATAATATCTGTAGGACCCTAATTAGGAATATACAATTCAGAGGTGGTTAATTGACATTTAAAGTCCCTTAATCAGGAATTCACACTTTAGAGCTCCTATATAAGCTCATTACACATTACTAATATGAAGCAGAAAGCTCATAATTAAAATGATAAACATTAAAAATGTTTTATTTGGGGGAAATAAGTGATGGTTATGACATATAGCTATCTAGGAAGATGGTATAGTACATATACCAAAGTACACATACATTCATTTTCTCTCTCTCTCTCAGTATCTCCTCTCGATCTCTCCATCTTGTTCTTTTTTTTTTTTTTTTTTTTTTTTAAAGATTTTATTTATTTATTTGTCAGAGAGAGAGAGAGAGAGCGAGCACAGGCAGACAGAGTGGCAGGCAGAGGCAGAGGGAGAAGCAGGCTCCCCACAGAACAAGGAGCCCGATGTGGGACTCGATCCCAGGACGCTGGGATCATGACCTGAGCCGAAGGCAGCTGCTTAACCAACTGAGCCACTCAGGCGTCCCTCTCCATCTTGTTCTTAACCAAAAACTGTAATTCTTGATCCAAGTAGAAGGCTGGCTATCCTGCCATCAGTTTATCATTTTATCTGCCTTAGAGTGAACTGAAAGTTTGAGCATACTTATGAGTGCCTAAAAGAGAACAAGTATCAGTGTTATGGAATAAGTTACATAATTATTTTTGTGCATGCTTGGTAACAAATATTTCTGTGTTTATCAGAATCCAGTCTGAGGCTTACTTTCATTGTAGCCTGTTTCATGTTGACAATATTGGGAAGTTCTTTGTATCACTCTCATCTTCTGTATGTAGTAGTCAGAAACCACCAATATTTACTAAAAGTGGTTGACTGCATTTTTCTTAGTTAACACTAGTCACATTGATATCCATTACTATGCATATCTCTGAAATATTTCACTGACAAAAGTAACATTCAGGGACGTCTGGGTGGCTCAGTGGGTTAAGCCTCTGCCTTCAGCTCAGGTCATGATCCCAGGGTCCTGGGATCGAGCCCCACATCGGGCTCCCTGCTCAGCAGTGAGCCTGCTTCCCCCTCTCTCTCTGCCTGCCTCTTTGCCTACTTGTGATCTCTGTCTGTCAAATAAATAAATAAAACCTTTTAAAAAAAAAGTAACATTCATTTTGTACAGTTTATCATCAAAAGTATTTGCATCCACAGACTATAAGTTCTGTTTAAAGGCAGACAATATAAGGTAACAGTATTTGCAGAAATTCTGAGCCTTAAATTAGAAGTTTCAAATATAAGCATATAAATCTGAATTTTATTTTAGAAAACAATAATTTGTTCTAAATATAATATTAAACAGTACATTAATAAGCATATACCTAACTACTGTTTGATATTAAGAATCACGGGATGGGGTGCCTGAGTAGTGCAGTCAGTTAAATGTCTGACTCTTGGTTTTGGCTCAGGTCATGGTCTCAGGGTCATGAGATCGATCCCTGAGTTGGGCTCCACGCTGAGTGTGATGTCTGCTTGGGATTCTCTCTCCTTCTCCCTCTGCTTCTCTCACTTGTGCTCTCTCTATATAAAATAAATAAATCTTTAAAAAAGTAAAAATAATCACTGGATAATCAAAAATTTTAAGTGGATTTGTAACTCTCAGTGATTATGTAGAATATTTTATGTGCCATTTATTTATTTATTTATTTATTTATGATATTATCATAGAATGCCTGCAAATTTGTTGTGGCTGACCCCAGTGGTCTATTGGTTCCTTGCTCAATATCTATCCTATGTCCCTATTTTATAAAAGGTAACATATTGCCCAGTTGAAAAACCACATTCCTTAGAATCCTTTGCAATTTAGTCCAGTCATGAAATAGTTATTTCCAATGAATTTTCTGCTGGTGACATCTGGGAAATTTTGCTTATTTAATACAAGCATCACTTATTTCCATTTGTTTCATATTTATTTCTGTATTTATTGTGGTATTGCAAACACAAAGCCGTAGGTAGAGCACTATCTTGCAACCCCAAGATGACTGTGAAAATAAAAGTCATTTACTAAATACAGTAAAGTGGAAGGAAGGAGTCCAGCAACATTGCTGATACCATGGAACCTTTGCTACAGCTATGGGCTGCTTGCCTTTACATGTTTCCTTAAGTGAAGAGTCAGTGGGTTGGGGAGGGAGGTTACATTTCTATTACATACAGCTAAACATAATCCCAAACTGTTTCAAATTCTGATAATTCACACTTTTCAGTTTTCTTATGAAAACAAGGCCAATAACAATCACTATTTGCTAGGAAGAATGAAATTTTACATATATTTGGTATAGTTTTTTTTTTTTTTATAAGAAAAGCCAAGCATCCATTAATATGCAGACAGATTTTAAAAGGAAGCAATTCAAGTTTTGTCCCATGATAATCTGTTAACAATTTTCAGTAATTTCATAGGTCCTGGGTGGAAAAGAGATCAATCAAAGCTGATTAGACTCAGTCTTAATTTTGAACATCTGTGTTTATTTTGTATGGATAATCCAACTTTGAAGATGCTGTTGCTGAAGAATATAAGTGAAATCATACCTAGTATTTGGAAACATTGATATAGAATACATAGTGTTTTGACATGTGATCTGACTTTACTTTTAAAATAACTGAATTTGATAAAACATTTACTACCACAATTTTAAAATTAAAAAATTGAGAATAAAAGAAGCCTGCTTCTCCCTCTCCCTTTGTCCCCCCTCCCTGCTTGTGCTCTCTCTTTCTCTCTCTCTCTCTCTGTGTCAAATAAATAAAATCTTAAAAAAAAAGAGAGTAGCTCATGTGAGCTGATAATCAAAAGAGGTAAAACTAGGTTAAGCATGAAGACTGCAAATAGAGTTAATTTACCCATTTTCTGTCAATGGGTTTTACCTTTACACCATTACAGCAACAAATGCTATAGACATTTTGATGGGTCTGGTCATCTCAAACATTTCGGAAAATGTCAGCTCAGATATTTCACCTTCTCAACTCATATTTGATTTTCTTTATGATGACATATTTGATTTTCTTTATGTTCTCACTGAGATCTTTAATCTTGTAACCAAATGATTTTTCTGCCAACCTCTCAGTTCCGTCTTGCCATTGCTTTCTTTCCATGGCCAAAACCTCACATATTGCTAAAAAGATCCTCAACTTCTTATCCTTTTCTGATGCCTAATCCCTAAAAATTCTTATTAATCAGTACAATGCACATTCAGTTTACTCTTCTGCACACTACCCCATCCAATGAAACACTGCCCAGAAAAAAAAAATGTGCAATCAACATACAAATTCTTTTTTTTTCTTTAAAGATTTATTTATTTATTTGATAGATCACAAGTAGGCAGAGAGGCAGGCAGAGAGAGAAGGGAAGCAGGCTCCCTACTGAGCAGAGAGCCAGATGCGGGGCTTGATCCCAGGATCCCAGGATCGTGACCTGAGCTGAAGGCAGAGGCTTTAACTCACTGAGCCACCCAGGCACCCCTCAACATACAAATTCTTTGAAACAAGTTCCATTTTATGGTTTTGAGGAATCTCTGGAATTTTAAATGCTGTTTACATGGTTCATTTTGTTTTGTTTTGTTTTCCTTATTAATGTATTGGGTTAACTCCTATTAAAATATTTCCAAACATTCTCCCATTTTAAAGTTCTGAACCCTTTTTTGTACCACTATTCTGCCTATATAACTTTCTGATAATTACTTTTTCTTCATATTTAGAGAAAAAAAAATAAAGACATAGAGATCTAATTGCCTTCCTTGATTGTGTTGATATAGTCCTTCCCATCCTTATTCCTTTTTTACTTTCTTCAGTGGAAGTGGCATTTCCTTTTTCAGTGTTTTGAACCCATTTCTCTTTATGGTCTCAGGAGTCCCACTCTATTTATGATCCCCTATTCTTTCCTGACATTTATTTTATATATAGGTTTGCTATTTCATTTAAATATTCATGTGCCTCAGTTTCTCTCTGGAAAAAATATTTCTTGCTTTAAGTTGCTGCTGTGTTTTTATTTTGTAGTCACATGTCAGTTACCACTTCTCATACTTAAAGGAAGTATGATCTGAGTTATTATCATCTCATTGGAATGCTCTAAGATTATTAATGCTATCACACCTTCAAAATCTGTAGAACAATTTTAATTTGTTCTTTCTTCTTTAACACTCAGTAGAATATAGCATAGCTCTTGACTCTCTCCTCTGGACACTCTCTGCTTTCCATGGTTTCTATGATACAGTTCTTTTCACATCCTTCTCACTTCTTTGGTTGCTCTGAAGAGGTAGAAATAAATAAATAAATAAATGCTCTTCAACTTTTTGTTGATATAAGTCATTTTTTGCCCTACGTACTTCTGTCACTGATCGTATTTCTGCAGTATCTCTCATATGTCTTTCTTTCCTACCAGTAATTTTTTTTTTCACATTATTATAAGGCCATATAAGTCTTATAATAACATCCTAAATGATTCGCTTAGTTTTTTTACCCTTGTTACCTACTTTCTATAACACCATAGATTATTTTTCTGCAAAAGTGATGTGCCGTTGCGTATTTAGAGGTAAAATAATAAAACATGTGTTTAAAAATCTTAATCTGAAGGAGTTCTTTCTGACCTGGCCCTGAGAAATATTTCTAGCACCATTTACAGAAACTTTCTTCCTGAAACTGGTTCTAGCTATGCACAATGACTTGCAATTTTCAAAATGTGCTATGCTCTTGCATATCTATTCAGTAGCATACACTGTTCACTTTCTGGATTGCCCTTCTTCTGCTCTACCAATCAGGTTAATTCTCCTGCCTTTTTCAATAGTCAGTTCACAAATTATTTTTCCTTGGAAGCCTCATTTGAAAAAAGAGTTAAGTTCTCCTTCACAGTCCCACAGAGGTTGATATCTACTGTTATTAAATCAATTAATCATACTGCATTGTAATTTTCTAACAGTATTAATAAAAGCTAGCATTTGGGTGCTATTCCATGTGAACATTCATTTATTCATTTTTCCTAGTAACACCCCTGAGAGATAGGTTTATTAACATCCCTGTATTACAGGTAAGGAAACTGAGGCACAGAAAGTGTTAAGCAACTTGAATAAGGTCTCACACAGACTACACAGCAGAGATAGAGCACAACATACATGAATTTTATTCCATTTTAAGATCTTCAATAAAAAACACAGCATCCAGCTGAATGAATTACTCAAGTTGTTGAATGTTGAATGAGATAGAGGAAATACATGAACAGAAATGAGAGCATGCAAATAATTCAGTTAAGTACTTGAAGTTGCTTCATCATGTCTGCTTAATTACTGTTCACAGGAGAGACATCAAGATTTAACTTTAAAAGCTTATGTACAAACTAGCATATGGTAAATTCAACAATTTTTTCCCTCATGTGGGAATGAATTTAGTTTATAGACAGATGTTTAATTTAGGTGTGTAGACAAAAATATCAGAAATGCTAAAGAAGAATTGAGCAGAAACCAAAGGGTCAATATAGTCTTAAAAAGATAATCCATTATTTCCCTCCTAGACTTCTTTTATCAATCCTTTAAGTTTCCAGTGGCATTATTTTGTGATTTCAGGAAACTTAATCATTAAAATGCTTTGAGTAGACATTTTAAGTACATGATCGTAAATCATAGTGAGGAGAGTAGAGCCAGTACACTTTGTTTTTAAGTTTATTGTTGTCAGTGTCATTTTTAATAGGAAGATCCTTTTGTGTGTTCGATATAAGAACAAATATTCTGGGGCGCCTGGGTGGCTCAGTGGGTTAAAGCCTCTGCCTTTGGCTCAGGTCATGATCCCAGGGTCCTGGGATCGAGCCCCACATCGGGCTCTCTGCTCAGCGGGGAGCCTGCTTCCTCCTCTCTCTCTGCCTGTCTCTCTGCCTACTTGTGATCTCTATCTGTCAAATGAATAAATAAAAAAAAAATCTTTAAAAAAAAACCAAATATTCTAATGGAAACATGAGCAACTTAGTTTCAGTTATCTTACATCAAAAATCATATTCATTAGATAATATTTCAGTAGGCTTTTTGTAAATATTTTAAATAGTTTTTCATTTATGATTTAAAAATTTATATCAACTATTATAAACTATACTTATTTTATTAAAAGGTACATTGCTTTCCCTTAAAAATCTTCTGTCAAACTTCCCTCATACATACCATGTTCATTGATGGCTTTACTCATCTTTTCAATTCCTTGGAAATGCCACCCTCTTACCATATCAAATCCCACCTTTCCAGGTTTCCCTGAAATGACAGTATTAACTGATTATTTCAGTTTCTCACTATTATCTGAGCTTCTGTAATACTTTAAATTTGTTCTACATTATAAATCACTTCATGCTCTTCTTTGTACCCTCCCCTTTTTTTTGGTGAAATGTTTACTTAATTTGCATTTATTGCACAATGATTACAAAACAAACATACTGGGGCCTAAATTTATATGATGATAAACAAAACAAAACCCATGTAATAAAAATAGTGGTGGAGCCAAGGGCCAAGGAGAGCAATTAATTGGAAAACTGCCTATAGTCACAAATTGGGACCTAATTAAGAAACATTCCCAACCTTCATTGGAGGCTCCCTTTGCAACTTCTGCTAAGTAGGATTTCAGGAATTTCAGGACGCTAAGGAAGAGTAACTGTTATGTGCCTTTCTGAATGGTTAGTATTTAATATGGCTGTCTTATCCCCATTCTTCTATTTGATGCTTGATACACATACACACACACACACACATGCACACACAGAGTAAAATGTTAACCATTTCTCATTCTCTTCTCTACTCTGTGTGTGTGTGTGTATCCTGGATCAAGAAAAAACACACTCGGGGTGCCTGGGTGGCTCAGTGGGTTAAGCCTCTGCCTTCAGCTTGGGTCATGATACCAGGGTCCTGGGATGGAGGCCCACATTGGGCTCTCTGCTCAGCGGGGAGTCTGCTTCCCCCTCTCTCTGCCTGCCTCTCTACCTACTTGTGATCTCTCTGTCAAATAAATAAAATCTTTAAAAAAAAAAACAAAAAACAGAAAAAACCAGACTCATTGGCTCTCAGTGCAAATCCTAGTAAAAGAAGAGGAAGAAGACAGAAGAGGACTACCACACTCAGATTTTATGTAGAGACCATTACAACATCCTGAACTTTGAGTCCGATATCATGACTGAATGATATCTTGAATAAGGGGAAAGTTTGTCTTGGATGGTATCATCAAATATTTGCTTCTGCTCTGCATCAGGGCTGTCTTTGTGTGAGGATTATACGTCCCACTGAACTCCAGTGAAATGTGACTATGGATAACGTGTGCCACTTCTGAGCAAGAGCCTTAAGAATCATCATGAAATTTTGTTATTTCTGTAGTTCCATTTGTCATGAGTTTAGATAATCAAAGGCTGCGTCTTTAGCTTGGGTTCAGCAATGAAGAACAAAGCCAAAATTGTCCTGCAAGGGACATGAATGTGATTAAGAAATGTATTTTTATTCTTGTAAGCTAATGAGACTTTAGATTATTTGTTTCTGCAAAATAGCATAGTCTAAGCTAGATGGTAAAGAAAAAACAGAACACACATTGCGCCATCATAAAACCTAGAGTCTATTAGTGCAGAAAGCCCTTAATTTAATAATTAGAGTAAAAAATATATAATTGCCTTTGAAGAAACTATTACAAAGAAAAATCATAAGGGACTCTGTTAAAGAAGTGTGCACTAGTAATAGATGTCAGAGGAGGTCCTCCTGAGCAGAATTGACCTTAGGGCCTGAGAAAAGTTCTTCCTGCCCAGGTCCCAGACTCAGACACCCAGGCTATCTTCAACAATTTCCAAGTCCTGTGTTGATACCTGAGACAACTGAGGCTGCCAGTGCCATCTAGGTGGGGCATTTCAAGTCTGGACCTTGATGACCTAGGTCCCAGTCCTTATTTCTCTCCTTTGAAGAAAAATAACTTGATGAGAAGAAAAATTTTATAATAGCACCGGAATCATCATGTCAACATTATATATATCTCAATCCTTCTTATTGAATAGAGTTATAATTTATATTTCACACTTTTTTAAAGATTTTATTTATTTATTTGACACACACAGAGAGAGAGAGAGAGGTCACAAGTAGGCAGGCAGAAAGAGGGGGAAGCAGGCTCCCTGCTGAGCAGAGAGCCTGATGCGGGGCTTGGTCCCATGACCCTGAGATCATGACCTGAGCCGAAGGCAGAAGCTTAACCCACTGAGCCACCCAGGTGCTTCTATTTCACATTTTTAAGTATTAGAAAATTGTTGGAGACAACTTCTATCTATATCAAAATTGTCATCATAGGTAAAGGATACTATCTGTATATAATGTATTACCTGTAGAGGTCAAAAAAATAAATATATGTATGCAAAAATTGATAAAATTTAAAAAAGCCATTGTTGAGTGAAAGATGATAAGCATAACAAAATTTTAGTATAATGTAATTTTTTCATGGATATTTTTCAACACATCCTGGTAAATTGACTACAAAGAATAACATTCTTACCGTGGTACTACACACATAGGAACCACATTCCATGGTAATGGGATACTCTGTAACAAATGAACAAGTGAGATCAAAGAATAATACAGGAATTGATGTTTTTGGTGCATGTTGCTGGAATATTGCAAAGTGTATGCACAATTTTATAGAGTAGTCCAATATTTTATTTTACTCAAAACTCAAGTCATAAGGTTAACATTAAATTATAAATACATATCTGAAAAATTATTTGGCTAAAATGTTAAGCTTTAAGGGCAAATACTCTGAGTTTGACTTGCTGAAATTCTTTTTTCATTTTTTTTTCTGGCCCCCCCAAAATGGTTTTCATACTAATTTACACATTATAAGGGTATTTTGTAAAAACTCATGTCTCCAAAAAGTTTTTAAACTCTTACAATAACAAGAGCACGTGCCTATAATGTAAATGAGAAGGGATTAAGAGAGTAAGGGGAAAATGATAACAGAAGGAGTATGAATGAATTAAAAAGTTTGATCATCTTCATTCCAAGCTGATTACCAACTTTTTAAAAAAGTTTTCTTATGATTAGGAATATCAGTTATTCCTGCTGTCTGTTTATCTCTGATTTTTTAAAAAATTCCTAAAACAGGGGCACCTGGGTGGCTCAGTGGGTTAAAGCCTGTGCCTTCAGCTCAGGTCGTGATCCCAGGGTCCTGAGATCGAGCCCCATATCGGGCTCTCTGCTCAGTGGGGAGCCTGCTTCCTCCTCTCTCTCTCTCTCTGCCTGCCTCTCCACCTACTTGTGATCTCTCTCTCTCTGTCAAATAAATAAAATCTTAAAAAAAAATTCCTAAAAAATTTAAAGCATTTAAAAACAAATTACTAAAATTAACAAGTCAGGAATGACAAATGTTGGCAAGGTTGCAGAGAAATGGGAACCCTGTTGGTGGGAATGCAAGCTGGTGCACATGGAGTTTCCCCAAAAAGTTAAAAATGGAGCTACCCTATGACCCAGCAATTGCACTACTAGGTTCTTATCCCAAAGATACAAATGAAATGATCCAAAGGGCACCTGCATCCCTGTGCTTATAGCAGAAGTGTCCACGGTAGCCAAACTATGGAAAGGGCCCAGATGCCCATAGACAGATGAATGAATAGGGAAGATGTGGAGTGGAATGAATGGAATACTACTCAGCCATCAAAAAATGAAATCTTGCCATTTGCAATGATGTGAATGGAACTAGAAGGTATTGTGCTAATAAGCAAAATAAATCAATCAGAGAAAATTATTATATGATTTCACTCATATGTGGAATTTAAGAAACAAACAGAGGATCATTGGGGAAGAGAGAAAAATAAAACAAGATGAAATCTGATAGGTAGACAAACCATAAGAGACTCTTAATCTAGTAAACAAACTGAAAGTTGCTGGAGGAGTGTGGAATGGGGTAAGTGGGTGATGGACATTAAAAGGAGGGCTTGTGAGGTAATGAGTACTGGGTATCATATAAGACTACCTCAGATTAATAATACACTACATTCATCAATTTAAATTTTAAAACTGAATTGAAAGAATAAAATAGAATAAAATAACTAGAAACTAAAAAGAAAAATACGTGAATTACTTCCAGGGACTTCTTATACTTCCTCATGTAGCTTATAATTACTGCCACCAAATGGGCATGAACTACTCTCTAAAATTTACTGATTACTAGTACTGAACATTTTGAACACTTTTCATTACCACATCTAAACTGGCTCCACTCACATACAACAGTGAGATAGGCAGTTCAGGTTTGTTTCCCCGAGTCCCTCATTTCATTAAATAATCCAGTTGTTTTAACATTTTCTTTCCTTATTTCTCTATTGCTTTAGTTTTCTTCTATAACTACAGAGAGAAAACACTTTGTAGTCAAGTGCTTCTCCTTTCTCCTTTCTTTTTGCTTTAAAGGTCAGATAATTGTTTTCTTAACACATTTCTTAAGATTGTGAAACACGTGTGCTCTCCTGTAGTAAGTAAATAAATTATGGTTCTACAAAAAAAAATCCACGTTTTAAGGAAATCCTGTTCTTTGCCTCCCAGTGTAAGAAAAACCACCCAGTACAGATCTTTTCATATGTCTAACATCAAAGTCAGGTCTGGATTCCATCTAGTGTGGCCATGGCTTTTTTTTTTAATTGACTTGTTTTGAAATTCTCTTTTTAGTATCTTTCTTCTCGCTGATGGGTATTATTGTTTTCCCCTTCAACATAGCACTTTAATTTAAAACCCAGTATTACTTAAATGATTTAAATAATATTTCCATACATACATACCCTTTCAAATATGTGCAAATTTGGAATAACCACCTGATATAACTTCCTGAGTCATCATCTTAACGTTTACCCAGTTATGCAGAATATTGAATTCTCTCTGCAGATTTTAGGCATCTGTCAAGAATTTTACATTCTCTGGATTCACCTGAGAAAGATGAAAGACATCCTTATTAACTTTCTAAAATCTCTCTACTTCACTTTTTTAGGTCAAGCTCCCTTTCCTAACCCACTAAGAATTCAAGAAAACCTATTCCCTAGAACTATCCTACCCAAGTAGATATTTGATCTTATTTTATGTTTCTTGCAATACTAGGTTTGCCTCTAAGAATCCCATTTCATTCAGCATTTTTTTTTTTTAATTGAAATTTGCTTTCAGTAGGTTTTCGGCCTGCTGGACTAACCCCTGTCCCCCCAAAAAGAACGCTGCTGATTCCAAAAGAAAGAAATGTGAAAAGTACTGGCTGTTTAACTTCAGTGTACTCTTTATGTATTCATTGATAACATTAACTGTCTCACTATGTTTGATCTCCATCAGGTTCCCAGTTACTCATAACCATTGTTAAAACCTATGCAATGAAAAATCCAGAAATAAGTCAAGGGGTGATAGTAAGAGTAGCAATATGACCAGAATCACAAAGACAAGACACAATAATTCAAGTTATGGTCATTTTTGAGTCATTTTATTTTGGTTTGAAACACTTCTAAATGATTTTAAGAAGCATTTAAGCATTTAAAGAGCAGTCATCCAAAGGTTACCAACCTGTGTCCTAATATTTTATTTTTATTTTTTGTTTTTATTTAAATTCTAGTTATTTAACGTATTGTGTAATATTGGTTTCAGGAGTAGAACACCCAGTGCTCATCACAAGTGCCCTCCTTAATACCCATCATCCATGTAACCCATACCCCCATGTAACTCCCCTCTAGCAATCCTCAGCTTGTTCTCTACATTTGAGAGTCTTTAATGGTTTGTTTCCGTCTCTTATTTTTTCTTTCCTCCCCATATTCATTTGTTCTGTTTCTTAAATTCCATATATGAATAAAATCATATGGTATTTGTATTTCTCTGACTTATTTTGATTACCATAATACATTCTAGTTCCATATATGTCATTAGAAATGGCAAGATCTTGTTCTTTATGATGGCTGAGTATTATTCTATTTTATGTAACTATACCACATCTTCACTGATCAGTCAGTTGACATTTGGGCTCTTTCCATGATTTGGTTATTATTGATAATGCTGCTATAGACATTGGAGTGTGTGTACCTGTTCAAATCAGTAGTTTTGTATCTTTTGGGTAAATGCCTAGTAGTGCAATTGCTGGGTCATAGGGTAGTTCTGTTTTCAACTTTTTGAGGAATCTCCATACTATTTTTCAGAGTGGCTGCATCAGTTAGTATTCCCATGAACAGTGTGAGAGGGTTCCCCTTTTTTTCACATCCTCACCAATGTCTGTTGTTTCCTGCGTTAATTTTAGCCATTCTGACAGGTGTGAGGGGTTATCTCATGGTAGTTTTGATTTGTATTTCCCTAATGATTAATGGTGTTGGGCATCTAACATTTCAAAGGACATTAAACCCATAAACAGGTTCTTGTGTCCTCTTAGAACATTCAAAATGATAACACAATCTGAAATACAGATAAATAAGTGCATTCTGCATATTGATGGCCATAAATTCTGTAATTGCTTGATTTGAAATAGGTCTCAGAAGGAAAAATTTTTTATGTATTTTCCTGGAAATCAAATCTAAACCTTAACCAGTGTAAGAGCTGCTGCATCCAAACAAAGCACTTTGTCTTCTTCTGTGGGATATTGACCTCAATTCAGAAATTTCTTTGCATAAAAAATTTGGGGGCCTGTGTAAATATTTAGTATCTTCATTGGTGTGTAACACAGAAAATATACCTTGAATATTAGAGAAACGATGTAATCAGTAATAGCTTAACTTTCTGGCTTAGTGAGAAAACTAGATCCATGATGAATACTTCAGAATTAAGGTATTTATTTTTTTATTTTTTAAATTTTATTAAAATTTTATTTATTTATTTGACAGAGATCACAAGTAGGCAGAGAGGCGGCAGAGAGAGAGGAAGGGAAGCAGGCTCACTGCTGAGCAGAGAGCAGGGACCCTGGGATCATGACTTGAGCTGAAGGCACAGACTTTAACCCGCTGAGCCACCCAGGTGCCTGCAGGATTAAGGTATTTAATATAGGAATTAAACCTTACACAATAATGGGGAGTGCTGAAAAAGTGAAGGTCTGGAGGGGAAATCACAAGATTATAGTCAGAGCCACTGAAGATTCTGCCCGGAAGACTGACAAGTGAAAACATGGAAATTTGGAGAAATTTAAAAACAACAACAACAACAACAACAACAACAACAACAACAAAAATGTTCATCTTCCTGAGGAAAATCATGAAAGAGAAGTTGAAGAAAAGGGACTCTGTGTAGCTAACACGACTGTAGCTCCGCAGTCAAGCATTTGGGGTTATGCAAGGCCACGATTGGTCAACAGGATCAGCAGTTGGGAAGATAAGCTAAATGCAAAACAGTGAATGGCTGGGGTCACATCTGCGTTTGTCACCATATTTGAACATGATGACTTTTGTAGAATAATTGACAATACTTCAGCTTTGCCTTCCAAATCTCAGGCAAAATCTTCTTTTAACCATTTTTAACTTGAAATCATAGAGGCTCGGAGAGATAATGTGAGAAGTTTTGTTTCCATCTTAACCACATTTAATGTAAGTTAAATACATTCAAATAAAAAAGTTTAGGCTACTCTGACAATCACTTTGTTTTTTATTTTAGTATTACTGAAAGGTAAGCATTTTCTAATCTTTTCATCCTTAACTTTTTCATCCTTAGCTGAGAACAATTTCATAATAGCACCAGGATACTTATGCTGACAAGATTATATTCCTTTCAAGGCTCTTCCTCAAATAGAATTTTAATTTATATTTCCATATTTAAATCAAAGAAATTAAAGTCTGAAATTCATGTTTTCAAAACCAAATTTTAAGTACACAATTCATGTTCAGTGGTGTCTGAATATAACCTTTAACCATGAGGTTATGATGACCATTAATTAGTAAATGTATATTATCAGAAATTATATATATTTGTGTCATTTGAGTATAAAATATGTAGGGAATTTGCTCACTTAATCTGTAAATTAACTCATCAGATTTATGTAGGTTCTCATCTGAGTAGAGGCTGTTTTGCCTCACATTTTCCTATGGCTGCATAAAAAAATAATAAAATACTCTGACAGAACAGATTCAAATCCAAGGCAAAGTTTGATTTTGTTCCTTATTGGTTTCACTTAAAATTCATGACCACAGACCTCAAATAGGAACTTGATGCTGCCTAGAAATCTAATATATCTCTCCAGTATAATCATTTTCCACTCTAGATACTGTTTTATATCCTGAGCTCTTTCCTCAATATCCAACCGCTATCCCTCTTTCCTCTCAGTTAAAGTCTTCATCTCGGATTGCTTGAAAAAATAAAAGTACTGGGGAAAACTCAAGTTCTTATCTCTAAATCTCAAAGTCAGCCTTTCTCTGAAATCATGATCTTAGTCCTCCCTCCTGTTAAATGGGAGGATTATCCCAACTCCTTCGAAGTCCAAACACTCTACTTGCCTGTGGACTCCAAAGCAGTCCTAATTGCTGCTTTTATCTCTACTTGTCATCTAAAATTGAAAATGACCTCAATGGCAAAAAAGTGATTCTCTCCACACAGCTTTATTAATCTGCCAATTTCCTTGTTCTGAAATTAACATTACTATCCCCTCACTCTTCAGGCCAAAAACTGAGAAGTCATCTTTGAGTTTTCCCTGTAGATCATCCAGCCCACCAGTAAATTCTGATAGAGCTTTAAAGTATATGCCAAGTTTATCAATTTCTCTCTATACCCATTGCTACTACTCTGGCCAAGTCTCAGTCAGCTCTTACCTCAACTTTTGCCATAATCTTTTGATAGATCTACCTCAGTACACCCTGCTTGGATATTCCTCATGGCTAAAACCCTGCTAATTTATTTGATTGTTCATTGGAGCGAAGGGAATATGAAGAGTTTTCTGACATGCTTTCTTAAGAAGCATGAGATCTACTATGGAATGACATAACCTCTTTGTTTTTAAGCCACATCACTTCATGATCTTTTCATACCCTTCTGGTAATGGTGCCCCTAGAAAACCCCTTACAGGGACGCCTGGGTGGCTCAGTTGGTTAAGCAGCTGCCTTCTGCTCAGGTCATGATCCCGGCGTCCTGGGATTGAGTCCCGCATCGGGCTCCTTGCTCGGCGGGGAGCCTGCTTCTCCCTCTGCCTCTGTCTGCCACTCTGTCTGCCTGTGCTTGTTCTCTCTCTCTCTCTCTGACAAATAAATAAACAAAATCTTTAAAA
>NW_019154099.1:38745277-38830637 GCF_002288905.1 Enhydra lutris kenyoni | reverse complement strand
CCCCCCCCCCCCCCCCGGGAACTTACTTAAAAACAAGTCCCGGAGACCAGTCTCAGGTAACAAAGGACAAGTACAAGGGTGGGTCAGGCCAGGTGGAGGTATTCAATCAGTGGAGGCGCATACTGTCTCCTAGCTACCAAGGAGTATGGGCCCTGCCCTTTGGGCACTTTTTGGGCCAATTCTGAACAAGGTGATAGGCTGGTTCAAATGTCTACTAGGGTAAATTATAATTCAGTTGGTCACCTAGCATGACTGTGCAGCTTTCTCTGTGTGTTACAATTTCATTGGCCACCTGTGTGTGGCCAGGCCCAACCACATGGCCTTTGCTCTATAAAAGTTAGTCTGGAAAGCAGCGAGGGGTCGTCCTCTCTGTAAGGGGCGGCCCCAACTAGTCTGTTTGATGGTCGGTTTGATTCTTGATGCTTGGCACGAAATAAAGCTTTGCTTGACTTTCGCTTTGTATCAGTCTCACTCCTTTAATCACGGACCCATTATTGCGGTACCCATTTTTTGGGGGACCCAACAATGGGACACATGTCAAGCACCCTACTCTTCTATACTCTTGTGTGAGAAAGAAAATCAAAAGATTGGTATTCCATAATCTTAGGCTAAGAGAAAAGTCTCCCAAGAATGCTCTTACAAAACTGTACTGGGCACAGCACAAAGATGGATTCTGTAGTTGAATAATTATGTATCAGTCAATTGTTATAAGAATAGGCCATATACATGAGGGTTTTTCCAGGAGAACTACCACTTGATAAAATATAAGGATGACCCCCTCTTTCCTTTTAGAACTTCTCTAGACATAGATGGTACATGGTTTGTTTCTGAAATTTTTTCCCCATATAACTACTGGAAAGCTGAGTGCCCTAACTACTGGTAGTTAATCAGCAACTATATGAGCTAAAAATATGGTGTTGATTTGAGATTCTAAGTCCTGTTTTTATTAGTTCCAGTGTTGAGACAACAGAAATCCTTTTAAACATTTGTGTGCTGATTGTATATTATTGTTCATTAAAAGTGTAAATGTCATATAAGCTGGGTATATCTGTGTTGTCTAGCATTGTATCTGTTATTTATTAAGGCAGTGAGTGGATACATTTGCTAAATGAGTACTTGTAAAATGAATGATGGGTGAATGAATATTGAATGAATTACACAGGAAATTACACTAGTAAAATGTGAGTTAATGAATGGCTGGGATCCTGTCTGTTGGATTACCAGTTCTTCTTCCTGGTATCTGCATTACACATCCAGGCTTTAACAGGAAGATCTAGTTTAAATTGCAGACTACATATATTGACTTGGAAATTATAAGAATGTCAGATGTATTTGTGTTTGCTATCCTGGAATGGAGGGTGGGGGTGTGTAAAATAATAAATAGGTCAAAATAGAAATCTCCAGATTACACTGGAAGCAACTAGTATTTATTGAGTGTCTGCTTTGTGTTAGGCATTGTGACAAGTGATTTTCATGAGTGACCTCATTTATTCTCAGTATTACAGGTGAAAAATTAAAGATTAGAGAGGTTAAGTGGCATCCCCAGAGTTATTTCTAGTTGTGGATGTGAAAATATGGACCATAGGAAGCTTGAATTTACAGAGCTCACCTTCTTAATTAAAATATACTTCTGTTTTTCTCAGAAAGAAATGGGCAAAGGAAGAGAAAAAAGAGTTCAATAAACAGGATAAAATCGGTAAAATTTAGTATCAGGTACTTGCCCCTGTCTTTATTTTGGACAATTCTTTTTAGTTACTTCGCTGAGTTCCCTGTTTCCTCTTCAGTGGTGGAGTATGGCTCTGAAAATTATTCAGTGGTTTGGGTCCAGTTGTATTCATTTATTTTTGCTAGGTCTCTTCACTGAAAATTAGACTTGTCTCATAATATAGTGAAATTTTTAGTTACTAATATTCATAGATTATGTATCTATATGATAATAACTGACTCCTGAGGAATCACCTGATTAGAAATCTGAGCTACCCATTGCCAGAATTATTATCTAGATTTATCCATCTTCTGGTGGACAATTACAGGATTGCCTCAAGCATTCAATTCTAGAAAATGCTCCTCTTCTTTTTATCTACTTCATTGTGACTGTTTGTTACTAAGGGAAAAAGACTTACAGCCCCTCTCCAGTTCACAGGACCCCTAGATAGCCAAATTGTACCAATCAGTCCCTTCCTGGAAATGTTGGAAAATAGAACTAGAGAATAAATGTAGTATTTTTTATGTAGCTGAAACCCTTACGTATAAAAACAAGAAACTCTCAATATCCAGCTTTGGCCAGGTGAAACAGAAAAGAGATTCTAGGTTTTGAAAACAGAAGGAAATTAATGAGTATTCTCACAAAGACAACCAGAAACAATAGAAGGAATGAGAGACCTGATGACTTATGAATTCCTGACTTCAACTCTTTTCCGAGATCAGCAGGATTCCTATTGTTGAGTTCTATGAGAGGCCCCATATATTACAAGATACTTCTCTTTAAACTCAGACCAGCTCAACTTTCAGTTGCTTACATTCAGCAGAATGCTAACTATTCCATGTTCCTTAGATACTGAGTTGCATTTTTGGAGTTCAAGTCTGCAGTTTCTTTTGTTCCTGGGCACAATTTTGGTCTCCTGTCAGAATGAAATAAATTTTCCTCCCTTGCCTCCTCTGTGTTTTAGTGAAAAAAGAAAAAAAAAAAAAACAACAACGTCATTTCTTATACTGGAATCTATTGCACTATTTGTCATGACCTGTTATATTGTAGTCGCATATGTGTGTTTATCTTTTGTAAGACTATAAGCCCTTTTCCTGGGGTACAAGGCAACATTTTATCCTTCATTCTATCACAGCCAGTACCACCTAGAATAGTGCTTGACACATGGGTGGATTAAAAATAAAATAAAATAAAATAAATAAAATAAAATATTTATATAAAAATAAAATATTTATTAAATTATGTGTTACATTTTGAATATATCACTCTAATTATAAATATATTGGTGGGTGAAATGTTGTTATTACTTCATTTAACCCAATAAAGTTTATGATATGTTCACTGAACAATATAATATTAGTTTCCAGAAAATGACTTATTTATCCTGATCAGGTCACTGCTAAATGGTTTAAGAAGCTATCTATTAATATAACTGCAATTTATGATTTTAAAAATAAATTTGAATGTGACTTTAACTACAGGCTACATTCCAGATCTCATTGTAAGAAAGTGATTCATGCATGTTGTGCTTTGTAATAACTTTCTTCAATTATTGGATGACTCTGCTTTACAGTTTATCATGTGACCACGAAGTTCATAAATTCCCTAGTTACTGGAAAATTATTCAATCTATATATTAATTCAACAGATTTCCATAATAGAATCTTTAAAATGTAAATCATGTTAAACAATTTTTCACCAATATAGAGCAGTAATTAAATTATATTCAACTCACATTAATGCTTCTTTTTTGGTGTTGTGGTTTGTTAGCCCTTAGATTATGAACATTAACAGTTTTGACAGCAAGATATGCGATCAGAATAAACAAGAGAAATTCTTGATAGAAATCTAAGATATCCAAAAATTTGGACTGTGGGAGAACTGAGAAGTTGGAATTAAGACACATGTGGAGTTAGAAAAATCAGCAAAGCAATCAAAAGCAAGAAAAAGTCAAGTAAATAATAACAAATAGTTGTAATCATGTTAAACCAGCCAAAAACTAACTGTAATATTTCAGCACCTGGTAGGTAAACAATTTAAAGGCATGAGAAAAATATTAGAGAACAAGGTAAGGTGGATGATTAAAACAGGTAATAATCAGAAATCAGGCATTCTCATCAAGAGTCCAGACCACCTGTGTACTATTTCTCCTTTTGCTCTCTACATCTCATGTATGAGAGAGCCAGAAGGGCAAAAAACCAAAACAATAGACTAAGACAACTGTAGAAAGGAGAACAGAAGACAGCAGTCATCTGCATACAGGATATTTTAGTACCTTATAGAACATGGAAAGCAGCTTATAGTTCTATTTGTCTTGTTTATCTGCTTGCCTTCATTGCCTTCGTAGTCTATTCAGGAGAAAAACAAACGGGGAAAACACTACCATATTAAACTCAATTCACTGAGAAATTCAGGACGATCTTTGTAGTTTTTCACCAAGCCATGCTGCTCAGCTATCTGTCTTCCTGCTTAAAAAATAGGGGTATTTTTTAATCTCATGGTTGTTCCACATCAGCCAACTCAAAAAAGGGGACTAGACAGTCCTCCATTTAAATTTTTTTTTTTTTAAATTTATGGGACCATAAGCAAATGAAGGAAAAAAAAAATCAGTCTCTACAGGCATATGCGGGTTTGGCTACAGACCATTGCAATAAAGTGAGTATTACAATAAAGCATATCACATTAAGTTGTTAGTTTCCCATGCATATAAAAATTAGGTTTATACTACACTGTTGTCTACTAAGTGTGCAATAGAATTCTGTCTAAAAAGATTATTAAAAAATACTTTACTCCTGGGGTGTCTGGGTGGTACAGTTGGTTGAGTGGCTCACTCTTGGTTTTGGCTCAGGTGGTGATGTGAGGGATGAGATTGAGCCCCACTTAGGTTTCTGCATTCATTGCAGAGTCTGCTTAAGAATCCTCTCTCCCTCTTCCTCTGCCCCTCCCCCATCCTCACTTGCTGTCTCTCTCTTTCTCTCTCTCCCTCCCTCTCTCTCTAAAATAAATAAATTGTTAAAACAAATACTTTACTTCTGGGGTGCCTGGGTGGCTCAGAGGTTAACCCTCTGCCTTCAGCTCAGGTCATGGTCTCAGGGTCCTGGGATCCAGCCCCATGTTAGGCTCTCTGCTCAGTAGGGAGCCTGTTTCTCCCTCTCTCTCTTCCTGCCTTTCTGCCTACTTGTGATCTCTTTCTCCCTATGTCAAATAAATAAATAAAATCTTTAAAAAAATGCTTCTAAAAATGCTAACCATCATCTGAACTTTCAGTGAGTTGTAATCACTGATCACAGATGACCATAACAAATATAATAATGAAAAAGTTTGAAATATAGTGAGAAAAATATGAAAATGTGACATAAATAATAGGGTGAGCAAATGCTATTGAAAAAGTAGCTTGATAACAGGGTTTTCTCATACGTTCACTTTAAAAAAAATACAGTATCTTGAAAGCAGTAAAGCAAAACACAATAAAATAAGGTATGCCTGTAACTTTAAAGGAGAGCTTGCATTCTGATCATTTGTCTAACCATTAATCTTACCTTGTCCTTTAATATTTTGTCTTCCTAGTTCCTTTTTTCATGTATATCTTAACACTAATTTCTGGGCTATTGGTACTGGTCTCTTTCTTTGTTTCTCAAATACCATACCTTAAAACTCTGTATAGCAAGCCAAATCCCTTGTATCACCAGCATGTTGGGAGAAAGTGTGGGAGGAAAAGATTTTGGTTCTTTTGTAGTTTGGTGTTATGTAGAAGATTTTGACATTAGAGGCTGGGCTGTCATTGAAGATTGCCATTTGTAACAGATGACAGTTGTGTCTTCAGAGTACTTCATACCATTTATCTCTAATTTTTAAATTGTTAGCAAGAAGAGATATGCAATACCCTTGGAGAGAATGGTTGTAATCACCATAAACGAAATTAACAGCAATTATTTCTGAGAAATGGAATGGGTTATAGAGAGCAGTATATTTTATTTTCCATTTTATGTTCATCAAACCAGTTTGACTTGTGTGTTATACATATAAGGCAAAGGCATGCTGTATATTGATAATTAAACATGAAAAAAGATTTAACTAAATATTAGCATTGGGCAGGCTGACAAAACCTATTATGAAGGCAACAAGGTCTTTAGTAAATGCAAAGACAAGAAATCAGAATAGATGGCACTCCATCTATTCTGGATTGGGGGGCATTAGTAGCTGACATCATTTTCTTTGGCCTGAAGACTTTTATGTGGCCATCACGGAGGTAGCACTATAAGAATGGATGACTGTAATTGGCAAATAAAAGCAAAATTTGAAGGACTAGTTTGACAGGGCAAAAGGAAGTAAAATTTTCTGATAGGATGGTATGGAAAATTCCTCATGGTATTTTGTACTTCCACATAACTTTTGGGACGTTTTCTCAGTTTCACATGTGTGTGCTTATAGCTGAAGTCAGAAAGATGTGTGTTCCAGTTGTCTTCAAATTTGGCCTCACCAGTTACTGTCTATGTGAAATTAGGTGTGCTGTTTCATCTCTGGTATCAATTTCCTCCTTGGAAAAATCAGAATGAGAACAGCATTTAGCTTATATATTAGGTAAATTACGTAAGATATCTTATGCTTATAACCAAAGATGTACACATAGTCCAGACTTCCTCTATCAACCTTACTCTAAGGAGAGATACTAGAATTTCATTTAAATAATAACTCAGATATATTACCTAAGAAAATGAGTAGATACAAAGTATCAACTTCTGGTGAACCATTTTGTGATACAAATTCCAATGCAGGTTTACTTCCTTTATAAAATATTAAATCAGGAAACTGTTGCAGAAGTAGTGGATTTAACTCATTCTCCACCAGGTGGTTTCACGTACGTTGATTTGCATCTGATTTGCAGCACAAAAAAAGTGTGCTATTTTTGTGATAAGGAAAATGAAAAACAGAGCAGTATTATCACACAGTTAATAATTAGAAAGATGTGAATTAAAACCAAGTTGGTTTTAATCCCAAACTCATGATTCCATAATATTTATTATAATAACTGTAATGTACATTGTCCCTCAGTAGGAAATGGGAAAGGGGAAAAGAGAAACAAATCCCTTGACCCTTACCTTTATACTCAGATTATTATCCATTTTTAAATCAAAGTCCCTCAGTTTAATATTATATGACCTCCTGCTGAGCAGAACTTATTTTTTACACCCTCTGCTTCTTTAGAATTTGTTGGCAGTTTGAAAGTTGGTGTGCCTTACCTCTTATCCTAGGTGATGAACTCTCTGCTTCCCATTTGCAGTGAACATAATTGTGACAATAGCATAGTCACAAAACACTACAGCACTTTCTTGGAATGCATATCACACATGTGGTATCTTACAGGCATATGTAGTAAAAGGAGATTAATCATGGATATATGATGGTGTATACGTAGGAATTGTTTGAAAAGAATGCCTTTACAAAGTATCATCTGTTGCAGTAAAAAAAAATGTAGTAGTTTAGATATTACTCCAAATTATTTTCTTTACTTTAAAAAAAAAAAATATTTATTTGAGAGAGAGCATGAGAGAGAACGTGAGCAGGGGGAGGGGCAGACTGAGAAGCAGATTCCCTGCTGAGCTGGGAGCCCAGTTTGGGGCTGGATCCCAGGACCCCGGGTTCCTGACCTGAGCTGAAGATAGAAGCTTAACCTCCTGAACTCCCAGGTGGCCCCAAAGACTCTTAACTATAGGAAATAAACTGAGGGTTGCTGGAGAAGAGGCAGAGTGGTGGGGTAACTGGGTGATGGGCATTAAGGAGGACACTTGATATAATGAGCACTGGGTGTTATATGCAACTGATGATTCACTAAATTCTATTCTTGAAACTAATGATACTATATGTTAACTAAACTGAATTTCAATAATTTTTAATTAATAGATTGATCATCACCATTAATTCAAAAGATGAAGTTTTTTTTAAAGACAATAATAGTATCATTTTGTTTTCAAGTGCATCACCAAATTGTTTCATTAACTTCACTCCTTTTTTGAATCTCATGTAGTAACACTACATTTGGCTATGACTATTTATTGCTTTGTGTTTTAATTATAGACATCTTTTGGTAAATAAATATTTCAGGTTTTAAGCATTACTTTTCATCATTCAAATCATGGAGATAATATACTTTTTAATAAACTTAATAAATATTTTGGTTAAAGACTTTATTTCTATAAAAATAGTTATGATCTAAACATATTCTGCCAGAATGCCTCCAAAGATACATTAGAAAAAAGACACTTAATGCAATTAAAAATTTTTTTTTTGAGGTAGTTAGAATAGTTTTTTTTTTTTTTTTTTAAATTTTATTTTTTTTTAAACATATAATATCTTTTTATCCCCAGGGGTACAGGTCTGTGAATCGCCAGGTTTACACACTTCACAGCACTCACCATAGCACATACCCTCCCCAATGTCCATAATCCCACCCCCCCCAACACCCTCCCCCCATTAACCCTCAGTTTGTTTTGTGAGATTAAGAGTCACTTATGGTTTGTCTCCCTCCCAATCCCATCTTGTTTCATCTATTCTTCTCCTACACCCTTAACCCCCCATGTTGCATCTCCTCTCCCTCATATCAGGGAGATCATATGATAGTTGTCTTTCTCCGATTGACTTATTTCACTAAGCATGATACCCTCTAGTTCCATCCACATCGTCGTAAATGGCACGATTTCATTTCTTTTGATGGCTGCGTAGTATTCCATTGTGTATATATACCACATCTTCTTTATCCATTCATCTGTTGATGGACATCTAGGTTCTTTCCATAGTTTGGCTATTGTAGACATTGCTGCTACAAACATTCGGGTGCACGTGCCCCTTCGGATCGCTACGTTTGTATCTTTAGGGTAAATACCCAGCAGTGCAATTGCTGGGTCATAGGGTAGTTCTATTTTCAACATTTTGAGGAACCTCCATGCTGTTTTCCAGAGTGGTTGCACCAGCTTGCATTCCCACCAACAGTGTAGGAGGGTTCCCCTTTCTCCGCATCCTCGCCAGCATCTGTCATTTCCTGACTTGTTAATTTTAGCCATTCTGACTGGTGTGAGGTGGTGTCTCATTGTGGTTTTGAAGACATCCAGATGGCCAACAGACACATGAAAAAGTGCTCCATATCACTTGGCATCAGGCAATTTAAAATTTTAATATGTTTTTGAATTTTATGTAAATCTTGAATGAGGAAAATCTATGTGTGTCAGTGTTTTAAAATTTAAAGCTAAAGTTACTTTTAAAAAAATCCCGAAAAACACAATTATGAATTTTATGAATTTGCTAAAATGTTAGTGGGTAAATATAATTCAGTTTATAAAAGTGGCATCACCTACACGTATTTTCTACATGATTTTCTTTCTGTTGTTTGTCTCTAAATTGGATAAATATTGCACTTTTGCCTTGACATAAAGAGTTAACATCATTTTTTTCCCCAAAAATATTTTACTTAGGAAATGTCATTATGCTAAAATAAATAAATAAATAAAACCCTAAACATCCTTGGAACAAGAGATGAAAAGAAAAACATGAAGCAGAAACAATGACAATGCTAAATCAACAACAAATATTCTCTAAAATATAACTACACAAATTTTTGTTTTCAACAAATTTGTTTATTTTATAATGTACTAATGACTTTTCTGTAAGTCTGATTTATACAAAAACTCTGATAAACTATGTTAAACTCATTTGTTGATATTATCACATATTTAAAACTTTTGGAAGTCAAAGAAAACATTTGTTAACAGAAATATTTGGCATGTTAAACCAAAAATAATGTATAATATAGGTTTTCAGGTTAGTGGAGGGGCAGCTAAATTTGCTTAGTGAAACTTAAGAGACCATATAGAATTAACCTATATTAAAGATCGATATAAATAACTGTTAAGAAATTTCATCAGTTTTAGATCATATAAAGGAAGGGGGAAGTTTTGTTGGTGTGGTGTCTGTGCTCATGCATGAGTGTGTTTCTTTTACGTCCCTAGGAGGGTTACTGTTACTGACTTTGGTAAACAATGATGAGAAAAAAGAAAAAAAAATTATTCTGTGCCAAAATTGACATTACTGTTGAGAAGATTTTATAAGCCCTGTAGTACTTCATTGTGCCTAGGTAAGATGAAATTGACAAGCTAGCAGGTGGTGGGTTGATGAAGAATGCATGCTTTTATTAATCTGTAAAAATATTCCAAAGAATCCTTGCTGCGTACTATAATGGTAAATAAAATAAAGTTAAATCTTATAAATTATAGTATAAGTCCTAAGGGAAGGGAGATAGGTGTGTATGTAGAACAGGCAGGAACATAACTGCCATGAATAGTATTACGTAGTGAAGGAAAATAAGAATCAAGAATATTACTTTATATTTAAACATTATCCTGTGGGCAAACAATGGCCCTTCAAATAACCCATTAATAAAAAGTTATCTGATAACATACAATGATAACATATTAAATAAAATACTTATTTAATTGACTTAATGTTAAATTAAATATATGATTATTCTGTGAACCAAAATATGTCAACTAAATATATGTGATATAAATAAATGTTTAGAAGGGGTGCCTGTGTGTCTTAGTTGGTTTAAGTGCCTGCCTTGGGCTCAGGTCATGATCCCAGGGCTCTGGCCCCATGATGGGTTGCCTGTTCAGTGGGGAGCCTGCTTCTCGCTTCCCCTCAGCTCCTCCCCTTGCTTGTGCTCTTTTGTGCTCTCTTTCTCTCAAAGAAATAAAATATTTAAAAATAAAAAGTAAATAAAAATATATGTTTCAGAAAGATTCAGATTTAACATGTAAGCTGTTTTTAAAACTCATATTCTGAACTTTCCAGTAAACTGCTTAGGTTCGTTTGTGTGTGTGTGTGTGTGTGTGTGTGTGTGTGTGTGTGTATGTAGTATTGATTATATAATAATGATAAAAAACAAAATAATGGAAACAGTGATAGCATTTGTGTAAATTGTTTAAAAACCACACAGTTTCTACATATTGCTTTGTATATGCAAATATGCAACTGCACAGATAGAAAAGACAGGATACACTGTAGCTTGTAAGAGTCATTATCAGGTTCACTTTTAAGTACAATTAGAAACTTGTAATTGAAACTCTGTCCTTCTGTAGACTTTTACATTTTCTCAAAAGGAAAAAATATAGTTTTAGATAGCTGCATTTTAATTTCTCTTGTCACTAAGCTATTCACAACTATAGGTAATTCTTATAACCCAGGGTCTCTTACGTATAATGAGCTGAATTGATATCTACAGTAATCAAGACTTACTCAGAAGTTTCTTGGAATTTCTAAATTGGAACGTGTGGATTAGTACTCTTATTTAATTAATGTGTCATGCATACCTCCAATAAGTGAACTTTCACCTTCTCAGAATTCAAATGCAATGTATATATGAGATAAAATAGAATATGTTTCATGTGAGCATATTGCCAGTAGGAAAGAAAAAATGCTTATACTTTGAAAACTTTCCGAAGTATGTATCAAAAAATACTGTTCACATTTTTAAAATATGCAGAGGTTTATAACTTAATTCATCTGTTATTGACTCAATTTTGATAGATAAGTTTAAACATATCTGATTTTATACATTAAACAATGAAAATTGATGGATGGTTATAATCCTTTAAAAATTACAAAAAGCCCAATTAAACTAGTAAGAATACCAGAAGTTATGTAATGTTTTATTAAAAGTATTTAAGTCATCTTTATTTGTTTCTTAAGCCATACACTAGTCCAATTTCTGGCTATTACTTTACTTTTTGCCATTTCTCAATTACTTTGAAAAGATCGCTAGAGAAATAGACATCACATCCTGAAACCACTGCAAGTCTAAACTAAACAAGAAGCAGAATTCATCTGGAGAGCTCCATTTAACCCATACTCAACCACTCAGAAAATTGGTTTTATATATATATATATATATATATATATATATATATATATATATACATACACGTATATATACATATATATATAAACAATATTATGTATAATATTACATATATTATATTATAAAAATATATAATATGAGATATAATATATGTAACTATATAATATATGACTATATATAATATATAGCTACATAAACTATATATTATATAAATATATGTCATATATTTATATAATATATAAATAATAATATTTATACTTGACCATCAAACTAAAATTTAGCATAATGACCACTTCCATTAGAGCAGACCATAAATTTATTTTGTGTAGTAGATTCAGCTGACAGGATTTATGTGATGTCTATTATGTGATTTCTATGTGATGTCTATTTTAAGGGACAAAACAATTTTATTTATTTATTTATTTATTTATTTATTTTAAGATTTTATTTATTTATTTGACAGAGAGAAATCACAAGCAGGCAGAAAGGCAGGCAGAGAGAGAGGAGGAAGCAGGCTCCCTGCTGAGCAGAAAGCGCGATGCGGGGCTTGAACCCAGGACCTGGGATCATGACCTGAGCGGAAGGCAGCAGCTTAACCCACTGAGCCACCCAGGCGCCCCGACAAAACAATTTTAAAGAGACAAAAACAAAATTAATGAAAATAATGAAAAACAGTGTCTTAAATACAGAGAAGAAGCTGGTAGTTTCTAGAGGGGAAGTGGATTGAAATAGAAATTAAGAGCACATTTATCATGATGATGAGCACTGAGTGATGTATGGAATTACTGAATCATCATATTGTAAAGCTGAATTTTTTTTTTTCATTTCTTCCTTTCCTTTGGTAGATAAAATTTTACTGGACTTATTGCATAAACAATGAATCTTGGAACACTGAAAAAAATAAAATAAAGGTTAAATTTAAAAAAAAAAGCTTGAGAAAACACTTTGTATTTTGCCTTATGCCTCCAGAGATATTTATGTAATAATGGGAAAGGAGAAATTAGTAACTTTCAGCATGATGTAATTTAAAAGCCAAAGTCTCATTATTAAAATATTGCTCTCTGAACCAAATATAATTTCTCAGCAGTTATCAGGCAGGCACAAAGAAGCAGAGCTCCATGATGTTGTACTGTACTCTATATAGCTACCAAAGCCAGATGATGCTGCAGCAGCTAATTTTGGCATTCATATTTTCAAGCTATTACATATCATACTTAAACTTACCCAGATACTCTTCTTTAGAGATAATGTAGTGATTATAGTCCTTATTTTTTTATTTTATTTTTTCAGTGTTCTAAGATTTAGTGTTTATGCACCACACCCAAGTGCTCCATGCAATACATGTCCTCCTTAATACCCACCACCAGGCTCACCCATCTCCCCACCCCTTCCCCTCCAAAACCTTCAGTTTGTTTCTTAGAGTCACAGTCTCTCATGCTTTGTTTCCCCCTCCAATTTACCCCAATTCTCTTTTCCTTTGCTTCTCCTAATGTCCTCCATGTTATTCCTTATGCTCCACAAGTAAGTGAAACCGTATGATAATTGACTTTCTCTGCTTGACTTATTTCACTCAGCATAATCTCCTCCAGTCCCATCCATGTTGATACAAAAGTTGGGTATTCATCCTTTCTGATGGCTGCATAATATTCCATGGACCATATATTCTTTATCCATTCGTCTGTTGAAGGGCATCTTGGCTCTTTCCACAATTTGGTGATTGTGGCCATTGCTGCTATGAACATTGGGGTGCATGTGGCCCTTCTTTTTGTTACATCTGTATCTTTGGGGTAAATACCCAGTAGTGCAATTTTAGGGTCATAGGGTAACTCTATTTTTAATTTTTTGAGGTACCTCCACACTGTTTTCCAAAGTGGTTGCACCAACTTTCATTCCCTCAAACAGTGTAAGAGGGTTCCCTTTGTCCACATCCTCTTCAATGCTGCTTGTTTCCTCTCCTGTTAATTTTGGCCATTCTACCTGGTGTAAGGTGGCATCTCAATGTGGTTTTGATTTGAATCTTCCTGATGGCTAATGATGATGAACATTTTTTCATGTGTCTGTTAGCCATTTGTATATCTTCTTTGGAGAAGTGTCTGTTCATGTCTTCTGCCCATTTTTTGACATGATTATCTGTTTTGTGTGTGTTGAGTGTAAGGAGTTCTTTATAGATCTTGGATATTAGCCCTTTGTAGTGTCATTTGTAAATATCTTCTCCCATTCCATGGGTTGCCTCCTTGTTTTGTTGATTATAGTACTTATTGATACTGCTTTTGAAAAATTAAGAGAAGAAAATTGAGAGAACATGCAACTTTTTTTGTAGTCTAGAATCAGATATCAAAGAACCAGTTGGAACTTGGAAGGAGTATTTCAGTGATAGAAAATCAGTTCACTGTCTATAAGAAGAATAGTGTCATAGTCTCATGTCTGAAAAGCCACAGTAAGGAGCACAGGATAAAGTTACTTGGGGAAAAAACGATGACATTTCTTAATCTAGGGCTTTCAAAAAAACTATCTTATGTCAAAATATTATCTCTTTATCATAAGTTTAGTGTTTTAAATATAATTTTAAAATAATTGTTACAAAAATAACATAGTATGTAAGTAGTAACTATAATTTGGAGCAAATTGGAAGTATTAGCATACTCAAAATGTGATAAAAATGTACGGTTTCAAAATCTAGAAGTCAGTGAAAATACATAGCACATTTATGGTACAAATACTTATAACACAAAGGAAAGTAGATCTGCATTATTTAAAATCACTCTAGCCAAATAATTTATTTTGTAATATATTGACTTATAAAGTTAAAGTATGTCACCTGATAACAATTTTAAAAGTATTACACTACAGTAAACAAAATTTAATTATCTTTCTTAATGTATTATAAAAATGAAGGCATTAGTTGTGTCATCAAATGAGGAATAAATTTATGTGCAAAATTTTCAGAAGGCTATAAAAGTTTTTAGTTTTTTTCCATTAAAAGTTTTAGTGTGATATAACTTACATTTTGTAAAATTTACCCACTTAAACGTGTAATTCAGTAATTTTAGAACCTTTCCATTATAGTGAAAAGAAATCATATGCTTAATTAACTGTTACTCCTCTTTATACTCCCCTAGCCCATGGCTACCAATAATCTACTTTCTGTCTCTAGAAATTTGTCCACTATGGATATTTTAGATAAATGTAATCATATAATATGTATGTAACTGGCTACTTGCACTTTACATGCAGTTCTAACTGCTTGCTTACATTTTGCTAGTTTTTTTTCATTAAATTATTTTAATTCCAGTGTGGTTAACATACAGTGTTATATTAGTCTCAGTTGTGAAATAGTGATTCAGCACTTCCACACATCACCACATCACCAGTTCCTTAATCCCTGCTCCTATTTCAACCATCCCCCAACCTACCTCCCCTCTAGTAATCATCAGTTTGTTCTCTATAATTAAGAGTCCGTTTCTTGTTTTTTTTTCTCTGTCTTTTTTCCCTTTGCTCATTTGTTTTGTTTCTTATATTCCACATATGAGTGGAATCATATGGTATTTGTCTTTCTCTGACTGACTTATTTCACTTAGCATTATATTCTCTAGCTGCATCCATGTTGTTGCAAATGGCAATATTTCATTTTTTTAATGGCTGAATAATACGTGTGTGTGTGTGTGTGTGTGTGTGTGTGTGTGTGTATCTCATCTCTTCTCTATCCATTCATCTGTTGAGGGACACTTGGGATGCTTCCATAATTTGCCTATTGTAAATAATGATTCTATAAGCATAGGGATGCATGTATCTCTCTCTTCTTCTTCTGGAATCCCTGTAATGCAAATGTTATTTGAATCCCTGTAATGCAAATATTATTTGATGGAGTCATCTTAGTTCCCCAAACTACTCTAAATTTGTGTAATTTTTTCCCTCTCATTTGCTTAGCTTAGTTCCTTTCCATTACTCTGTCTTTCCATTTTATTAATTTGTTTCTCTGCTTTATCTAACCTGCTATTTATTTCATCAACTGTATTTTGAATTTCATTTATTGTGTTCTTTATCTCTGGTTGATTCCTTTTTACCTCTTTGGTAATTGTCTCACTAACATCCTCCACTCCTTTCTCAAGTTCAGTGAGTGTGTTTATAATCATTATTTTAAATTCTGTATCTGACATACTACTTTTATCTGTTTCACTTAGGTCTCTTGTTGTGGTTTGTTCCTGTTCTTCATTTGGGATGTATTTTTCTGTCTACGTATTTTTTCTAACTCTCTGAATCTGTTTCTCTGCATTAGGAAAGTCGGCTACACCTCCTGTTCTTGAAGGTAATGCCCTTATGAAGATGTCCTTAAATGCTCTTGCAGTGCAGTGTCCCCTATTCCTCAGGACCTGTCACTTCAGAGAATGTCTCCTGTGTGTGTTATGTATGCCTTTTGTGTTCTTGCCTCTTTTCCATTTAGTTCAGTTGTCTGCAGTGGCTCTCTTTGCCTGTTGTGGGCATGTTTGGTCCCTGCCAGGTGTGGGGTGCATTTTAACAAAGTACACACTGGTCTGCTTACCAATTGAGAGCTGGAGCTACTGCTGTAGGAATCAACCAGCCTAAGCCAATATGCAGGGGGCATGTGGGTGAGTCCTGCACTTCTGCAAGATATACCTCAGACTTCGCAGAGCCTGCTACAGCCACGGCCACTGCCAAGACCAAGGCACTGCAAAAAGTATGGGGTCAGGAGACATGGTACTGGCAAGGTTTGCACAGGTCTTCTGGGGAAAGAGGCCTGCAGTGCTGAGACTGAGGTGAGCACGACTGGAAAGGGTGAATTCTTAGAAGCGTGGGAGTGGGGGGTGTTGGTACAAGCGAGTTAGGTAATGATTGTTGGCATTGTGTGGTTCCTGGAGAGGCCTCCCATGATCCCTGTCTCTCCAGGCCATGTTCTGTGATCACTCTTCCTCCTGTATGCCCCTAGTGTTTTTCAAACTGCTGGTTCTATGCTGTATCCCCTCAGGTTGCTTGTCCTGCTACCTCTTTAAATGTGGGGTACAGAATTCTCTCAAAGCCCAGGAGGCTGATTTTAAGAATCCCCTTAGCTGTAAAACTCAACCCCTTATTCTTTTAAAGCCAGATGTTATGGGGTTCATCTTCCCCATGCAGGGTCCCTGATGTGATCATCTTTTTCTTGTCCTTCATCACACTCCCTGCTTCCTCATGTTCAGGAATAGCCATGATCCCTTTAGGTATCAACTTACATTTCTGCCCTTTGATGTGGCCTCTTATCTACCTTTGTTGTGTGGTTTGTTCTGCCAGTTTTCAGGTCTTTTTTTAATTTTTTCTGGAATACATAAGCTGATGTGTTACCTAGTTGTATTTGTAAGAAGGGGCAAGTTTAGGGTCCTCCTACTCTGTCATCTTCCCAGCCTGCCTTAGCTCGGTGTTTTCAGGAGTTTTCCATATCATACCATTAATCAGTCCTTTATTCCTTTGGGTTTTCATATAATATTTTACTGTATGAGTGTATCTCATCCTTTCATCAGTTGATGGACATGTGAGTTGTTGCCACATTTGGCTGTTATGAGTAATGCTGCTATGAATATTCATACATAATTTTTGGCATGGACATATCTTTTCAATTCTTTCTGCTATACCAACAATGAAATTGCTGGGTTATATGGCAACTCTATATTTAACAATTTACATGTTTTCCAAAGCGATTGTAGCATATTAGATTTCAGCAAAGTATGAGGGTTCCGATTTCTCTGTAGGTTCAACAACTCTTGTTATTGCCTTGTTTTTTTTTTTTTTTTTTTTTTTTTTTTTTTAATAGCTATCCTAGTGGATCTAAAGTGGTGTTTTATCATGGTTTTAATTTGCAGTTTCTTGATGGCTAATTACACTGAACATCTTTTTATGTCTGTCTTTGCCATTTTATATATTCTTTGAAGAAGTGTCTATTCAAATCCTTTGCCTGTTTTTTAAAATTTGAATATTTGTCTTTTTATTATTGAGTTGTAAGTTATTTATACATTATGGCTAAAAATCCCTTATCAGATAGATGATTTGCAAATATTTTCTCCACTGCTTTGGGTTGAATAGTCTTGTTTGAAGCAATATTTTTCCTAAGATTTATGAGGAGATCATTATGAGCCACCCCAATACTCTATCTTCAAATAATCTCTTCTCATTGATAATCTGAGAACTTTTTGAAGAACTAAATTTTTTTGAAGCAACAACGATATTTTTGATAGTCACCTGCAGTTTTTGTTTCAAAGAAATCATTTCCATGCTTTATCTATTTCATAAAAAGTCCATCTTTATAGGTGATGATTACCGTGCAGAAGTTACTAGTGTCAATTTCAGTATTTTTATATTCATATTCCCCTTGCTCAGAAAGTCATTGATCTAGGCCATGACTTCTTGAAATAGACACTTTGACATTTTTTTATTTCTTCCCCTTTTAAAAACTATAAATATATAGAAGAAAGTTCTTACAGAAATTTGATGTAGCATAAGGTTCTCCAGGTCTAGAAAAGTTCTGTTCATCTTTAGCAAAAATTGAATTATTGACTTTTTAGTATCAACATCAGAATATGTGATTTATATTTCAGATCTTTATTGTATATTTATTTCAGTACTTTAAAAGATCTACTGAAGGATTGCCCTCCCTGGATTTCACTGCTTCCTTTGACTTTACTCCTGTACAACCAACCTATATCCTTTAAACTGGTAAATGATAAATCTGTTCTGACTGGGAAAGATGGTGTTAGAGAAACATGAAGTAATGGGAGAGGCTGGGACATCTTGATAGTTTTAGGGTGAGCTTCAGAGAGTGGGTTAGAAAAAGGAATAGGAAAGAAAAGGAAAGACGGGAGAGAGAAAAGAAAAAAGAAGAGGTAAATAATTTGAGATACTCAAGTGAAACAAATAGACACCACCATGATGAACCGAAGTTTATGACCTATAGGTCAAAAAATTTTCTACTGTAAATTTTCAGAGGCTGCAATAAAATGATAAAATAACATGTTTTCACACATTTACACCATTACATTTATACATCATTCTGCTAAAGAAAAGAAAGCATATTTTATATAGATCTTATTTAATAAGAAAGTTCAAGAGTCACTTGTGATCACAAACTGTCTTTGACCGAAAAGGGAACATTAACCTCAACAAAATAGATCTGTCTTCATTGATGTTAAGTGACTTAGTATATAATAAACTGCAAATTTGATTTTAAAAAATGTATAAACAGTTAGAAAAGAAAGTATTTTCTTACTTTTAGGGTATAAAATATATCAACTATTTTTTAAAATAATTAGCATCTATAATTTCTGTTAATGGTATATCTAGAAATATTTATGATCATTAGTTATAATATACTTTCATTCACCTCCTAAGAAAGCCTAAAATGCATTAATAAATAACTGTCTCCTTAAATCATCTGTTATTTGTAGTGGTTAGAGAAAATAGTAGTATCTATAGTTTTATTAAAGGATTTGAAAAATGCAGCTAAAAAGCTGATTGAATTGATTTGATTTGTAGCACATTGTGCAAATGTGTATGATTTGGAAAAGTTGAATAATTTATCATTACTTCACTTTTTTAAGGTATTAAACTTAGCCAGTAATTACCATATATATTAGGTTCCAACTTTATTAATAAGCTTGCATATACATACATATTTCAAATAAATAAATATAGGATGGTTCATAATTTCCCACCTATTTGTCCTACCTGGTCTTCTTCTGGCATATCTTCTGCCAGTAATTTTTTCATCATTTATCTAGTTTGTCAATCTATAAACTGGAGACCATAATTGACTCTTCCTTTGTATTCCATCCCATATAAGATATTACCCAGTTTTGATAAATTTCCTTTTTTAATAACTCTAGAATATTTTCTTTTATATCCTTCTCCACTAACACCATTTTAATGAGAATTATTCTCACCATTCCTTTAGATAAATGCAGTCAGTAATACTCACCAAAATCCATACATCCATCCTCAACCCATTCACCCACTCCGTATTTGAAATTAATTTTCAAAATGTAAATCTGATCTTGTCACTTACTTCATTCCTTCAGTGGTTTAATGTTTTCCTTAGAATATAGTCCTAACTTCCTTTTTTTTTTAAAGATTTTATTTATTTATTTGATAGAGATCAGAAGTAGGCAGAGAGGCAGGCAGAGAGGGAGGGGGGAAGCGGGCTCCCTGCTGAGCAGAGAGCCCGATGAGGGACTTGATCCCAGGACCCTGAGATCATGACCTGAGCCGAAGGCAGAGGCTTTAACCCATGAGCCACCCAGGTACCCCTAACTTCCTAACCTTACGTTTAAAGCCCATCCATTGTCTCCTTTCTCTTGTCTTTCTTGACATCTTCATTTGTGTGTGTTTCTTTGTTTCTTCAAAATGTCAGGGTACCTTATGCATTGGATAGTATTGGGTTACTCTGCCTGGAACACTCCTCTTTCCTCTTTACATAGTTAACACTCTCAGCTTCGTATTTCATTTCTTCAAGAAAGCTTTTAGTGAACACCCTCTATTGAGACTGATACACATATGTCCACATTTGACACTTATTAGAGTTAACAGTTTTCCAGTGAACCATGAACTTTTTTCTTTCCCTTTTTTTCCAAAGAAAACAGAACATTCCTGTTTTGTACATCATACATTCTAATTCCTACTGGTAGAGTGAACATAAGTTAGGAACTCACATATTTTGAATGAATGCGTACATTTTAGCTTGAGTGTATGTTGAAATAGACCTGCGCCTCATTTAATGTTTATTGTGTGTATATTAGTTTTTTTCTAGCCACAAATATTCAACAAACTTCAAACTCTGTGTACTTGCCAACTTCTTAATCTTATAGTTTGCAATAGCATAATATATATGCATATATGCAGTTCATTGGTTCCTTTTTTCATACTATTCAATATAAACAAGAAATTCATTTTTCTTAGTTAACCTTTTAATCATGTAGTATCTATGGAATGAATTTCTATAAGAAATCAAGACAGATTTAGTTGTAAACATGAATACTTGGGTGTTTCTGTCTTTAGCAACAGTGTCATTGAAAATAATTTCTAGAACATTCAAAGTTACTGATTTCTTTATCAAAAATCTTTGTAGAGGGGAAGAAAATCAATGGAATATGAAAGAACTAAGAAGAAGTTATTGTTACTTTCTTTATCATGCAGGTGAGATATCAAAATTTTAAAGCCTATCTTATTCTCTGACAAACAGTAAGTACTAAATTGGAATATGTCAACTCTTTGAAATATTTTTTATTGCTTAACTTCTCCTTGTGTTCCTCATTGGCATCAAATAAAGTGTTCAGGAGTACAGTTGATCAATGAGTTGTCAATGTTAGATAGTTTGATTATTCCAGATACAAGTATTAAAGTTTAATATATCCATTACAAAACTACAGAATAGTAAGAACACTAAGAAAATTGATGCTCATAAATATTGTTCTTAAGTGAAAGTTTTAATTAAAAGTTTAAGGACAAATTTAGGACACTTAAAAAGTCCCAGATGCTTTAGGTTTAGATTTTGATAATTGTTCATGCATTTTAGCATTTTAGAAGAAATTCCCTATAATAATTTTAAAAATTGTCTTCCTACAAAATGTTATTTTATGAAAACAAATCTTTTAATTAAATAATTTTAATGCGTTATTAGACCAAAGGATTAATCATTTTAAAATAAAAAAAACATTTTTCACAGACATAACAGAAGTATTTCTTCAAAATCTAAACAAAATATATTGTTACTGTGTAAGTTTTCTTCCCAAATATTTTGAAATTCATTTTCAGCATATTCTTGTCTCCAGTTCCTTGATTTCTCTATTTCTTGATCATTTTTTTCTTGATTTTTTAATATAAACTTTAAGAAAGCTACAAAAGATGGACTTTGCTTCCAAATGTACTATATTTATAGCTTCTTTGTCTTTTAATCAAGTGACCCTTGGTAATTTATTGTCCCTCTCTGTTCTTCATTGTTCGTGTCAATGAAATAGGGCAAATGATAGTACCTACCATAGAGTTATGAACAGCATTAACTAAATTAAAACAGTAACAGTGCCTAGAACTTAGTTAACACTCAATTCTTAGCTTTTATTGCTGTTCTTATTTCATTACATTGCTGAAGGAAATGGAAAATACAATAAGTAATACAAAATAAAAGATATAATTAATACGTTTGCAAATAACTTTTTTTAAAAAAGATTTTATTTATTTATTTGACAGAGAGAGAGAGATCACAAGTAGGCAGAGAGGCAGGCAGAGAGAGAGAGGGAAACAGGCTCCCTGCCGAGCAGAGAGCCCATTGCGGGACTCAATCCCAGGACCCTGAGATCATGACCTGAGCTGAAGTCAGAGGCTTAACCCACTGAGCCACCCAGGCACCCTGCAAATAACTTCTTAACCAAGTTTAGGCTATTGCTCAGTACTGGATACTTATTCTTCATCAGGCATAACTATAATGAACACAAAGCCAACTAAGTTGAATAGTAGCATTAATATCTTATAAAATGCAAATAGACTATGACTTTATTCTAAAAATACATGGAACATTTTTTTAATTTTTTTTAATTTTTTTTTTTTAAGATTTTATTAATTTGACAGAGATCACAAGTAGGCAGAGAGGCAGGCAGAGAGAGAGAGAGAGAGGAGGAAGCAGGCTCCCTGCCGAGCAGAGAGCCCGATGTGGGGCTCGATCCCAGGACCCTGGAATCATGACCCGAGCCGAAGGCGAGGCTTTAACCAACTGAGCCACCCAGGCGCCCCTTTTTTTTTTATTTTTAATGTCATTCTTATTAAAGCCAGTCATTCATTTAATAACAAGTAGAAAGGAGGTATAGGTTTTGAAGATAAACAGAAAGAGAACATGGGGGATGCCTGGGTGGCTCAGTTGGTTGAGCCGCTGCCTTCCGGCTCGGGTCATGATCCCAGCATCCTGGGATCGAGTCCCACATCAGGCTCCTTGCTCGGCAGGGAGCCTGCTTCTCCCTCTGCCTCTGCTTGCTGCTCTGTCTGCCCATGCTCGCACGCGTGCTCTCTCTCTCTCTCTCTCTGACAAATAAATTAATAAAGTCTTAAAAAAAAAAAAAGAAAGAAAACATGGGTAAGTGGTTCAGAGTGCTACTTCTAAAATCAAATGGCTTGGGTTAAGCAGCCCATTTCTGCCACTTGTAGTTGTATGTTCTTGGCTTCTGCTTTCTCACCTGTGAATTATGAATAAACAGAGTTAATACTTTATATAATTGTTAAGAAAATATGTCCTTATATAAGTACAAATTAATGTTCACTATTATTAGAATTATTGCATGTTAATGATGAAAACCACAAAATGGCAATCACCACAATAGACCACGAAAATATAATGGTTTTGATTTCTTAGTTGAAGTGTTTTTCAAATTCTAGAGATTGATCTGTTTAGTATAAACAGCTAAAGCAAACATGATAGATAAAATAATTCAGTTTTTAAGTGTTCTTATCACAAAAAACAACAAAAACAGAGAGGTAAGAGGGAACATTTGGAAGTGATGGATATGTTTATTACATTGTTTGTCATGATGGTTTCATTGTTGTATGCATATCTCCAAACTCATCAAATTGTATACATTAAATATGTTCCTTTTTGTAATTTATTGTACCTCAGAGCAGTTTAAAAAATAGATTTCTCTGACTTGATGATATGACTTGCTTAAATAAGTATAAAATTTCCACTTTGCTTGACTCTGTCTCCACATACTATGAATGTAGGAAAGAATGATTCTTTATTAAGGTATGCTGTTTTCTACTTTGGTAGGTTTAACTAAAGTAAAAGTTTGAATTTTGAATGGTAGGTGGTAAGCTGGCCTAATAGTACTATGGAATCCATTCTATGAATAAGAATTGTTCCCCATACGTTTGAAAATAAGTGAGGCACCTGGGTGGCTTAGTCAGGTAAGACACCAACTCTTGATTTCAGCTCAAGTCATGATCTCAGGGTTATGAGATCAAGCCCCAGATGGAGCCCTAATTTGGGCTCTGTGCTAGGTGTGGAGTTTTCTTAAGATTCTATCTTCCTCTCCCTCTGCCCCTTCCCTGAACACATGCTTGCTCTCTCTCTCTCTCAAATGAAAAAATAAAGGAAAAAAAAAAAGAAAAAGAATATAAGTAAATTGAGAAAATTACCTGGTGATAATGTAGGTAAATTTGTAAAAATGACATCAAAGGAACTAATAATGAACTGACTATAAATTCTCCAAATGTGGACAGATAGTCCATTGAACTTTGTGAATTTAGGAGAGATTTATATTAGCACTTCTGTGAGTTAGAGTTTGCAGGAAATAATCTTTGGTTGGTAAGAGATACTGACATTAACCTTGCTTTTCTAGAGATAATTTTTTATTTTTAGAAAAAGTAGGATTAACATTGTCTGATCCTTACTTTGAGACAAGTGCATTCTAGATAGAATATGGCATCCCCACAGAAGGAACAGTCACATATGCATTGCCACTTAAAAATGACTGTGTTTCTTGCTACAGACCTAACCATTTGTGCCTGTCATCTAACATAAAGACCTGGAAAACAACATGTAAATAAGCTCCCTAAAATGTACCAATACGTATTACTTCTGGGGTGTGTTACCTATAAGGAAACTTACCATCAGAATAAGGAGCAACAAATCCAGACTAACAGGAAGAAATGATTTCCTAAATATAGTACTAGTTGTCATAGCATTACTGTGAAGTCAACATTATTACCAAACCAATGGAAAATTTGAAGTACAAAGATTGTCTAATGACACGTATCATTACTAACTGAAGAGAAAAGAAAACCTCACTGGTTCTCATAACTAATAATTAAAGGAGAACTACTGAGTACTTTATTTCTTTGACATATCTATTGCAATTAAATAGCATTAGTTAATGCTATTCTTCCATATTGCAAAACTTAAACATTTTTGAAAGCCTTGTCATTCAGAAAATTGAGTGTTTGGTATTATTTGAAGGTACAGCTTACAAATTAGTCCTCAGCAAATTACTCTTCACCAATGAGCTAGGGAAAATAGTAGAATAGACTCAAAATACTGCTTTTACAGTCCTTTTTCAAGAGCCCTTCATCTTCCAGTACACAGTTCCAATAGAAGCCAGATTGCTGTGCATAGTATGTACTTCAAGCTTAAGGCAAGACTTATATCTACTCATAAATACAAAATGTAGTTCCAAAGAATAAGTTTTTCCAAGGAAGGAAAGTTAACAGTATGACAAGGCAAGTCCAGACCAGCTCATCTAACCTTGTTACATTGAGAAGAGAATAGTAATAGGTCACCCTGACTCTTCTAGATCTAAAAGAAGAAAGGAAGAAATCAAGAAAGAAAGAGAACAAGAGAGGAGAGAAATCATGTGAGGTTAAATTATGCATTGAAAAGTGAATGGGGGGACTTGATGTCTTTTAGTGACATAGGAAGAAAATCATTTATATGGAAATCACGTTGTCTTAGGAATCTCTAAAATCACCTGTAGGCTCAGTGAATCACCTGAAATCCTAAGACTCAAAATACTATTGTAATCATGGTTATATTTTATTATAGTGAAAGAATACAGATTAAAATCAGCAAAGGGAATAGGTAGAGGTACATGGGTTGAAGGTCCGTAGAAAGGCGAGCTTTCTAGTGTCCTCTCCCAGGAGAGTCGCATAGACATGCACCCAATTTTCTATCAACTATAAATGGCAAAATGTATGAAGTAATGCCAACCAGTAATGCCAACCAAGTACATTTTCCTGAGCCTTGTTGTCCAGGATTTTTGTTTGTTTGTTTTTTTTAAGGGATTTAGCCTTGAAATTGACTGAAATTAATACAATTTATGTCTAAGCCTTCCCTGCAAGTTGTATACCAATAGATTCTAGAGTTCCAAAGTAATTACATCATACCTGTTACCCTCTAGGTGGAGAGTATTCTTGATGCTTCCTATTCTATTTTCCAGAATCCTCTATCCTCATATTTTCACTTAGTCTTCTCACTTCTTACAGATTTGACTCTCCCTGTACACAAACAATAGTTACTTATTGGTATGATATCAGATTTTTTAAAATGATGAATATATGTGTCAAGACGATTCTATTCTTCAGAGTTAATTTGCTCTGTTCATTTTTCTTCATAACACGATTTTAAAAAATATTCTCTTATTATTGATGCTAGAGAGACTGCTACGGTGTTTGAAGTTATTGAAGAAAAGCACATTAGAGTGACAAGGAGTGGCATACACCAAAGTGAAGTTGTCAAATAGATAGTCAAAAGCCAACCTTAAGTAAATAAAGAATGAGAAACAAAGTTATAACCAGCTTTAGATACATCCAAAAAAAGAAGAGACCAAAATCAAAGAGTTGAAAACAATGTTTTTGCTTTTGCTGTTGAAAATGCTATCATCTTCACACAAACATTCAATTAACAGCATGATGACAGCAGTTGAGGGGTATCTAAGTCTGGAAATAGAAACTGAAGTTCTGTGTGTTCAGTTTAATAAGACTTTCAGAGTTTTAAAATAATATTTCAAAGATAATATAGTTAACAGAAGAATCAAGTTATGCAAACAGGGCTCACTCTCTCAAACTGAATTATTTTTCAGTTTTTTTTTACCTAAAAACTTTCAATGTATGTTGGTAGTAATTTTCACACATGAGGAAGAAGAAGATAACTTTAAAGGGAAAGATGATATTAATTATTTCATAATAGTTAACATATTTGACAGTTATTTGCCTTGAAGCATGTAAAACAAGTCAATAGATAAAATTATAGAATTGTCTCAAAGTTAAATAATGTAGCAAGGAACATAACATGAAATTTTAAACAAGAATTTCTTTATCTTTCCCACTCTATATATGTATGTGTATATGTATATATTTATATATACCTGTATCAGATAATCAGATATATAATAATAATGTAATTGGGATTTTTACATTCATTTTCTTGTTGTATCACTTGAAAACAGGAAACATGGGTTTTAGGTACTGATAACTCTTTGTTAAAATCTTGATTCAGACACTTACTATGCATGTGACATTTGATGATTACTTAAGTTTTAATCTTCTGTCTCCTCTAATGAAAAGGAGAAAATAATGTCAACCTTTCAAAGTTACTAAAATGATAAAAATAGGCAATCTATGTAAAGTGGTTATTAAAGTACCTAGCTTATGGGAATTTCTCAAAAAATAGCAGATGTGATAGAACTCATTTACTGATTACATGAAATGTACTAAAGAGTAATCCAAGTAATTCACAGAAATTAACTCATTTAATCATCACGATAACCTAGAACTTCTGACATTTCACTGCTTTCTGAATGTTATTTGAAGTGAAAATAAAAGCCATCAACTCTTGCACAAAACGAAGGGTATTCATACATTTTAGTCATCTAGTCAGTAATCACTGATCTCTGCAAGAGTGGCAGTTATAGATTCTGGAACCAGTGTGTCTCAGTTCAAATTCTGGCACAAATACTCATTCAATGAAGCTTAATTTAACCTCTTCTCATAAATTATGTGTAACAGAGTGATGGGTTAATATAGTCACAGTTCCTGAACATTTTCTTATGCCTTGTAGGTACTCAATAAGTGGTATTGATTGCTGTAATTATTATTACCAGTAGATGCTAGGATCTGAGTTTGTCAGCATGTTAACATAAGGATATCTAATCTGGTAGGGCAAAGTAAGTATATTAGCAAATAATGCTACAAGTTGATATGGAAAAGGATGTGTGAGACACGTGGAAAATACAGATAAAAGAATGGGAAGTTCTACTGAAGGAGTCAGGGTTAGGAATTAGGATATCAGAACAATTTTAGAAGCAAGAAAAATCACAAGGTTTGACAATCTGAAGTTACTGGAGAACTATGTAGCTGGGAATAGAATAGTAGAATGGACATTTGGCAAGATACAAAGCTTATAAATACAGGAAAGAACTGAATCTTGGGAATTTCTATAGGGTATAGTGAATACGCTCTTTCTAGGCATTTATATGTCATTGATGCATTTTTATGTAGGAAATTACATAATCAATACTTATGTTTTCAAAGCTTTATGTCTGTGAAATGTAAAAAGGTACATTTCCAGAAAGGTGAATGGAGGGAGGAAGACTAATAATAGAGGCAGAGGGAAAGTTTGACTGATTAGGAGATAAGACCTGGAGTTTACCAGTGAAAGTGGTAATGGAAAAAAATGGAAAATATATTTTAAATGGGGTGGCAGTAGAGTCGAAAGTTCTTGGCCAATAATTGATGGCTGTGTAATGGTGAGGAGGAGTTTTCTAAAATGGTCCCTAAATTCCTCATGTTGATGGGTGAAAGCAGGCTGTATCACACAGCACTTAAGTGATTTGGGAGAAGTGGGTTAGAGGATAAATTCGTGCTTTGACGTACAGGTGTGGAAGTAGCTAGTTGCAGGCTACGTGCCTATAGCTCAGGGGAACAGTCTGGCCTGGAAATAGAGGTTTTTGAGTCATCTGCCAAAAGAAAAGCCATGAAAGATGATACAGTCTTGCGTAAAGATGAGAAGAGAGGAAAGATAATTTACAATATCTGTGTGATGCTGGGATAGTGCTAAAATGCCATTGAAGTTCATCCAAACTTAAATCTCCTGAATGAAGCATTCCCTTGCTTATGCTCTTGGACTGTACCTTTCTTAAATCTAGCTGGCTTAAGAAAGTGCAGCTAATATTTAGAAAAATAAATGGAATAGTTTCCTTTTTTAAAAAATTTGCCACTGGTGGGGTGCCCGGGTGGCTCAGTAGGTTAAGCCTCTGCCTAGGGTCCTGGGATTGAGGAGCTCCCCTGCTTAGCGGGGAGCCTGCTTCCCTCTCTCTGCCCACCTGCCTCTCTGCCTGCTTGTGTTCTCTGTCTCTCTCTGTCAAATAAATAAATAAAATCTTAAAAAAAAATTTGCCACTGGCATTTAACATTTTGGCTTTAAATTTGAGCTTTATACAAAAAGTGTTTTTGTACTGTCTGTATAACATTGGTATGAAAGTGAAATATATTTTAATACAATTTCCAAGTATATTTTAACACTTAAGTATATCTGAAAAGCAAGTTAATACAGCTTCTCCAATGACTTTCATTTGGACCCCAGATTGAAAGAATCAACTCTTAGACTCAAGAGCAAGAAAAAAGAAAATTTGGGAACATTTGGGTAATCTAGAAATAAATCATGAAAAAAGTGATGAATAGCAATCTGCTCACTTTCTTTTTAAAACCAATTTAGATAGAAGCTGCTGAGGTCAGGTCTATTTTCCCCAATCAAATTGATGAGCTATTTTAAGCACACTTCTCATGGTTCATTCATATTCTTACTGCATTCACATTCACAATTGCTAGGTGATTGATCACCTGTGGATATATAATAATAAAGTTAAGTGTTCCAGAACTTGAAGATGTATATCTGCTCTAGGCTACACACTGCTGCCAGAAATTGTTTCTAAATCAAGCAAGTGTCTTAAAATGCCATATATATCTCATTAAGTGATGATGATAGATTATCGTCTGTCACTTGCGAAGCCCTACTATGTACACTGTACCATGTGTATACCATTCTTACAACAATTTTATCACATTTGTTTTACACATATTACAGATGTAAAGTGTGAGAGGTGAAATTGAAGTTTCTTAGTACTCCCGTATGGTAGTGTTCCTGTTTGGTAAGAACCAGACCAAAATATAAGCCCTGTTTCCAAAGTCAAAAATATTTTCATTATGCCTTTTATATACTTAAGATGTAAATTATCTAAAATAAACTTCATCCTTCTCAGTAGACTAAATAAAAGACCCTGTTACCCACCCAGTTATCGATCAGAAATCTGAGGCAGCCTTGATACTTGCTTTTCTCTATAGTCTCCAATCCACTTTATGAACAAGTCATGGTATTTTACCATCTAGAATATGAGTTGTTTCCTTCCATCCTTTTCAGACCTCCTTTTTGGGGGCTAAAAGAGGGGCCTTACGTCTTCTTTGTTTTATTCCTATCCTAATTGCTTTCTCTCCCTCTAATAAGACAATATTATACTCCAGTCTTCATCCTGTATTAAAATAATCTTTAGGGACGCTTGGATGGCTCAGTGGGTTAAGCTGCTGCCTTCAGCTCAGGTCGTGATCCCAGGGTCCTGGGATTGAGTCCTGCATCAGGCTCCTTGCTCAGTGGGGAGCCTGCTTCTCTCTCTGCCTCTGCCTGCTTGTGCTCTCTCTGTCTCTCTCTCTCTCTCTCTCTCTCTCTGACAAATAAATAAATAAATAAATAAAATCTTTTTAAAAAATAAAATAAAATAATCTTTATAAGGCACCTGGTTGGCAGAGTTGGTTAAGCATCTGCCTTCATCTCAGGTCATAATTCCAGAGTCCTGGGATCTAGTCCTGCTTAGGGCTTTCTGCTGGGCGGGGAGCCTGCCTCTCCCTCTACCCCTCCATGCTGCTTGTGATCTCTCTCTCTCTCTTTCATGCTTTCTCAAATAAATAAAGTCTTCAAAAAATAAAATAATCTTTATTAAAAATTCTTTATGAAAAATACTTCATTTCTTAAAATCAAGTGTTTGTGTCTATTGATGATGTGTCTATTGATGATGTGCCTTGATGATGAAGTCAGAATACTTTAACATGATATTCAAATTCCACCATTTCTAGTCCTGACACACACTCTCACCTATGTCCTGACTCCCAAACTTACATGACCCAGTTTCACTAACTACTTAGTTCATATTATAGTTTCATGACTTGAAGGTTTTGTTTATGCTGTTCCATTTACCCAGAGGTGATTTCTCATTCCTCCTACTTGCACACATCTACTTGCATTTCAACATTGAGGCAAAGTGTTCTACCATCTGTGAAACTTCCCTTGCCTCATACTTGGCCTCTTATTTGCCTTGTAAATATTCTAACATTCTCTATAAAAGATTTATATTTTAATATCTGTCTTGACACAATTGATTATACATTTCTTGAAAAGAGATTTTTTTCTGACCACCTAGCATAATCTTTGGCTGTGGAAATAGTTATTAGATGTTATTGAATGAACAAATGAAGGTATCTTCATTCCAGATTAACCTCACTTTCATTGTTCTTTCTATGGGAATACTTACCAGAATTATCTCTATTTCTTTGGGAAATATGTACATAGAATAATTATTGCAAAATTATTTTTTATGTTATCAGAAGGAACATCAAGATAAAGGTGTCTTGGATCCTTTTTCAACAATTTTATGATATAGTGAAGGTTTAGATATGTCCATTACAAAATATAATATAACAAAACAAGACTAGTATACCTAGTAGATAGATAAAATTATCAGTAGTAAAAATAATAATTGTAGATTATATGGTAGTAGACAGGTAGAAATGAAAGTATATTTGTTGGAGGTGTTACTATAACATTGTCTTGTAAAAAAACATTGTCTTGAAAAAACAGATTAGCCAGTTGGATATATAAGGGGAATAATATTGATCCAGGGATAAAGATAAAAAAATCAGAACCAGGCAAGGAAAACAGGAAGTGGAAAAAGATCTAGTAAATTGCATGAGTGTCCAATGCAGTGAAGTGGAAGATAAGTTTAAAAAACTTACAGGGTTAATTTTGGAAAATCTTGCATTGTAGGCTGGGGCAGTTTTGACTTAACCTTGTACATATTTAGAAGTCATCAGTGGTATTGGATCAAAACAGTGAAAAGACTGTGTTTTTGTTTTGGAATTAAGAAATTTCATAACACTGAGTAGAGAAAATGGAGAGAAGAGAAACAGGAGGTGGAGTGATCTGTTGGTTAATTATTACAGTAGACTAGGCAAGGATTGTTGGGACTTAAATGGCATAGCAAGAATGGTAATAAGCAGCAAGATGATTGTAGGCAATTATTGAAATTGAATTGATGTTTTAAATATATATTGAATATGAAAAGTGAGAAAAAGTGAAGATGCAGTGATTTTTAGTTGGTCCAACAATTAATTATTGATCAAATATAAGCTGTTAACTCAGAGAAATATAGATGGTGCTACTTAATAAAGCCAGACATATAAAAAGAATGATGAGTTGAAATGAATGATAAGCTGAGATTTTAGTATTTTGAGTTGTAGTTTCAACAGGATGATCATGTCAAGTAAAAAATTAAAAAGTTACGTCATAGATGTTCAATTTACATCCAGCACATTTAACAGCACAGCTTGCAAATATAGGATTTGGATAAATGGCACCATCTACCCACTTCCTTTAATTAAATAGAAATTATAAAAGACATCGTATTTGAAGTTTAACCAAAGAAAACAAGAAAAGCACAGTTGAGTTTTATATCATATGCCCTTGATAGTATTTATTGTAGATCTTAAGGTAAAATATTTCAAAATGTGAATTAAAATAATTAAAAAAAACATAAACCTTCTAAGAATTCCAAGATAACTAGTTTAATAAATATTGGCCTAGAAGAAATTGTTACAAGTTGAAATACTATGGCATAAAATGTTAAGACCTTCTCACAATGCCTCTTTACAAAGTGTTGCAAGTTTTAAGCATCTATATTCTGTTTCTCTGATAAACCCCATCACCACTATACTTTGCCCAGACGTTATCTTTAGGCCATCTGTTTTTGATAACCAAGTGACCTCTTCCCTCCACCCCTACACCCATCTTACTTTACTGTTTTGGTCACACATTTTGTGACCAAACTAAGTGTCTATAAGATATATAATCTCTGCTAAATATTAGAATGTCATACTCATCCTTTTTCAAACAGCAGTAAATTTTTCTACATATTTGTCTGTTTTTTTTTTTTTTTTTTGTGGTTTTACTTCATGACCGTTCATAATGAAAAGTGTTGAAATGGAAGTAAGGAAATAGGAACCAAATGATATTTTTTCTATGTTTGGGTCACTTGAGTCTGCAGTGAAATACACACATGTAAATATCACATAAGTAGCTAAAGTTCCATGTGGAACTTCATATTTTGACATATTAATGATACGTTTTTTGCAAGGTAATCCATATAAGTAACATTGTAGCTCTCCACCCATTGACAAATGTACTTATTATTTCAGTGAGAAAGTAACACAGAATAGAACTAAAACATAGCACTTTTATTCTGAGTTTTAAAATATAGGGCTTAATTTCCTTATAGACATAATCATCTGGAACGCAAAGATTTTTTAATTTGCAAGAGCTACGCTCCAGGTATGTGGGAAAAAATGCCATGATCTTAAAAATCTGATCTTACAACATCAAGGTCAAGTTAACGGTGGATTAAGGATGCATCATCCTTCAGCTATACATTGAATAGGGACATTTTGGCTTTGCATATAGCAATAATTCTTATGCTTTACATGCAGGAAAGAAAAACTAAAAAAATGGCAAATTTAATTAAGAGGTTTGAAGTCACATTTGAAATTTTCAAGTCTTTGAAGGCTGGAGGAGGATTTTTTACTTTTACTTGTAAAATTTTAAAGTTAATTCAATTGAGTGAATATCAAAGAATAAAGCACAAAATAGTCCCCCCAAAACTCTATTCTTTAAAAACCTAAGTCCTTTAATACTTTGCTGTTTTAAGTCAAATCATAAATTGCAAGCCCAGAATAAACTGACTGATGAGAATCTCTCTGATCCAAAAGCCAATCATTATTATTCCTGCTTCTGATAAAGCCAATGAAAATTCCCAATTTCTATGTTCTATAATATGTATAAGACCTAGTCCATCACAGAGAAAGGCAGTCCCTTGACCAACAAATTTAATAAATTCTGTTTTTCTTTAATTAGTTATCTTTTTTTAAACATTTTATTTTTAAGTCAACGCTACACCCACCATGGGATTCGAACTCATAACCCTCAGATCTGAGTTGGCATGCTCCACCAGGTGAGCCAGCCAGGCACTGCTGGTTTCATTATCTTGAATTTTCTTTTCTTGAAACCATCTCTGAATCTCTCAGGCAAACTCAGTCACATATTTCCCTAGATTGGCTGTAGCCAGTCCTCATATTTTAAATGTATCTATTTTAGTTACTACATAGTAAACCCAGTATCATTGTAATATCATGATAATATATTACATGTTTGAGGTCTTATTTAACCTAAAAATAATACTTGCATGCAAATAGCTATGAGCTATAGCTAATGTATTTCTAGACACATCTAATAAATTATGTTTATTGAAATATGCATGTCCTTATATGGACACATTGCAGGGAAAGAAAAGAGACCTGGTGACTTTAGGGTAGTGTCTTTGATTTAGAAGAAATATGAGGTAAGTAAAACTAAAGAAGAAAAAAAAAATCAATATTTTCAGCTAAGTGGAGGAATGATAAAAGAGTATAATGTCATCAGTATGAGAAAAGAGAAGATGCCAAAGACAGTGTGGCCGATCATGCCCAAAAGTCTAAAGAGAAATTAAATAGGATAAAGGACCATTTGGTGTGGAAAAGTATTGTTGGCAATTTTGAGGGAGTGTTTCTTGTAGAGTTAATTGGGAAAAGCAGGACTACAACTGATGTTTGAGTAGAGTTAGTCTAGGACAGTTTTTTTGTGTAAAAGTGTTAGTGAAGAAAAGGAGATAAAATAAGAGTTGCAACTACAAGGACTTTATTTTATAAAAAAGAAAACTAGTAAAGAGTCCAGAAGCATCCAGTTTAATTCAGGAAAACAATTTCTTAAGAAGTGGCCTTCTTGGGGTGCCTGGGTGGCTCAGTGGGTTAAAGCCTCTGCCTTCTGCTCAGGTCATGATCCCAGGGTGCTGGGATCGAGCCCCGCTTCGGGCTCTCTGCTCAGCGGGGAGCCTGCTTCCTTCACTCTCTGCCTGCCTCTCTGCCTACTTGTGATCTCTGTCTGTCAAATAAATGAATAAAATCTTCAAAAAAAAAAAAAAGCGGCCTTCTTTGTGGAAGATGTGATCATGTGAGTAACTTCTGGCTAATGAGAGAAAAAAATCAGAAGTAAGACTTCAGGGATATTTCCTTGAAAAGGCGGGTCCATAATCCTCTCCTCCCTTTTTTCTTTTGATAAATTAAGGTTCTGTTACAAAAGACAAAGACAAATATGGTAAAAGGTTAGACAACAGTCTGCAAATTCTACACCTTTGCTCTTCACATTTCCATATATTACCTCTTTTCTGATAAAGAGAACCTACTTACAATATCAACTAAACCAAGGGAATAATTTCCCCAAACCTCCCTCAGAACAAACTTGGGTCTGAGTGTCATGTAATCCTCCCCATCAGGTATGGATATGGGATATGGTACATCCTGAGATGAACTAATGAACTAAAAGTTCAATTATCTATCCTCATATATCCAATACATCAAATTAGAAAAGAAAAATGATAATTATAATAAAAAGAACTTCCATTTGGAAAGAAACAATTGGAATGTCACAGTGGTCAGTACTTTTAACACTAAGATCTTGCTAGCTGGAGTGGAGCAACTGAATGAGGTGCTTAGCTTGTCTAGCAGGACTCCCTTGTCTTTTGTTTCTGGCTTTGTCTTCCTGGAAGTTATCCTTGCCCACTGTCCTTTATAGTCTCATCTGAGGTAGACTTTGGGAAATAATGCTTTCTGGATATGGAACTTTGGGCAATGTAGGGCTTGCTTTGTGAACTGGGCGAACTGCCTACAAGTTCCTTTGTTAGTATAGTTACCTCACGACCTTAAAAGTACAAGAGTTCCTCTGTATTAGCTTTGATCAGACCCATAGGAAAATTACCACACCCAAAGGCCTGAAGCTTCAGTATTCTTGTTTTTTGAAATGCTGTCTCTGTGCCCTGCTCACCTCTCCTCCCTTCAGTTGAATGACAGCTCTCCTAAGGCCTTGGAAACACAGTACATTTAATCTGATTTACTCAGTGCTAGATCCCGTTGTCTTTCAGCAAACATTTGACAAAAAGCAAGCACGAGCCCAAAAGTAAAATAAAACTGTGCCTCCAGTCTTAACTTCTACTTGGATGCAGTTCTGCAGCCACTTTTCATTACTGCTTCAGTACTTTGGAGCATAGCTGCAATTGATTTTTGAGCCTTGGAATGCTTCACATCATGTAACTTTTGGGCAACTTAGGTTGCAGTCCTCAGGACTTTTGTAGCCATGTATTTTTCCATTTTTGCTTAGGAGAAAATACTTCTAGGTTTTTTGAAATATCCCTTTCTTTGGGATGTTTCTAAAAGCCACAGGAAATAGCCTAAATAGGCCAGGATTATTAATTTTTCCTTCTGTTTCCCTAACAGCCTAAGCACACAGTCTGTCTTCTAGCTAGTTTACAGCAGGAAATAATCTGACTATTTTGCCAACCCATGTTGTGCATTAGACATTTTTAGAGCTGTCAGTATCTAAACCTTTGCCACCCAGCTCCTGCTTACCTTCACCAAGCCAAAGCATTCTTTGTTTTGACATTCATTCATTGGAAATATATCCATTTTTTTAGGTTGAAATTTTCATTTGCATACAGATTATCTGGGGAGCCTATTGAAAGTCAAATTCTGAATCAGAAGTTCTGGTGTGGGGCCTGAGACCTATTTCCAACAGAAGCCCCACTGATACCAGTACTGCTAATATACATACCACACTTTGATTAGCAGGATTAGTGTGCCACACTACTTACAACTAGTAATTACTGTATTTAGCAATATTCTCAATTTAAGATAGCCAGATTTAATTTGGGCAGTTCAAATAAGGAGAATGCATAGTTGAAGCATACTCCCAGGATGATCTGGAGGACTGTTTCAACAGACAGTCATCTGAGGCTTCACGGACAAATCCTAAACCACCCATAGGCCTTGGTCATAGAAGGAGTTGCTGCCTTTGCAAAAATATAAGAGAGAATAATATTAAATTTGGCACCATAAATACTGCTTCCAAACCATGTGCCTCTTCAAAAATCAGAAGCTGCTATCCTAGTTCCTGGCTTCTGAACATGAACTCTGTCATAATCCATAACAGCAAAATGGATTTTCAGCTCCCTGTCCCTCTCAGTGCATAACTAATAATGAATCCGAGTTTCATGAGAGTGCGTCTGATTGGCAAAATGTAAGCAGCTCATCCTTCTAAAGAGCCACAGCCCTGATCGGGAAAAAAAAAAAAATAGAAATACAGTATTTGCCTTTCTACTTTCTTCCCCTTAGGAAGTTGGCATGGAGGTGTGATAGACAGTTCATAACATTAGTTCTATCACAGGCCAGTTTTCCAAGGGATAATTTCTGTATTTGCTTAAATGATTACTGTAAGAAAGAAAATGAGAAAAAGTCAAGTGGATTGATATGCAGATATTCCATAAATTAATATAAAATGATAGATAGTTTTAAAAGTCAGAGACATCTGTATTTACAAATAAAGGGAAAAGAGCAATGAATTATTTTAATCAAAGGAACTATTTATGGCAAAAGTAGTAAATAGATGTCTTCCTAAATATAACAGTTTAAAGGATTTTCCCTTACGACAGCATATTGATAGTTAAGGTTTATAACTATACATTACTAAATCAGTCTTGAGATTTATAATTTGTATAAGCTTGGGTTAAATAAGTGATCTAGTTTCAAATCTTGAGAACTCTGAAAATATTTAATGTTTATTATACATAGCAGATATTAGCAACCAAAATTTGCATGTCTTCACTCAGAGAAGAGGAGCTTTGTAGACCCAATAGTTGTTTTGTGATAGTTATTCACAGGCATATGCCATCATGTTTGTTGCCCAAAAAGATTATGCATGTAGAACAGAAAGCTATCCTAAAATTTGATATTTTGGAGTGATTTCTTCTCATTTTTTTTCTGCTTTCAGTTTATGATTTTACAAATATACATTGCTTTATTTGCAAAGGAAACTTCACCGAAACAGGAAGTAGTAAAACCCAACTGTTAATTGTTCTGATTTACTATGAATTAACATATTTATCAAATAATACAGTTGATGAAAATTTGGATAACAGTTTTGAGATTTAAACATTTTATAAATTCCCCTTATGTCATAGTCATATTTTATTTTTATAGAACCAGCTGCATACTGTTTACTACCTAAGCTGAATACTTCAACTGTTAGGTTTTTGCATACTTTACTGATTGAAATGAATATATTAGTAGTTGAATTTGCATATACCCTGATTGCCCTGAATATTGTGCAAGTGTATATGTTAAGTACAAAAAAAGTCCAAGTAGTTACTTCTATTACGGAGATTTGAAGCCCACGATATAAAATTAACCTAGACATGAATATTTGGTGAGATTCCTTTACTGTTCTCTTAATCTGTTATTAATAGGAAAGATTATTTTTTAAAGCCTTTGAGTGGCATTATTGGTCACTTTAAAATAAAACTGTTGTTTTGATTACCTGGTGTTTTTAATTCATGATGAATGCCTGATTGCTTAAAAAAAATGAAAGAAAAAAACCTCTTTAGCAATATATCTTCTTTTGTTGTAATATTGATATCATGGGGATATAAAGTCTATTTATATCTTTTATGTAATGCAATTTAGCTGAAATTTTATTAATGTAATTTCTGTGAACATATGAATTGGAGGGATGAAAATACTATTAATTTAGTTTGTACTGTGTGCCAAATGACCAAAAATAGTTTTGCTTTAATTCTTTTAGCAGCTGCCATTGTTTCACAGATAAGGAGACTCTCAGAGATATAAAGCCCTTGAAAGTTACACACCAAGTAGTGGATCTCAGACTATAATATGAAACCATCCAAATTAAAATCCCCTATTGTCTAGTGTATTATTTATACCCTCGACGAAAAGAGAGTCTTTTTAGAGTCAATACTCTGTCACTTACTAGGTCTGTGTTATTGAACAAATCACTTTATGTCTATTTCTGAAGTTGAGTTAATATTTACCATTCATACATCACATAATATCTTAAAGGGCATGAAATAGAGCAAATTGAGACTTTTTGAAAATCATAAAGCACTCTTTATTTTAAGGTATCTAGAATATGTATACCAGTCAGTTGATTTTTATCATAATATAAAAACAGGTTTTTAAAACTGAGGGTTGCCAGGGGAGGAGAGTGGGGAGAGGGTGGTTGGGTTATGGACATTGGGGAGGGTGTGTGCAATGGTGAGTGCTGTGAAATATGTAAGCCTGATGATTCACACACCTGTACCCCTGGGGCTAATAATACATTATACGTTAATAAAAATTAAAATCATATTGGAAATTATAAAAAGAAAACAAAACAGGTTTTTAGTAAGGGTATATCTACTATGAATGAGGAGTGAGTAGAACTTAATCATGTTCGCCAGTACTCACTATATAATTTAGGAGCAGAGAAGTAGTGATTCACCTGCAGAGTGATGTTCCCATATTTGCCACAATCCTTGACATTGTTGCCTTCTTATATGTTGTTTCCTTTATTTGGAAGGTCCTTTCTCCCTTGTGCCTTGTAAACTCGGATCTTTCTTTCCGTTTATGTCCCCTTTCCCCTGAAAAGACTTTTCTGATCAATCTCAATGTATATTACATCCCTCTTGCTGAAGCACTGTGTACATATACCATCATGGCATTTGTAAAACTTTCACATGATTGTTATTCTCTCTGTGAATCTTTCCAGTCTGAGCATCTCTGGTACACCGTAGTGCCCCAGAATATTACCTGAGTAAGTGAAAGTGTTACTGTCTCAACTATGATACAGCCATAATTAGGTTGTGTATATCCTTGTTTAACTTTATGTGATATATGTTGTGGCAGAAAACACATAACATGAAATCTACACTCTTAGCAAAATTTTTTAGTGTTCAGTACAGTACTGTTAACTATAAGCATAATGTTTTACACCATATCTCTAGAACTTTTTCATTATGCATAACCAAATTTTTATACCTTAAGAAATTTTGTGAAGAAAATAATGTATGAGTAAGAATGTATGAGCATAATTTTGGTTGAGTCAGATTTTTCAATTTTTTTTTCTTTGGAAAAAAGTTTGCTATAATATTGTATGATATTGTAACAGTATATATCACAAATCAGTATTATATATGCACATAAATATGTGCATTTGAGTTTTGTATATAATTTCTATAGATAAGATGTATGATATATTAAGAATTATAGAAATGTATTTTGGGGTAAAAAAAGAAAAAATATTAAAAAGATGTGTTTAGGGTGCCTGGGTGGCTCAGTGGGTTGAGCCTCTGCCTTCGGCTCAGGTCATGATCTCAGGGTCCTGAGATCAAGCCCCATGTCGGGCTCTCTGCTCAGCGGGAAGTCTGCTTCCCCCTCTCTCTCTGCCTGCATCCCTGCCTACATCTCTGTATTGAATAAATAAAATCTTAAAAAAAAAAAAAGATGTATTTAAATAAATTTGCTTATTTTATAATGATAAAATAATTTTTATTTTACAAAGTAATTTGTTTATATCATTTAAAATTACAAAATAATTTAATTTTACAAAGTAGTTAATGTAAGTCATATCACAAATTTGGCACTTGAAAATTCCCTCTAACATTTATAGTAATTGAACTTAAAATGTGAGCCAATGGGAGTAGGAAATGATAAATCCAGAATTTAAACATTCAACTTTTGTCAGTAATGACTAAGGCATGATTAATAAATTGTACTACATTTAGAGCTAAATTATTAAATCAGGCTGCCTAATCAGAAAATCAAGCTGCACAAACTATAGTGCAGTTTAAAACTCAGCAATTGTAACTTCAAAGTGTTTAGCTGTATCAGTGGAATTGGTGGTTGAATCATCAAATGTGCAGTGCAATTAGTTGAGTATGAAAATCCCACAGTGTTACAATATGGAAATGAATCAGCAAAGCTTCCTGGTGATTGCTAAATACCTGACTACTTCCTCAGTAACTATAGTTCTTGAATAATTCCCTAAATAAATATGGAAATAAAGTTTAATGAAGTGAAATAGTGAATATGAGGTAGTCTTTGATAAATTTGGGAAAATTTATATAACTTGAAAGTAACTGGCTCATTTTCTTTTATGTATGTCCACTGATCTACAGGGCCTACTGGTATTTACTGCATATTATTTGTGTTCTTTTAGAAGGGCTTTTTTTTTTTTTTTTTAATTTTTTTTTTTTTTTGGTCATTAAATGTTTCCCACTAGAAACAAAAGGTGAGAGTTCCCTCATTCAGAAGAATTAACTCATAGAAATATAGTATTTGTATTCATCAACTTAATAGAGTTATTAACTATACTAGGTATAATTTGCCACCTCTCCCTTAAAAAAGTTAAAACTTCTTAAGACCTTTACAAATGAAATACTAAACATTTGACTTATTTTGGAGATTCAAAAAAGAATTCCCAGAGATTGGAAATCTTGGCTACAGAAATTTTTATATGTGTTGAAGTTTGGAAAAATATTATTTTTAAATTTAAAATTAAATTTAAAGTTTTTAAATTTTCAGATAGGAAGTGTGGAGGAGCTGCATTTGTGAATATTTGGAAATTCAAAAGCTATACAATATGTGTGATGTTTTCTTTTACTTCAAAATTTATGTTTGCAAGTTTAAGTTCTGTACTTGAGATACTTTTCCCAATATACTTAATCTTCAGCTAGACAAGTTAGCTGTCAGATGTCATTGTTCTTTCAACTGACACTTCATGTCCTGGAAAAAATTATAAAATCATCTTAATATGACCAAATTCTAAATAAGCACACATTATTTTTCAAGGAAATCTAACATTTTGAAATAGTTAAGCATTTGATGCTATTGCCACAAACTGTACTTTAAAATACATATAAAGAATGGATATTTGGAATGAGAAGGATTTTCAGGTTTTCTCCCTAAACCTTCAGACTGGGGCAACAAATTCAAATGCTTATGGGATCCAGGCAGGTTATTTTAAAAAAGTGGAATTGGAAGACACAGTGGGAACTGAGGAGCTTTCTGAAAATTATAATTAGGTCTGATCCAAAGAGAAAAATGACCATATTTGAGCTGAATGTTGCCCTTTGATCTAACAGAACAAGCAGTTCCAGGGCTGCCGTTTTTTAAGGGAAACAAACAAACAAACAAAAATAGAAAATCTGATTTTTTTTGAATCCATTAATATAGAGGCTGCTTTTAGACAAGCAGGCTTGAACAATGGAGTGCAGAAGGGGCCACAGCAACCACCTGGCTGAACACACAGAGGCCTGTCAGGTGACCCACCCCGAAACATCCATAGGCCCTAACTGACCAAAGGGCTACTTACAAAGAGGCACAGTTACCAAAAGAGGGGGAATGTCATATGTTGCCATACCTCCTCACCTTCCACTTTTAAAAACAGTTCCCAGGGAAGCCTGGGTGGCTCAGTTGGTTAAGCCTCTGCCTTTGGCTGGGGTCATGATCCTTGGGTCCTAGGATTTAGCCCCAGTTCTGGCTCCCTGCACAGAGTGGGGTGGGGAGTCTGTCTCCTCCCTCTTCCTCTGCCACTCCCCCTGCTTGTGTGCGCACGTGCGCGCTCTCTCTTTTACTCTCTCTCTCGCTCGCTCATTCAAATAAATAAAATCATAAAAAAAAAAGATAAAAAACAGTGCCCGCCCACTGCCTCCTTGCAGACAGCCTCTTCTTTGCAGTCCTGCCCACATTCCTTTGCAGCATATTCATTAAACTTCTATCTGCTTTGTTTTGCCTCATGTGAATTCTTTCATCACTAGCACCACAGGCTTCTGTCAGATCCTCACTCCATATTTGGGGGCCCCCATCCCATCAAAGGCACTATATTTAAGTATTGGCTACTCATTCTTTTAAAGAAATAAGTGTATAGTCCAAGTATAACACATCTGTTTATCAGTTTATAAATTTTCTATAAATGGAATTTTATTACGGATGGCATCTTCTTTTTTTGCACTTTTTTTTTTAAGTTTTCATTTAACTTCTAGTTAGTTAGCATATAGTGTGATACCATTTTCAGGAGTACAATTTAGTGGTTCAACATCATCTTTCAACACAGTTACAGACATTAGGTGTTGATTACTTCATGAGGCAGTTCCCTTAATTAATAGTCAACTTTGTTAGATGCCTTTTCTTACCAAGGACTAAGAAATCTAAAATAGGTCAAAAGATGATTCAATTCATCCTTTTCTTTTATATGTGAAAACTGAAAATCAGGAAATGCAAACTGTACACATAAAGTAATGCAATGGTTTAATAAGAGATCCGGAAAGGAAAGCCATGAAAATGCAGTAACCCTGTGAGATATCTCATGGTGGATGTCCCCATCAATAATTCTTGTAATATAGACATTCTTAGCCACATTTTTGCAAATGAATAAACAGCTTTAGGTCAACTGCCCATTATTACACAGTAACTAAGTAGCAGACTAATCATCTGAACCACATTTCCTAGTTCCCAGGCTAACTCTCCATATTGTGCTACCAATTGTTGCATTAAAAATAAAATAAAAAAAAATACTATAATGATTCCTATCCTTTGAGGAATTTCAAAAATCAGTTTGGAAAAGTTTAAGATTAGGGGTCTTCATACTGTTCCCCCTTGACTATTTATATTGATTATTGTTTGCAGTAGACACAGCTGATTTGATGTAAATTGAGGAGGGCTTTTGTGTATTTCAGTCATTATAGACATAGACGAAGGACTACAGTACTGATCATTGGTTAAACCTAAAGACATACCACTGTTATTTCCTGATGGGCGCAAAGGAGCAAGCAAGAAAGCCATTTAGACCTAGTTTCTCCAAAATAGGCCTCAGCAGGTGTTGCTGTCAAATATCATTCTAGTCCCTATGGTACATCCTAGCTGGGCTGCACACCAGAGAGCCTCAGCTGACAACAGACATCCAGTGGGAGTGTGCCTGCCGGTGCGGAGCAGCCATTTTCCCTGCATTCAGGAACTGCTCGTTGATACGACAGAAGACACCCTAAGTGAACTGTTTTTTAACACAATGCTTAGGTTTGCAATCCTCAAGCTAAATACACTTAACAAACCTCTGGGGTTAATTTATATTCTTAGTACTGGTGTCTGTCATCCAAATTAAGCAGATACCATGTAATATAATTGAACCAGAATTAAAATATATTTATCAAACTCAGATTTATGACATACTTAGAAGAAGTGTTAAGAATAGAATTAATATGCCAGTGGTGTCCGCTGTGCTAAAAATTAATTTTGGCACATTTTAATAAATACATTTTATGAAAAACTTATCTAAATTTGGCCACTCTTCTCATTTTATCACACCTCATTTATTCCTTCCTTAGACATAACAATTAGCAATGTTTTATTTATTTTAATATATGTAAATAGTCTCTCTTTTTGTATTAGAATCCAGATGAGATGAAGGCAGAGGTCTTGTCTGATTTGTTGATCATAAAGCTTGGAATCAGAGTTTAATAAAAAATAATGGATCATTAATGAAGCAAAATAAAACATAGAAGTTGCAAGAAGTTAAAGGAATGTTATGTAGTCATTCTTCTCTCAGGAGAGAGTTTAGATAGTGATGAATATATCAAAATTGACAAAAAATTAAAGTTACCCACTAAGAAACTAAATAGTATTTAGAATTTTCAAAGAGTTGGAAAAAATAAACAGGAACAATTTAAGAATGTAGAAAGGCAAAGGAAAAGCAGCAAACTTGCTATGAAATTAATTTTTTTAAACCCTAAATTGCTAGGGTCAGTGGGAAAGAACAGAGGGAAAATACTTCCTATAGGCTCCATTGAGTAAGAATAACTAGGAAATCAAGACAAGATGTAGTAATGGTAAATAGTTGTAATAGACAATGGGTTAAATTTCAGACACCTAATCGCTCATGTATTATGAATCTAAAAAGTAGCAAGCATATAAATAAGATAAATCATATTTGATTTAGTCTAAATGAGAGGAAATTTCAAAATTTCTCTTTACGGCCAGCAAATATATTTTTACATGTTCTAGATCTTAATCTCCCTTTTTGTAAGTCTTAAATGGTTATATACATAACCCATTATTGTATTTTAGCTCCTGCCTCCTTAAAATTCTAGGGTGAATTCTAATTAGATCATCGTTCAAGTCCAAGATCCATATACTTCACTGCAAAAACTCTTTACCTTGTGTAATATACGCTTTCTTCTCCAATGCTCTGTAGCTTAGTTTTCCCCATCTTTCTTCCAAGTTGATCTTACAAAAAAAATTAAATAAAAGTAAAAAGAATTTGAGTTGTCAGGCTCCCATCCTAGTTTATTTTTTTCTATTTCTCTCACAGTGTTCTAAATATATTATTTAGATACAAATCTTTTCAAATCTCCCAGCAATATTTCTATTCTTAAACACAATCATCTTCATCATCTTTCTCCCAAAGCTTCTCTGTCTAATCAATATCTGCTCATCCTTTTGTAGAAGTAAAAACTTCTTTACCTAAAAGCCATTTGGCTTAAGGCAAGAAACTAGCTAGAAGCTCTTGTTACTTTGGATTCCTAAGAAGTCTGGTACAAAATCCTTTAGACAAATTAATATTTATTTTCTCCTTTGTAAAGCCATGTTTAAAATTTTAAAAAAAGCAGTAAAATAATCTATCTAGTAGCATTTTATTGATTGATGCATTATGCATGTGATTTTTATTTTTTTTTAAAGATTTTATTTATTTATTTGACAGAGATCACAAGTAGGCAGAGAGGCAGGCAGGTTGAGAGAGAGGAGGAAGCAGACTCCCTGCTGAGCAGAGAGCCCAATGCAGGGCTCCATCCCAGGACCCTGGGATCATGACCTGAGCCGAAGGCAGGAGCTTTAACACATTGAGCCACCCAGGGGCCCCACGCATGATTTTTATATACAGAACATGAACATCTAATAGATCACTGTTGGCTATGGTAGCATGAAAATGCATCTGTCAGACCTCTAACTGCAGGAACTGAAACTGCAGCTATAGCATTCTGAAATTCATGGCCATGTTTGCACCAGGTCAAGGCTTCTCATCGGCTGGTTCCAGCCAATGGTTACATACAGCTGTAATACTAAATCAGATCCATTCCTAGAAAATGAATAGTCCTCAGAAGGCTAACATTGGCTTAAGGAGTCCTCGTTAGACTTGCCAAATTTTTTAATAACTGCAATACAGTCTAGGATTCTCCCACTTAACCATCTTTCCCTCTCTCCCTCATAAGACTCGGACCGGCATTGTGCACTTGAAACCTCTCCCAGCTATCTTAGTGTTCTCTGTTTTGCCTCACAAGCCTTTCTTCTCATAAATCTCTTGAATGTATAATCCCATTTGGCATCTGCTCCTTAGGAGATCTGGACTTCCACATGGGCTTAATCCTTTTGTTTTGTCAACAACGACTGCCTTAGAAAGCAAACAAATAAAACATAGAAATTGTGTATAATTCTTCTCATATGAAAAATGCTTTGCAGAATTCTGATGAAACATGGTGGATACATAGATATATTTTTGCTCTGTACTGGAATTCTGTGACAGTGGCAAATTAAATTAAAGGCAGATAATCATATATAACAACAGAGTGAATAACGAGATAACAGCATTTTAGAGATATCAGTTAACTTTGGAAATTAGAAGGCAGGTGGGGCAATTACATTAATTAACAGAGTGAAGAAAGTGTCAAAAGTGACGCCAGTTGGGCACTTGGGTGGCTCGGTGGGTTGGGCCTCTGCCTTTAGCTCGGGTCGTGATCCTGGGGTCCTGGGATCGAGTCCCGTGTCGGGCTCTCTGCTCGGCAGGGAGCCTGCTTCCTCCTCTCTCTCTCTCTCTCTCTGCCTGCCTCTCTGCCTACTTGTGATCTCTCTCTCTGTCAAATAAATAAATAAATATCTAAAAAAAAAAGTGACGCCAATTTAAAAAAGCCTCTTTAATTTAGATTTGCATCTGTAATAGGGAGTTGGTAATAGTACCAACTTCTTTATGTTCTTTTAAGGAGAAATTGAGTTAATGCATGTGGATCACTTAGAAACTAAAGGACTTTGCTCATAGTAAATATTTGATAAATATTAACTGCTATTAAACTATTATTCTATCAAATTCAAAAACTTTCATTTCTGTACTAGAACAACTGCCACATAAAATATATAGAGTCTCAAAAAATGATGAGGGAAGCACCAGAGAAATAGGGGTACATCGCCTCTTAGAAGGCTGGGAATCCTATAAGGTAATGATTTAAAACCTGATACTTCTGCAAATTTTATGTATATCTATATTTCAATTATGTAACAAACAGAATCATAAAAAAGTGACTATAAGACAGAATAGTATTTAATTTTCTTTACAAATATTGTAACAACAACAACAACAAAAATCCTGAAAGCTACCCCTTCTTTCAAAGAGGCTTGTGAGAAGTGAGAAAGGCAATGTCTGTGGCTGACTGTGAAAGGTTGCTGCCTATGAAAGCATATTGTGAAAATATCAAGTCTTCTCATCAACAAAGAGTTCTATATTCAGGCCTAGGAAATCTTTTCTCTTCTCTGCATACATTTACTCCAGCATTCTTCCGAAACCATTATTCCTGATACCCTAAAATTATCTTCATTTCATTATTGCCTCTGTTAATTATATTACCAGTGATTCCTTAGAGAAGCTTCAAATCTCTTCTGCTAGATTTGCAGGACAAGTAAAGCAGCAATTCATAACTAGTCAACAAAGGCAAGGAGAAGTCATAGGCTATGTTGGGAGGCATGTTGAGTGGTTGGGGTGAGGGGGGTACGGTAAGGGCAGTGCATGCTCATTATCAAGATCACACTTCAGTTCTCTTTCAGGTGGCAGACTGGAAATACGAAATGGAAAGATGCTTTCTAAAGTTTATGATTTGTTACTTTACAACTAACTAGTTCTAAAATCATTTCAAATAATAAAAACAAAATTGATCAATTTTCTGAATGGAAGAAAAAGCAATACGTGTTATTAGCAATATATGGTCTGTGCCCAATATTTACTAGCAGTGAATATATCTGACTTTTCAGGGTAAGAATGTTTATTCCCCAGTTGTAAAGACCAAATGGTTACATATATATAATCCCTATAAGCACCCAAAGCTGCATTTTTGTTCATTGTTTCTGAATACTTCATCTAATCTAACTTGTTCTTTGTGTATAACCTATTTGGACTTGGGGACTGGTGGCTCAGCCAGAAGTCTTCACAGAGCTTCCAAACCACTCTCTTACTCTCCCTGCACATGTAATGAGGCACAAAATCCTACTGTTCCTGCTTTCTTCGTCCTCAGTTCATTCTCTTCACTGTTTGGCTCCTCATGAGCCCTAGAATGCATCAATAAAATAGTTGTGCAAGCATTTCCTCATGAGGCCATAGGTCACAGTAAGAGATCTGAGAACTAATGAGCTGTGAATACTTTGAAAAACTACCTATCTCATCGGCAGACTTGTGACATGTATGTCATATCCAGTTCAGATCCTGGCCCATACTTGATGTTCAATAAGTATAAGTGAACAAATTAACAAGGTTAAAATTAGTCTCCCTCAATTTTGCTTCCATTCTCTTTCATGTAATCTGTATTGCTGCTCAAAAAGTTTCTAAAACACAAATCTGATTATGTCTCTTTCCTGCTCAACACCATTCTTAAGCTCCCCTACCATCTACTGCCCTGTTTCTCAAACAATGGTATGTCTTAAAATATCCTACAAAGCCTGGTAAAAATTCAGAATCCTAGGTTTTAACCAGACCTTCCCAATCAGATTCTTTGGGGATGGAAGATCCAGGATTTGCATTTAAAAATTCCTCAAGATTATGTTTACATGCTGAATTGTAAGAACTGACTCACAGGAAAAAATTAAGCTGGTTAACATGGTGTGTGAGTAATGTCATTGTTTGGCCCCTAAATTTATAGTCTTGACTTCTGCATTGCTGAGCTGTCTTACTGACTATACCAGTGCACTCTACACTCTTTTTTTTTTTTTTTAATTTTCTTCAAGCAAATGGTGCTTTCTTCTTTTTGAACTTACTTTTCTTCCACCCAGGCTGTTTCTTCTTATACTCTTAAAAACTCCACAATTTTATATTTTATAATCCAGTTTAGGTATAATCTCTTTCAGAAAGCTTATATAGTGTCCTATAAACCCTGGCAGAATTGATCAGTCCCTCTTGTGATACCCTTGTATGCTATTACAGCTTCCTGGGGTTCTCACAGTGTATTATAATTTGTTTATATATCACCTCCTAGACCATGAATGCTTTAGGTCTAGTGCCTATGTTATATTCTGCTCTTTAACACAAATCCCTAATAGAACCATAATGGGTTAGTACATTTTCCATGGATGTTTAGTGGATAACTACATACAAGCAATGTGTGTTTGTTTATTCATGCAGTGTTCTTCCTTCCTCCCTCCCTTCTTCTCCCTTCTTACCTTCCTTCCTTCCTTTCCTTCTTTCCTTCCTTTCTTTTTGTCAAAATTATCTGAAACACAAATCTGTTCATGGAGAACTCTTCAAAAATGCTTCTTAAGTGACATCTTCTCATTAGAAATATGGAGTCCATATTGAAGAAGATGCTGAATTTTATGCACTAATTCCCTGGTGTTAGCAAATTAAAGATTAAGTTAGAAATAGAGAATTAACATAGAGAAGCAAATCAAGCTATGCTAGTCATGTATTTTCTTTAAGAGGAAAGCTGTTTAAAGTGTTTCTAAACTAAGGTTTAATTTTTAATATGTTTCTTATTTTAAAAAAATGAAGGTTAATAAGGGAAAATAATGTGTTTGTTTATTCATTTATGCTCCTAAACTCTTATACAAAGTACTTCCAACTTCTTTTTACAGAGAAAATAAGCCAAATGTCTCAGCAGTTTAAGTACCAGATTAGCACCTGCTTTAAGAATTTAGGAGGCACTAATTGACCTGAAAACAGCCCAACATGAGCAGCAGGCATGGTGCTATGTTTGCTTCAGAATCTAAGTTTTGTTGCCAACATTTACCTAATGTAAATATAAGAAAAGCAAATTGAACAGTACCATTGCTTGTGTACTAAAGCCATCTCTCATTGAGCCAAATTCTCCCTTGGAGCATGCCATTCCTTGGAACCTAGATAAGCATCCAGTGAGATGGATTAACACTTTGAAGTCACTAGGGTATCATTAAGACTTTTTGTTGATGATACTGTCTTTGGCACTGGGGAAAATCTGGCTCATCTTGTTAGTAGCAGAAAAAATGCAATTTAAGTGAGCTTCCAGGATAATTAGAGCAGGTGAGCAGTAGACAGAAATAATGCCCTAAAGAGATGAAAGAAAATGCTTAGATTCTTTTTCACTTTATTTCAGTGCTACTAAATGCCATTGGTATCTGTTTGCTCCTGTGTCTCTGTCAGTCCTGGGTAGAAAATTAGGTATTTAGGGAGACATTAACTCTTCCAAGCCACTTGGAGACTATTTAGTGCACTTCTGAGTAGTGCTAATTGACAGAGTTGTAAATGAAAGCATCACAAAAATGTGATATTTATCTATACTGATTTAAGAATGTTAGAAATTCACAGGAGAATGACTCATTGTCTTCCTTTTTATAAAGAAATAGAATTCCAGACTTCTGTCAGTATTTAATTATATGAGAACAGTGAGACAGTGGCTTGTTATATTTGGGGAGTTTACATTAACTATAAGCTAAAGGTTTTATAGGCTAAAGTTTACTTTCCAAAATCTTAATAGCTCCCAAATCCATAAGAATAACATTTAAAATGTATTTGGTTGGTTTTTCAAGAGAATTGGACTATCATCCATTTGATCAATATTATTGCTAATATTCCTTCTATGTAAAATGAACCAAGTGTTACATAGTCTAACCTAATCAACTCCTCCCTGAATATATTTTATGCATTTATGTTTTCATATATTTTGGGGTATATTGCTTTAACTGGAAAGTTCATTTCCTCTTTCCTAATGAAGATTGAGCTCCGTATTATCTCTCATATGTAGTTTATGGTGACCAGACCAAAAAATCACTTGAACAATAAAGCATAGGAACATTTTTCAGAGCAGTGAAACTAATCTGCATGATATAGTAATGGTTTATAAATAATGATATGCATTTGTCAAAAGCCATAAAACTTAACAGCAAAAAAGGGTAAACTTCAATACAGGAAATTAAAAGAAAAAATACTCACTTAAGGGGCTGGAAGATTCTCTTGCAGAATGTGACCCCCCCCAAAAAAAATCTTTATTATAATTGTTTGAAACAACCACACTGAAAGAGTTAAGGAAAGATGCTGATCTAAGTAACTTTGGGAATGATTGGAACTTGTAAGATTAAAGGCCCAATGAACTTTATATAAGCACCACATTATAGTTGATAAAAAGTTGTTTCCATTGGCAGTATAGTTTAACAATATTGATATTACTCTCCACGTTTACCAAAATTAAGGTTATGTAAATTGATGGCTACTAGGAGAAACCAGATTTCCTACTAATGGGGTGGAAGGTTATCGATAATCAAGGGGAAAAGGCTAGTTCCATGCAGTAATAGACTAGAGTTGGGTTTATTTGAACCCTTATTTAGCTCAGTGTACAAATGATTAAATATGAAAATATATATCCACCTTGATTAGTATACACTAATATATTCCTTTGCTCTGTCAGCTAAAAATGCCTAGAAACAATGACCACAGTTAAAATGAACACACCTAGGGCCCAGATTTTGTTTTCTAATACCATTCTCCAATTAAAGTTGCTAAGACTCTTCAGAGAAATTGTTGATTGTAGGATAGGAGCAGGAAATACATAAGAAGGGGCTGGAATATCTTACACTGTCAGAAAGTAAAAAAGTGCTCAAAACAAAACACATAAAGATGGTGGCTATGTCAAAGAGATATTGGAGCCAACTAATAGAGGCCCCAATAGCTAGACTTGAAACAAACAACTTGTTCACAGAACAAGTAAAGTTATATTGGGTTATAACCCAAAGTGTAGAATAAATGATTTACTTCATGATATAATATAATCTCATACTGATATAAATCAATGATTTAAAAATAAGTAAATGGGGGGAGACAAATCTATGTAAGAAAACTTATTTTTAAAATGTAGATCTTTACTTTCAAAGAGGGGAGATATAACTTCTCAATCTTTAATTCTAGACTGCACATAGTGACTTCCTTCAATAGAATACAGTATGAAAGGGTGAAATAAGAAAGAATTTTACAGTGGAGAAACCTGGAAAACACCATCTCAACAAGAAGATCAAGGTCAATACCAGCAGTTATAATAGTGTTGATAGTATGTACTCTAAGTATGATATGACAAAAATGCCAATTTAATTGGTATCTTCCTCTCAAAAGCCTATAACCACAGTGTAATCAAGAATTAAACATTAGGGCGCCTGGGTGGCTCAGTGAGTTAAAGCCTCTGCCTTCAGCTCAGGTCATGATCCCAGGGTCCTGGGATCGAGCCCCACATCGGGCTCTCTGCTCCGTGGAGAGCCTGCTTTCTCCTCTCTCTCTCTGCCTACTTGCGATCTCTCTCAAATAAATAAATAAAATCTTAAAAAAAAAAAAGAATTAAACATTGACAAATTCCAACAGGCAGATGTCCTATAAAAGACCTGATCAGTACTCCTCAAAACTGTTAAAGTTTTAAAGTAAGGAAAATATAAACTGTCCCACTGTCACAGCCAAAAGGAGCCTATGGAAATATGACAACTGAATGTATAGGGTATCCTGGGTGAGATTCTGTGATAGTAGTAAAAATCCCATTAGAGAAAAATTAAGGAAATATGAATAAAGTATTATCTTAGCCTGTTGAAGTTACTGTAACAAAATACCATACATTGGTGGCTTATAAACAACAGAAATTTATTTCTCACCATCTGGAGTCTGGGAAGCTCCAAGATCAAGGTGCTAGTATATTCAGTGCCAAGTGAGAACCTATTTCTGTTTATAGACAGCCACCTTTTCATGCAGCCTTCTGTAGGAAAGACAAACTAGCTTTCTGGGATCCCTTTTAAAAGGGCACTAATCTCAATCATGAGGACTCCACCTTCATGACTTACTCACTTTCCAAGAGCCCTAACTCTTAATACCATCATATTGGAATTAGGTTTCACCAGTGAATTTTGGGGGGAATACAAACATCCAGTCTCTAGTAAGTATGTAATTTATAAAATAAAATATATTAATATTGTTTCATTAACTATAACAAATGTACCATACTAATGTAAGATGCTAATAATAGAGGAAACTGGGTATGAGGTATATGGGAACTCTCTGCACTATGTATATTTTTCTTTAAATCTAAAACTCTTTTAAAAAATAAAGCCTGTTTTAAAAAGTAAGTTGACCAAAAGCTATTAGTAAAAAGGAATGCTGTTGAAGCTATTTGGTGGAATCAATTTGGTTAATAAAGAAACCTGCTTGAATATGACCCAGTGTTGCACCATTTATATTTGTCAATCAGTAGTATCATTTCTCCCATATAACCATATTATTTTCTAAATAGTTGCTATCCTATTAAGTCATTCTTTAATTTAAAAAATGACTTAAAATAATATTTCTAATATTTAAGTTTTAAAATTTCAAATTCAGTTATTTGATGTATGAATTAAAATTTCCACTTACTAGAAACATATATGTTTTGCTATGCAGTTTATACTCTTTTGAATGGTAAACCCAAAATCTCTAAATATTCACATCATGTAACATAATTAAAGTAACTCAAGTTCTGTCGTTTTAATTTTATGAAAGCTGCCCTTTCATAGGGTATGTCAGACCTGCTATTTTAACTCAGGTATGTGCAGTACCACAGAGGCTAGAGATATTAAATGAGCCTGAAGAGAATTCACATCATACTTGTCCCTTATGAACTTGCTTTTAAAATGAGTCTGTGTAGCTGAGTCTATACCTGTCAGGGGACAACTTTATAACCGGAATTTCTCCAAATTAAACTCCATGTAGAAATCAATGTCTATTAAAAAAAAGCAGTAAAAATGCACTGCTCTATATAATTGTTATATATATAATTAAAATCAATGTACCCATATATTTTTTAGCACTTAGAACAACAAAATGTTGTTTGTTTTTCTTCAGCTTTCTTCTTTGTTTCATAATTGAAGTTATTTAGCTTTGCCAGAGCATCATGATTATAGAAAGCAGACCATTTTTTAATAGGAAAAAAGACCATTGTTTAATCAGTTTTATTATATACTATTTAATTAAATATGTTAACTGTTACTTTTTAAAATTTCTGTAAAGACAGTACATGCTTTTCTCTCTAGAACTTGGGGTTATCCATTCCCAAAGCCTGGTTTTATATGCCACAGATATGGACATTGGTTTTTTGTTTGTTTGTTTTTGGTTTTGTTTTTTTTTTCCCCATCCCTTTAAGAATTTGTATTTTTTTTTTTAAGATTTTACTTATTTATTTGAGAGGGAACACAAGCAGGGGGAGTGAGAGAGGGAAAAGCAGGCTTCCCATTAGCAGGGAGCCCCATGTAAGGCTCAGTCCAGGCATGACCTGAGCTGAAGGCAGATGCTTAAGGACTGAACTACCCACATGCTGTTCTATTTTTAAATTATTACCTCATATTCTGTCGCTGATCCTGCTCTCCCCAGTGATAGCAAATACCACATTAAAAAATACCAAATTAAAAAAACTAAAAGTAAATAGTTTTAACAAGGAAACAATAGAGTTTGTTTTTGTTAGACACACAATTCTCAAAAGTTATGGGATTAAACCACAAAAATTGCTTTTAATCTATTGAAAATTATGTAATCAACAACATTATTGTTGGACATTTTCTTGTTACTAGCAGCACAGAACAGGAATGACTATAAATGAATTGGAAATTAAAAATTAAATCCCTAAAATTACATTATAGATTTTAAAACTTTAAAAGATTCACTCTTCCCAATTAAAGTTTGTAAAATCACCTCCATTTTTCATAAAATTTATCAATTATCAGATATATTTAATGTAATATACATGTCCTCTAACATTATTTTTAAACATATTTTTGACTACCTCATATTCTATCAGTTTTCATTTTGTTCAAATATTTTTAGTCAAATACAGTTTTCATTTTTTTTAAAGATTTTTTTTTTTAATGTATTTGACAGAGAGAGATCACAAGTAGGTAGAGAGGCAGGCAGAGAGAGAGGGGGAAGCAGGCTCCCTGCTGAGCAGAGAGCCCTATGTGGGGCTGGTTCTCAGGACCTTGAGATCATGACCTGAGCTGAAGGCAGAGGCTTAACCCACTGAGGCATTCAGGCGCCCCCAGTTTTCATTTTTTAAATGTTTTACACAATAATAATATTTTACATAGTGAGACTTATACTCCTTAATTGCTTGTTCAGTCTTTCACTCCTTAATAAGTCCTCAGTGAGTTTGTTACATCAGAGAGATATCTATTTTAGTTTCATATTTCTTGGTATGTTTCTCCATGTTTTCACAACTGGAGAGTTAGAAACTTTATAAATTAGCTGGTTCATTGCTTTCTAGTAAAGTTGCACTTTAGCATATTCAATGATATGTTTTTCTTCAGTTGAGAGAAATAACATCTATATTCAGTTTCTACCGAATGATTTATACTACTAGGGAAGTTAATAGTGTTAATCATATGCATCGAAGAAAATTTTGACTAAGTGAACTGACTTTGTACCTCAAGGAACCAAAAACAAAACAAAAAAGAACAAACCAATTAAGCCCAAAATTAATAGATGAAAGGAAATAATAAAGATTAGAGCAGAAGTAGTCAAAATAGAAAATAGGTAAACAGGGATGCCTGGGTGGCTCAGCTGGTTAAACTTCCGACTCTTCGTTTTCGCTCAGGTCATGGTCACAAAGTTGTGGGAATGAGCTCCCTGTAGGGCTCTGTGCTCAGTGTGGAGTCTACTTGTGCCTCTCCCTCTGCTCCTTGCCCCCATCTCTTAAATAAAGAAATAAACAAAATCTTAAAAAAAGAAAATAGATAAACAGTAGGAAAAATAATCAATGAAACCAAGAGTTGTTGTTTTGAAGAGATCAGCAAATTTGACAAACTATTAGACTAAGAAAAGCAAGAGAGAAAACTCAAAATCATAAAGAAGGAAGAGACATTATAACTGATAAACAGAAATAAAAATGTCATAAGACACCACTATGAACAATTATCCACCAATAAATTGGATAAACTCAAAGAAGTGGATAAATTCCTAGATCATACCTATCTGGACAGAATTAGGAATAGAAAATCTGAACAAACCAATAATGAGTAAGGAATTGACTCAGTAATCAAAAACCTACCAACAAAGGATAGCAACTAAGTAAAGCTACTAGATAGTTTTACCCATGAATTCTGGCAAAAATTTAAAGAACATAACCTACAGAATGGGAGGAAATATTTACAAATCATATATCTGATGAAGGGTTTATATATAAAATATGTAAGGGACACATACAACTTAATGGTAAATACATACACACACATACCCAAAAAACTAGTAACCCAATTATAAATGAGCTAAGGGCCTAAACAGACACTTTTCCAAAGAAGACACACAAGTGGCCAATAGGTAAATGAAAAAATGCTCAACATCACATAGTGTCTAGGAAATGAAAATCAATGTTACCTTATACCTATTAGGATGGCTTTATAAAAAAAAAAAAAAAGATAAGTTTTACTGAGAATGTGGAGAAATTGAAACTCTTGTTCATAGTTGATGAGATTATAAAATGGTACAGCCACTACAGAAGACAGTATGGAGCTTTTTCAACAGATTAAAAATAGAGCCAGTGTATGATTCAGCAATCCCACATCTGAGTATATATTCAAAAGAATTGAAATTAGCATCTTAGAGATACATGCTTTCCCATGTTTGTTACAGCATTACTCATGATAGCCAAGAAATGGAAGCAATCTAAGTATTTGTTGATGGGTGAATGGGTAAAGAAAATGATATATTCCTACAAGAGAATATTATTCAGCCTTAAAAAAAGAAGGAAATCTTGCCCTAGGGGGCAGCTTGGGTGCACATAAAGGACATTGTGCTAAGTGAAATAAGCCAAACACAGAAGGACAAATATTACATCATACTATTCATATGAAGTACCTAAAATATTCAAACTCATATTAGCAGAACAGAGTCTAGGGAGGAAGGGAAATGGTAGTTTGATATTCAGCAATTACAAAGTTTCAGATAAATTATTTCTAGAGATTTGCTGTACAACATAGTGCAAATAGTTAAAACTACTGTGCAATTTAAGTTAAATCTCAAGTTGTCTTCTTCACACACACACACACACACACACACACACACGCAAACACAAGGGTGGGAGAAAACTTGGAGGTGATGAATATATTTATTACCTTGATTATGATAACAGTTTCACAGGTGAATATATATGTTCAAATCCATCATATAGTGTACAGTAAATATGTGCACTTTATATATGACAATTACATTTCAGTGAAGTTGTTTAAAAACTGAGGAATGAGCCCACAACTGAGCTTGTCATTGAAACTTTATAATATAAAAAACAAAACAAAACCTTCTAAAAGATTTCTGGAAAAAAGAGCAGTTCAACTACAAAAGATCTAAGCTTAGATTAACAGATGACTTCAACATCATCAGTGACAAGTATAGGACACTTTAAAGTAAAATCTTCCAAGTGCTAATGAGTTAACTTCAAACTCATTCATTATATCCAATAGAAGTCTTGTTTAATTGAAAAGGGAAATTATTCTGAGAAATAAAATGTCTCAGAGTGTTTAATTATATCCTCTTAAAAAAATTCCTATATAAAGTAATCATATAATTTATTATCTAAGGTATGGCTAACTTTTAGTAAGAGCTAAATACTTATTAACTGATTAATATTTATAATTATATTGGTCAAAGGGTGAACTAGCCATGGCTCATGGAAACTTAGAAGATTAGCCTACTCTTAAAATACATACTCTTTCGAAGAGAGAAAAATCAAGATAAAGGTCTATATGGGAGAAAATTATATGTAAATAGCTTAGTAAAATATTATTTTTTCTAAAAGAGTTTACATGCCTAAATATTTAAGCATATCTATATCTAATTCCACAAGCTTAAGTCACTGATAGTGTTTTAAAAACATGAGTTTCACAAAAAACAAAAACAAACAACCATGAGTTTCAGTAAGTGAAGAGAACTATAAGAAAAATTTGTATGGAATGCATGATTTTCAGAGCAACAGAATAGTAAAAACTTCCAATGAAAGTCAAGAAAGGAATAAAAATGTTACATCACAATCACTATAATAAACTTGTATAAGATATATCATCAGATCAACAAAGGAGTTACATACACACATATGTATGCACTCACTATCAAGTTGTCCACAAGAAACATAGTTAAGCAAATATCTATATAAAAAATGGGGGGGGCTCGCCTGGGTGGCTCAGTGGGTTAAGCCTTTGCTTTTGGCTCAGGTCATGATCTCAGGATCCTGGAATCAAGCCCCGCATCGGGCTTTCTGCTCAGGTGAATATATATGTTCATAAATAAATAAAAATAAAAATAAATTTAAAAATCGTTATAAAAAATGGGGGAAACCTAAGGAAATGAAAAAGTCATGCAGAGAAGCATAAGTCAGAGAAATTGGAGAGAGCAATTTAAAATCAAACAATATAGAATAATGCAGTGCCAAAAAAAAAAACAACAACAAAAAACTAAAGCATGGTATGTACAATTAAAAAAGGTTAACTATCATGAACACACACACATCCCACATGCCTCAGAATGTATAAGACAACACTTGCTTAAGCCCTAGATAAATAGTAATAGAAAATAATAGTTGAAACATATAAAAATATAAAAATGGAATATATAAACATTGGTTGAAATGTTAGACAAATCAGAAAATATCAGACAAAAAGACTCAAAACTATTGAAAAAATTAATAACTGAATTAATAAGTCAAGAAGTATATTTGAGGACTTTGCAACCAAGAAAAGAAAACTTTTTTTTGAGTGCACTTAGAACATTCTTTATAGGGATGCCTGGGTGGCTAAGTCAGTTAAGCATCTGCCTTTAGCTCAGGTCATGATCCCAGAGTCCTATCCTAGGATAGAGCTGCACTTGGGGCTCCCTGCTGAGCAGGGAGCCTGCTTCTCCTTCTTTCCCTCCCCCTGCTTGTGCTCTCTCTCACTACCTCTCTCTCTCTCAAATAAATAAAATCTTTAAAAAAAGAATATTATTGATAAAAATTAGTATGTACTAAGCCACAATGAAAGTTTTAATATTTCAAATGAATTAATATGCATGCATTTTAAAGTCCCTGCCCATAAACTGATACAATTGAGTCAGTAAGAAAAGGATGGCTGCTGGATTAATGGGTAGAGATATATTTATACAGAGTCATAGTTCAAATATCATTTTTGGCCTTAAGTATGTGTGAAAACTAGATTAAATAAAATCAATTATTGCTCTAACAAATGATTTTAATAACTTTATACTACTCCACTTTATTATTGTACATTTGAAAACCAATACTCTCTTACTGGATATAGAGTAGTTTGCCACTTTGTGTATTAGAAATAACTGAAAAACATGGTTGACTACAAAGCTCTCTAGACATTTCTGATTCCTTTTCTTGATGATATCCTTATAGGACTTACTTGGGTAATTGGATATGAACTGTTTTTATTTCATATGACTTCTATAACAAAAATAGCTGATACCAATTTATAATTCTTTCATTTCATCAGTATCAACAATGATCTTTTTATTGTCAAATACAACAGATATTTTCCATTATTATTTTTTTAATTTTATTTATTTATTTATTTGACAGAGAGAGATCACAAGTAGGCAGAGAGACAGGCAGAGGGAGAGGGAGAAGCAGGCTCCCTGCCCAGTGGAGATCCTGATGCGGGGTTCGATCCCTGGACCCTGAGATCATGCCCTGAGCCAAAGGCAGAGGCTTGACCCACTGAGCCACCCAGGCACCCTGTTATCTTCCATTCTTATCTTAATTTGAATTCGCAGAAATTTTCAACAGTTGACTGTGGAAACATGGTCTTCTCTTCCTTTTTTTTTTTTTTTAAGGATTTTTATTTATTTATTTGAGAGAGAGAGTGAGAGAGCATGAGAAGGGAGGTCAGAGGGAGAAGCAGACTCCCCGATGCGGGGACAGCCCGCTGCGGGACTCGATCCTGGGACTCCGGGATCATGACCTGAGCCGAAGGCAGTTGCCCAACCAACTGAGCCACCCAGGTGCCCCATGGTCTTCTCTTTCAATGATGGTATGGGATCCTACTTTCTCTCAAACAATAGAGGCAGTTGTTTCTTTGTCTACTTTCCTGAATATTCCTCATCCTCTGCCTGAGCTTAAAACATTAAAGTGCCTCCATGCTCTCTTCATGACTCCCCCTACATTATCGCTGTATGTGGTTTAGTTATATGCATGTAACTTTTAAATGTACTCCTCCTGCCAGACCTATACTGTAAATTCCAAACTCACATTCCAAATTTATTTGATTTATCTACTTTAATGTCTCTGAGCTATTTCAAATTACTATCTTTAAAATGAAATTCTCATTTTTACTTCAGATTTGTTTCTTACATTTTTTTTTTTTTACTTAGTGAAGGGCAATAAAATCCACCCAAATACCAGAGTGAGGAATAACAGTCATACTTTACTCTCTCACCCTCACATCTAATTCAATGTCAAATCCTGTCCTTTATGACTCTGCACCATATTCTTATTTATTCTGCTCTCCTCTCTGCTGATACCACTCTTGTCCAAGCCACAATCAATTCTTGGACTATTGCCATAGCTCTCAACTGCTTTCTCCAGTGACTTTCTAATACATTCTTTGCTGGAGAGTAATTTTTGAAAAATGTAATTTACATCGTGTTGGTCACCTTCTTAAAATCTTGTAATAGCTTTCCATTAGATTTTGAATACAATCCAAATTCCTTAACATGGCCCGGTGACCCAGCTCCAACTTCTTTCTCAAACTTCATCTCTGACAGCTCACCCTTTCTCACTGTGCTCCAGCCACCACATTCTCTGTTAGTTCTTAGAACCCGCCAATCCCTGCCCAGCACGAGACCTTCCCCTAGCTCTTCATTCTCTTTACTTGGACTATTCTTCTGGATTTTGGTCCATTTGCTTCTTACCTTTTGGAGGTAACCTATAGAACCCCAGTTGATATCATACCTCCTTCTTACTCTCTGGATTTCTGGGTAGCACTTGTTTTCTTACACTTAATATGACTTACCATTGTTCTATACAGTTTTATTTTTGTTTGTTTTGCTTCATTTTATCTTAATTCGCACAAATTTTTGCTTTTTCTTTCATTATGACATAGGTTCATAAAAGTAGAGATTATGTCTACCTTGTTTGTAATTGTGAACAAGTATTTACTATTTACTATTTTATATAACAGCACATGCTTAAATTATTAAGTACAATAATTATATCAGATTTTTTTGTGGCCATTAATGAACAATGAATATTTTTAAAATACATGTCTTATAAATCCCACTTAAAAATCTTATAAGTAATGTGGGGGAATAAAAATATCTGTTTTATTTTGTTTTTATTACAGTTGTGCTTAACACTTTCTACATATTTCCTTTATTGTCTTTTAGCTTTACTGAAATATAGCTGAGAAAGTTTTAAGGTATTTTAAGTGTACATCACCATGATTTGATATATGTATACACAGTGAAGAGATGCATACCCATCACCTCACATACTATCTTTTTTTTTTTTTGGTGAGAAAATTTAAGTTTTACTCTCATTAGCACATTTCAGTTATACAGTATAGTGTTATCAACTATAGTCACCATATTATACATTATATCCTCAGACTTTATTCATCTTCTAGATGAAAGTTATCAGTCTCTCCCTATTTTCCCACATCTGTTGGTAGCTACTTTTCTAATCTTTGTTTCTATGAGTTTGACATTTTTAAGATACCACATGTAAGTGATATTATGCCATACTTGTCTTTCTATGTCTGGCTTATTTCACTTTGCATAATGCCTCAGGATCCATCCTTTGTTTAAATGGCAAGATTTCCTTATTTCTCATGGCTGAAAAATATTCCTGTGTGTGTGTGTGTGTGTGTGTGTGTGTATCACCTCTTCTTTGTCCCTTAACCCGTTGACAGACACTTAGTTTTTTTTGCATACCTTGGTTATTGTAAGTAATGTCGTAATACACAGGAGATTTCCGATATCTCTTAGATATCCTGTCATCATTTCCTTAGGATATATAACCAGAAATGGAATTGCTGATCATATAGTGGTTCTGTTCTTAAATTTTGATGTGCCTCTATACTCTTTTCTATAGTGGCTGCACCAATTCACATTTTCACCTGCAGTGCATAGAGTTCCCTTTTCTCCACATCCTCACCAACACTTATTATTTCTAGTCATCTTGATAATAACCATCCTACCAGGCATGAGGTGATAGCTCACTGTGGTTTTGATTTGGATTTTTCTGATACAGTGATGATGAACAGCTTTTCATGTACCAGTTAGCCATTTGTATGTCTTCTTGGGAAAAGAAAAAAAGAAAAAAAAAGTCTACATATTTCTTCTGTCTGTTTTTATGTGTGTTGAGTTTGAGGAGTTCTTTATAGATCTTGGATATCAGCCCTTTGTCTGTAGTGTCATTTGCGAATATCTTCTCCCATTCTGTGGGTTGCCTCTTTGTTTTGTTGACTGTTTCCTTTGCTGTGCAGAAGCTTTTGCTCTTGAGGAAGTTCCAAAAGTTCATTTCCGCTTTTGCTTCCTTTGCCTTTGGAGACCTATCTTGAAAGGAGTTGCTGTGGCTGATACTGAAGAGGTTACTGCCTATGTTCTCCTCTAGGATTTTGATAGATTCCTGTCTCATGTTGAGGTCTTTTATCCATTTCGAGTTTATCTTTGTGTATGATGTAAGAGAATGGTCGAGTTTCATTCTTCTATACATAGCTGTCCAATTTTCCATTTATTGAAGAGACTTTTTCCCACTGTATATTTTTTCATGCTTTGTCGAAGATTAGTTGACCATAGAGTTGTGGGTCCATGTCTGGGCTCTGTACTCTGTTCCACTGGTCTTTGTCTCTGTTTTTGTGCCAGTACCATGCTGTCTTGGTGATCACAACTTTGTAGTAAAGCTTGAAATCAGGCAACATGATGCCCCTAGTTTTGTTTTTCTTTTTCAGCATTTCCTTAAGAATTTTGTGTCTCTTCTGGTTCCATACAAATTTTAGGATTGTTTGTTCTAGCTCTTTGAAAAATGGTGGTGGAATTTTGATCAGGATGGCATTGAAAGTATAGATTGCTCTAGGCAGTACAGACATTTTAACAATATTTATTCTTCCAATCCATGAGCATGGAAAGCTCATTCATCTTTTTGTGTCTTCTTCAATTTCTTTCATGAGTGTTCTGTATTTCCTTGGATGCCAAGATTCTTGATTAGACCCAAGCCAATAGGATCCAATGGTACATTAAAAAGATTATCCACCATGACCAGGTGGACTTATCCCTAGGTTGTAAGGGTGGTTCAACATTTGCAAATCAATCAATGTGGTAGACAAATCAATATGAGAAGAGAGAAGAACCACATGGTCCTCTCAATTTATGCAGAAAAAGCATTTGAAGTTACAGCATCCGTTCCTGATTAAAACGCTTCAAAGTATAGGGATAGAGGAAACATTCCTCAACTTCGTAAAATCTATGAAAAACCCACAGTGAATATCATCCTCAATGGGGAAAAGCTGATAGCCTTCCCTTTGAGATGAGGAACACAACAAGGATGCCCACTCTCTCCACTGTTGTTGAACATAGTACTGGAAGTCCTAGCAACAGCAATCAGACAACAAAAAGAAATAAAAGGTATTCAAATTGGCAAAGAAGAAGTCAAACTCTCTCTCTTCACAGATGACTTGATACTTTATATGGAAAACCCAAAAGACTTCACCCCAAAACTACTAGAACTCATACAGGAATTCAGTAATGTAACAGGATACAAAATCAAGGTATAGAAGTCAATTGCTTTCTTATATACTAAAATATAGAAAGGGAAATTACAGAAATTAAAGAATCAGTTCCATTTACTACAGCACCAAGAACCATAAGATACCTGGAAATAAATCTAACCAAAGAGGTAAAGGATCTGTACTCAAGGAACTACAGAACACTCATGAAAGAAATTGAAGGAGACACAAAAGAGAAAAGCATTCTGTTTTTAAATCAGACTGATTTGTTTGTTTTTTCATTATTGAGTGGTGTGAATTATATATGTATATTTTGGATATGAACTCCTTTTCAGATATATGATTTCCACAGACTACTAGAGATAGTTTCTATCTTCCTCACAACTAAGTAAGACCATCACAATGGTTCCCAAACTTGGATTATGAGAGCAAGCGATATTAATCACCCCTGAACGTGTTAGTTAAGAGTATTCTCTGCACAATTGTTGTCCACATCTGTGAGCCCAAAACTGAGGAAGAAGGCTTACAGGCTTATGAAATTACTAGTCTAAAAGATGTGTGATCCCTGAATACCCCTACATTCTACCGACTTTGAACAGATAAGTTAGAATGGAATAAACTTATTACTTAAGCCACCAAGTTTTGGGGATCATTTCTTTGGGAAGCTAACCTACTCTCACTAGTAGTTCACATGCAGTGTTTTCTCCTAGGATTTCTTAATATCTTTACATTTTGTTCAAGTTGATTGAAATATAAAAATTATTCCTACCTATATAAAAAAGTTCCCCACTATAATTTCCTTTGCTTTATGCTTATAAAAACATTTTCTTTCCCAATATCAAATAGTCATTTTCTTCATTTTTCCCTAGACTTACTATTATATTTTTAAAAACACTTTAATATTAAGTTGCAAATTATTTGAAAGAAAATAAAAACTTTTTAATAATAATACTTACAATATATAGTATAATATATAGTATAATAATAATTAATACTTATAAGTATTAATATTTAATACTTTTTTCCAGACCACTTTTTAAATTTTTTTAAAGATTTTATTTATTTATTTGAAAGAGAGCAAGTGTGAGAAATAGAGCTCAAAACTGCAGGCTGAGGGGCAGAGGGAGATGCAGACTCCCCACTGAGCAGGGAGTCTGATTCCTGGGCTCAATCTTGGGACTCTGGGATAATGACCTAAGCTGAAGGTAGAGGTTTAACTGACTGAGTCACCCAGGCACCCTAATATTTTTTTTCAATATCCATAGATTTGAATGTTAATCTTATGGAAAACAAAATTCTTTGTCTTTTTATTCTAATCCATTGATCTGTGTATAATTCTTTCATCAGTATGCTGTTTTAATATATTTCTATCATACCCTTTTTTATTGGTCATTTTTAAAATCTGACAGTCTAATTATTTTTATATAAACTTTAAATATGTTTGTTGCTATTTTCAAAATTAAGGAGTAAGGTCTAGGAATTTTAATTAATTTCGTAAGTGATCTAGAAAAAATAAGAGATCCTCTGTATCATACCTTTTTTCAAATATTTTATTCCTTAGAAAAATGGCATAGTTGCCTTAATATGAACCCTGCTTATTTCTTACAAAATGTATTTTTGTCTATTTTATACTCGTTTCTGTTGCATACATTTTAGTTTTATTTACAAATTAATAATTTAATAACTCTTAATATAATGTCTTCCCAGCCAATACAATTAGATTTTAAGCAAATCTTTAATTTATTGCCTTAGATTTTGCATGTAAACAACTATATCAACTTTAAATTGTGTCTCTTTTTTTCAGAAGTACTTCATCTTCTAATTATTATATTCTAGCAATATCTTATTCCATGTCTTGCAAGTGATTGTCTTAGTTTGGAAACAGTGGTTTACAGAAATTTTCTCTCAGAGCTCCATAAATTGTGCTTCATTGCTTTTTCTACTTATTTTAAAGTTGATTTCTGAGGCCAAATTATTTTCATCATATGTAGATTTTTTTTTCTGCCTGATATTACAGATTTTTTTCCTCACCATTAAAATCCAAACTTTGCACTAAAATATATTTAGGAAGGTTTTTAACTTATATTTTTGTAATATTTGATGAACCTTTACAAGTGTTCAAAGCTCTTCAGCTTAAGAATGTTTGACTTCTTTTTATTACATCTTTGATCATTGTTTATTTTCTATACCTTCTGCTTTCAAATTCTGAAATTCCTTTTATGTTTATACTGATGTCTACTTTTCATCACTTTCTCTTTCCTTTTTCATTTTGTTTCTTTATACAAGTCTATAAGTCCTGGATAATATTTTTATCTTTTCCTTTACTGATTCCAATTTTGAAACATCTAAATCATTGTCTTAATTCTGATTTTAGTTCAGCACTGATATTTTTCATCTCTATGTACTCTGTCCTGAGTTCAGATACTATATGATTTATGACTGCCTAATTTTATATGAAATATTTTAACCTTAAATTTTAATCCATATGTATTACAGTTGGTACAGCTGCTTATGTTTTTAAGAAGGGGTCTTTTTGATTCTTCATAGTTTCTTCTTAAAAATTAGCATTAGTGCATGTATCTGTTGCTTTTACTGTCTTTATTCATTCTCATAAAAGGAAGCTTATTTTTGCTATCTACCAAGATTTGATTTATCTAAGTCATTTATGTTGGGTTTCTTCATCACAGCTTTTAGATCATATAGATGTTATTAAACTTTGGGATATATTTCTATTTCTATTTCAGAATTCCAGAAACCTTTAGGAAACTGGGCAAGTTACAGAGCTATAGTCAGTGGCAACAAGGAATGGGTTCTGAATCTTAAGGAGTTGAATCCCACTTAAAGTAGAGCATATTTAGATTTCTGCTCTCCCATTGGGTTACATGATATGGTACTGCCTCCAGCAAGTTTTCAGGAACCAAATAAATGGAGGGATGGATTCTTGTCCTTTGAAATTCAAAAGCCAATTCTAGGTAGGACACAACTTTCAAAGTATAATTGATGAGAATTCTTATTCTGTCACCAATAGACTCAGGTCCCTTCCCAGACCTGCTGAATCAGAATCTGTTTTATAATAAGCCCAGGTAATTTAATATATATATTGATGTTTGAGAACATCACTATTCTCTCATTTCTCAATGCCTCAATGGAAACCTTTGTTCCTTACATTCAACCAGAGGAAGAGAACAGGAAAAGCATAAGTCTCAACTGACTAAAATTTTCCCCAAATGATTAGTTTATTTGAATAAGTAAGATTAGTCCAGTTTAAATACAGTGTCAAAATACTTAAAGGTTTCAGTCATGGAGAAATAAATTGACTTGATCATCTCGGGAACTTTTCTCTTACAGTCATCGTGTTTGATATGGTGGCTGAGACTGAACTAAGACAGTATCCTCAACTTTTCCGTGGTAGAGCTAGTTATCTTATAATTAGTCATCTTCTGCTATTAATAGCTAGGTGAGATGTAATCCAAAAACAATTCCAAGATGATGGTAAATTCTATACCCTTGTAGCTGAAACTTGCTTCTTGGAGTTAGAGTTGGACTACTAAAAGGTGTGTTGGAGTAGATGTCTTCTACTTAACTCCCATGCAAACCTGTTTGTAATTATGGGCAGTGGTTGGTCCACTGATTTATCCTTTAATTTAGTAGTAGCTATGCTATGTCAGCATACTGATACCATGAGAAATTCCTCAAAAGTTTCACTGCATGGATGCCTCTGCTACTTTTGACAGTGCCGTGCCACTATCTTCTCCAGTTTTATTTGTATTTTTATATTCAGCTCAGACTTGGAAAGAAGGATAAAATGGACTAAACATTTCTCCTTATAACCCAGAAGTCCCCATAAATACTACTTGGGAAGATATTCCAAATCAAACTGAAATACTGTTGAGTTTTCAAGTCTCCTTCATCAACACAAAGGGAATCAGCCAGACAGGAGCACACTGAGGACAGATGTGGATTTTATAAGAGGAAAGAGGGCAGATATATAACAGCCATGGCAAAGATACTTCGTCTGAGCCCTATTTTTGTTGAGCTATCTATTATCTGGCCAACTTGGACTCTAGAGAGGTTTTGTGATGATTTTTCCCCTCTATTTATAGAGGCCTTGGTGAACTGCCACACTGAATCTTAGTGAAACTGTACTTCAATATAGCTAGCCACATAAAGGCAGTTTAGGGGAAACTGTCATAGATTTCTTCTAAGTATCAAGGAATGTATTCCTTATTAGACATATTTTATAGTAATATTGTGATACATGTTGTTACATGTTGTTACATTAGAAGGTAAGGTGTCTTCCAAATACAAAAGACCTCCTTAAATGAACCACATGCTAGGTAATGTATTTTGTTGTTACATTACTTGATATTTTTACATTATCAGAAAGGCATGTCTGATGCTGTCAAGAAATCTAATATTACTGAAACAGAATACTTACAGAAATTATGAGCCTGGATATTAAGTGCTAAGAACACTTCAGCTTAATGAGTAAAATAATCATTTTTTCACTAGAGGATAAATTCAAGCCAATAACCACAATGTACTGCAGGTCTGAGTGAAAATAATTATTTCCTTTGAGAAAAATTAAAATAGATCCTTTTTAACTGTAACCTGCATTATGTTTTTTTCTAAATCACACATAGATTTTTAAACATCCTCCCAAAAGAGACTGCAATTTACTTTTTATAAAGTTACAACACAGATCATTACATTAACCATCATTTCTACTGACACATTCATTCAGCAAACTGAATTGAATTTTTTTTCCTGCCTACCCTAGAGTAAATAAGTGCTTTTTTGGATTTTTATTTTTATTTTTATTTATTTATTTATTTATTTTACTTTTTAAACAAATTAATTAGAGGATACCTCAGGTTTAATTCAGAAATAACTCAGAGGAATGGAAAATGTATGTATGAGTCACCATAGTCTGTTTGTAAGTTGTTTCTTGTCATGAGCCATCATGTGGGATATATTATCAGGAAGTTATCTAAAGAATCTGGGTATAAATGTAAATGCTGAAGGAGGTGAGACTAATTATAAATTGGTGGTACTTCAGTAACTTGATGCTTAGACTTAGCAAAGACTATCTTGTATGAACCTCTTCTCAATGTGCACCAAAGTGCAAGAGGACTTCAAGGAACTGCACCAGGGCATTGTAGAAAAAACACAATTACCTATGCTAAAATGATTTCCTGTCTTTATATTAGCAGACAATATAAAAAAAAAAAACAAACTATTTTTGTTACATTAAAATGTGGACTGTTGTTTTTTGCTCTGTCTTACCTTTGAAATTTCAAAAGGTAATGGATATTTCAGAAGAGGGGTTGACCCATATATGTAAAAATGTCTGTTTTTTAAATTATATTAGTTACCATACAATCCATCATTAGTTTTTGATGTAGTGTTCCAAGATTCATTGTTTAACACCCAGTGCTCCATGCAATATATGCCCTCCTTAATACCCACCATTAGGCTCACGCATCCCCCCCCCCACCAGATATAGGCTCCTGGATTTCCAGGTACCCCACTGTTCAACTAGTTAGTGCAATGAGATATTCAGGAACATTCCTTTCAGATGGGGAGAATTTGGTTAATGGACACATGAAAAAAATGTATAAGGAAAGAAGTATTTAAGTGTCAGGCTTAAGTCGAGGCCTAAAAGCCATGGAGCAGAGACAAGATTCTCTGTAGTAAACATAAAAATTAGAAGTCAAGGGACATATGAGAGAATATTTTACATATACATTTATCAGGAGAATAAATAAGAAGTGTCTGAATTGGGTAAAAGTAATTGGATAAAGTAGAGGCTTCAGTTGTTGAAAAGAACAAGGATAGAACTTAGAAACGTCCTAAATTTCACTGACCTACATCTCCTAGTAGAAATGGATAAAGATAGAATTTATTTTAAATATGTTTTTGCGAAAGTTATTAAAATATTTTTTTTCATTCCTGCATAAGATACAGCATGACACATTGGTGAACATCACACAATTCAGAAGGTTGGATGCCCAGTTCTGCCATTACATGGTCATGTAGCCTCAGGCAACTTACCTACTCTTTTGTGCCTCAGTTTCCTCAAATATAAAATAAAGATAATTATGCTCTCTAGCTCAGATAATTGTTGGAAGCAAATTATTTAATACAGGATGCTTAGAAAAATGTGCGGCACCTAGAAACCACACAAATAATAATTGGAAAATTTAAACTATTATATTCATTATATCCACTTAGTTTTAACTATAATTATTTTAGTATTTAAAGCTAATATTCAGGTAGCACTAAATGATATTGTATTAAAGAAATGAAGAAAGAAAAGACTGGTGTGTTTGTAGGACTTTTTTCTCTTTTTGAACACCTTATGAAAAGGTAACATTCGAACAGAGATAAGAAAGGAATCACAGAGCAAGCTTGTAGATATTCAAGAATATTCAAAAGAGAAGATTAGATAGAAACACTGAGGGGAAAATGTGCTTGTTAACTTGAGGAACAGAACAAATCAGAAAAATTATGGTAGAAGATAAGGTTTGGGAGGTGAGCTAGATCATGTACAGCCATTTACTTCAGAATAGGGATATGACATTATATTCTTACTGTGAAAGGAAACCATTGGAGGATTACAACAACATGATATTTTAAGAAGCTATCTTGAGCCATTACGTGGACTATATACTGTGATGGGAAATAATACCAATAGGAAGACATGTCAGGCAGTTCTTAAGTAATCCAGACAAACAATAATCTAAGAAGATGGAAGAGGGACATTGTGAGAAGTAGTTCCTATTGGCAAAGCAAGGTTGACCAGTAAAAAGAAAATTTCAGGTTAACTCATAATTCAAATCTTTATGTCTTAAGTTAGGAGAATATTTGATAGCTTGTTCACGTGTGTTCCCAGGACATCATAAGCCTCGGTGCAGCTGGGATACAACATCTGAGGATGTTTCATAGGAAATGAGAATTGTGGGTAGCTGTGCCTATGACTTGGAATTCATTTTATATAGAATTTCAAACTAAACATTTTTGAGCAGCTTATGACTCTGGCTTACCTACTATACATAAAAATAGTGTGTTAGGACAATAGTAGAAACTTTGATGAAATGCAAATAAATCCTGGAGCCTAGTTAATAGCAATATGACTATATTAATTTCTTAGCTTTGCAAAGATAGCATAGTTATGTTGGTAGGCAGAATAATACCTATCTATACCCCACCCCCAAGAAGTCTACATTCTTATTTATGGAACCTGTGAATATGTGATGTTATATGTATGGCATAAGGAGAATGAGGTAGTAGGTAGCATTGGGATTTGCAAATAAAATGACTTTAAATTAGGGAAAGTGGCCTGGATTAAGCTGGTGGACCTAATGTAATCTTAGGATTCTTAACTGTGGAAAAGGAAGGCAGAGGAGCTAGTATCAGACTAATGAAATGTAAGGAAAATTCTGCTGGCTGCTACTGCCTTTGGAATGAAACGTAGCCATAAACCAAGGAATTTCGGAGGATGCTAGAAGCTGGACAGGGCAAGAAAATAGATTCTCGCCCAGAGCTTCCAGAAAGGATAGAAACACTGCTGGCACCTTGAGACCCATTTTAGGCTTTCGACCTCCAGAACTCTAACTTGATAAATTTGTGTTGGTTTAAGCCACTTACTTTGTGGTAACTTGTTGCTGAAGTAATTAGGAACTAACTCAAGTACATAAAATGCTCAAATTAGGAGTGGTTGAGTGAAAGGTATATGGAAATTATAACTTCCTTGTAACTTTTTTGTAAATCTAAAATTATTGTGAAATAAAACGTTTGAAAAAAAATAGTACTTCTCTCGCTCTTCGTTTTCTCCCTCCAGCTCTCACTTGCCTCCCTCACTTCCCTTCACCTCCACCAATTTTTAGATATGTTTTGCTTTTGACTTTATACCTCCTGTTATACCCCTCTATTTACCTCTCATGGCTATCTATGCCAGTACAATATATCACAAGCTTTTTATATTCATATTTTCATATTCTTACCTTAAATGCATTCCCAAACTGCTTGCATGATTTCTTTTGCACTTTGATACTTCATGCTGTGTTTTTTAAAATTGACCTTATAATTATTTCCCTAACTTCCACTTTATGCAAATTCACTCTTTCAAAATTACCATTTAGACCAAGTTTTAAACCTATTAAACTGGATACTACTTTCTTACGTGTCCTAAGTATCATAATCTTAACAATTATTCCGAAAGCTATCATATCAATTCTCTATTCCCCATCCTTACGCTTCACCTCATATTATGAGGGACCCCTATACCTTTGCTTGCTTTCATGATTTCTGCACATCTGTTTTCTCTTCATCCCTGATAGTGTTGTCTTTTTAATATATGTAGTAGTTCATGATGTTCCACTACCAGTTGCAATGTTTTAAGAACTCATCCTCGCTTTTCATATCCTTTTTTTTTAACCTTTATATCTTGAAGCTCAAGGAACACCGAACTCCTCTGTTCTCCTTGAACATGCCATATTTTGATACTACATTCATATTAGCATACATTTTTTACAGCACCCTAGCTTATTTCACCACCACAGCATTGTATAAAGTAGTAATGGTTGTTATGATAATAAAGAATCAGCCTTTCCATATTTTCAATAGTTTCTTATGCTTTGACCTTACACAACAATATCAGATTGTTTATTCACAGTTAAGTATCTTGGCACATAGTTCTGTGACACTACATGTCACATTGTGTTATGATTATTTATACTCTTCATTCATTTCTGTGTTCCTCAAAGTAGAGACCAAATCTTGTTTATCATTGCATTTACAATGACTGTAATCTTAATTATCACATGTGGGTATGCTTACAAAAGGGAGAAAAATAAGCCCAAAAGAGATGAATTTGAATCTTGTTACAGATTGATTCTCTTTGTTGATCTAAACATGTTAGTTTGATCATTGACAAACTCTTAGGGTATGGCACATGATTCCATAATTTACTAATTTTATGACACAGCCGCTGGACCTCCTGGAAGATGTGTCCTAATCCCTGATCCTCTCCAAACATTAAAGGCCTTACAACTAAGGACAAATGAAGGGTTTAACTTTTCTCTACTTTTGCTTTGTTCCTATTCAAGGCACAGGCAGTATTTATCATATCAGGACATTTCTGAACACATTAAAGCTAATGGGAGGCTCATTCAACTTAATAGGATATACACTTAACTAACAGAATAAACATCAACCTAACAATGCATCTGTAACATATTTAACTTAGTTATACATTTTGATGCCTTTCCTGGTGTGAATTTCAGCTGCAGAGGCTGAGGTTCTAATAGTAGTGTGGAGAAGTCATGTGAGTGAGATGAAACCCGTGGGAATTAAAAGTGGGAACTGATTGAATTGATGTTGGTGCTATAATTGAAGGGAAAAACTTGAGTATGAACAGTGAGAATAAAGAAATCATTTGTGACTTCCAGCTTGAATGACTAAGAGAATACTCCCATTATCACCAAAGAGCATTAGTCATTAATATTCAAGTGTTATTTGGCTCCGTCTTTTGTTGTACTCAAAACTACTTTGTGTTAGTATGAAAAAAAAAACCCTGTGAGATACTAAAAAATACTCTAAGATTGCTCATTTCATTTTAAAGTAGGTGAAGTGTAATGAGGCAACAAATGTACTCAAAAGAACAATGTATGCAAAAAGATAAGTTGGATTTAATTTTGCTTTCCAATTAGAATGTGTATAATTTGGGGAAAGCATCTTTGCAGAGACAATTTAAGTATATATTTATATATAAATATTTATCATTTCCTGGAGATTTAACTTGTATATTAACTCCAAAATTATGAACTTGTATATGCATTAATATATAGCACTTTATATATAAAAAATCTCTAAACTGTAATAATCTGTATAAGATTTGACATTACTATTAAAGGATCTAAAAACTACTGTATCTTTTTTCTTCTATACACAGAGACTCTTTTTTTTTTTAAAGATCTTATTTATTTATTTGACAGAGAGATCACAAGTAGGCAGAGAAGCAGGCAGAGAGAGAGGAGGAAGCAGGCTCCCTGCTGAGCAGAGAGCCTGATGTGGAGCTCAATGCAGAGCTCGATCCCAGGACCCTCGGATCATGACCTGAGCCGAAGGCAGAGGCTTTAACCCACTGAGCCACCCAGGCGCCCCTATACACAGAGATCCTTAAAAGTGGCTTATATACTGATTTCTTCTTTTGACTCAACCAATTAATATATATATTAATATATAAAGATGTAATTAATATATAAAGATATAAAGATAGAAACTTTAATTTCCAGCAAAATTTAACTACATTTGTGATTCAGTATTAAAAAATTTTGCCTCTTTATGTCATGTAAAAATGATGCATACATAGAAGTCAAAAACAAATTCTGGACTACTTAATGTATGCAAATATTGTATTCGCTTTTAACAAGTAATCATTAGTTGATTTTTAAGTTCACAGAACAACTTAAAATGTAATATTTTGGAAACAGTTTATTAAATTGAAGATTAAACAGGTATCCCTCTTTTGGAACAAAGTTTAGCACACCCATTTCATGGAGGCATACAGAGTAAATAAAATGCATCAGCCTCAAATCTTTTTATCTAGAGATTGTGTTCATAGTTCATGCCCGAAGAAAATTAAAGGGAAAGAAAACATAATTCTGGGGTTGTGGCATTTTTTTTTGCAGATTATTTTAAGCTGGATTCTTCAACAAAACGTGCAGGGAAGGAGAGGAAGATGATTTTTTTAATAGCAGGAGAAAATTCAAAAATAGACATGAGAATAAAAGGAAAACAATAATGATATTTTGAACTCAAGAAGTGTTTTGATCACAGCTGTATAAATTCAAATATCCAGCTTCATTTTACCTATTGTAATGGTAGGAGATGTGGATTGGAAGACCATTAGCTCCCTTTCCTTCTTCATTGTTCCTGACTCTAAAATTATCACTTGGTTGTACCTGCTCTGCCTGCCTCCTTTAATGGTTGATGTAGGAGCATGTGGGTTCTTATATTCCAAAGAACAATAGCTCTTATCAACTGCTCACCTTCTCTTTTCAGATTCTTGTACAGTTAAAATGGTGGGCTTGGGTCAGGTCAGGAATTTCATCCTTGGTTATATAACATCTGTTGTTATTCAGAGTTAACTCTTTTGTATAGCACTGTGGTTCTGTCTTGACTGCCTAATTTCTTCCCTTAGCTCCTAATAAAACTGAACGCAGTGCATGGCTAACCATACTTAGGGATGACTGTGAATCTATAAGTTTCCAAAGCAATATCATTTTCAGTGAGTCTCATTGATTAGATATCTGTTTAGAGGCATGCTTTCTTATGTTCAGAGGATTGGATGAGATGCTTGAAGGCAAGCTGATGAGTACCATTAAAATTATTTTAGAGCATTGGAGAATCAAGTAGATAGTTTAAAATACTAGACATCCTCTTGTTAGCCGTATTTGTCCTATTCGTATATAACGTTTTAACTCTTTTTAAATACATAAGATAAAAACCCAAAAAACAAATTAGTGACTTAGTTTCACAGTTTGACTATTAATATGTTTAGAGACCATATGTTAGTAAGATTATAATAATTTTAATGCTCACACTACACCTTAGATCATATAAAATTAGTCAATGTTATATTCCATGACTATACTGATTGTAAGGGAATTGAGTATTTGAATAGGAGATTTGAATTTCATTATTTTCTTTACAGACACTAACATAGTTAGCAAATGCAAGTTAAGTAATTTCTATTACTTGTTTTCCATACTTTTAAATATTTAGGCAAAAGTGTTCATATACACTCCTTTTATTATATGTATGTCTTTAGATCATGTTCTTAATACTATGTTAAAACTTTCAACTAAGGGCAGTAAAACAAATCATCTATTCCTCGGATCCCTGCTTTAGAAGAGCACCATGAAAACTGAACAAAGTAAATGAGATACAGATATCTATGTGACAAGATTTTCTACACAATTATCATATTAAAATTGTAATGTATTTTAATCTGCATAATATAAAATGATATCTGTTATAAAAATGATCAACTATAGTACACAAAGTATATCCCATCAGTGATTTGCTTCATGGCAAAGGAAATGTGTTTAAAAATGAGGCATAATTTCTTAGTTAAGCTTAGGGATGTAAACAAAACAAAACAGAAAGAAAAAGAAAAAGAAAAAGAAAAAGATAGATAGGGCAAGCTCCAGAAAGGGAATAAAGTGTGTCTTAATTGCTAGTATGCTAGAAGTTCATATGAGTCTTAAGCTAAAGTAACAATCCCAAGACAAATATTTAAAAGTATGTTGTTTTATGTTAGGATAGTTTGGCTATTTAACACAGAATGAAACTTAAACTTCCCTTTCAGTCATTGTTCTTCCTCTCCTTCCTTCCCCTCCCTCCCTCCTCTCTCCCTGCCCATTTCTCATATTGTCTGCTTACCATCCTACCATACCCTCTTTTGTTTCTGGAGATTCTCACGTGTGATCCCTCTCCAAAAGACCTCTGTCGATCTAAGAATATTCTTACATAAAAGACAAGTCTCACTTTAAAAAAAAACCTGTCTCTTCCCAGAAATGTTCCTTAATTTCCTCCTACTAGATTGGGAGTTAAACTAGGAATAGTTTGTGTCCCTAATCCCCCTGAACTTCTGTGGTAGCACTCATAGACTTTATTGTTGTTCCGTGTTTAATAGTCTGTCTTCCTCGGCCAAGTCATACATTATTAAGCTGGCTACAGCTCATGAACAGAGTCAGCCAGTCACTCAGCCACTTGTGACATCTCTGGAGAAGTTGTAGAGAAAAGTCACGGCTGTAGAAGTTTATTGGAGAGAAAAAGGGAGAGACATTTCCTCTTCTGGTTTCTTCCATACTCCATATGTCATTGACTCAAAGTATGTGCATAGGGAGTTAATTTCACTTTTATGGGTTGGTGATTCCTGCTCTTTTGGCAGCCTAAGGCTTCATTTGAGCCCCGAAGTGGTAGCAGAATGCATTCACATGGGGCAGCCCTCATAGGTGTGGGTGTGGAAGACAGATATGCTCCAGAAGATCTTAGGGAAATGAAAGATGGGTAAGGTACGGCGGGGGGAGCCAAAGAACTAGAACTCTTTTCTAATCTGCAATTTTATTTCTCATAGAAGCCCTCTAAAATATTAAATATACTGAATCTGATACCACTTTTTAGACATTAGTTAACAAGCACAAATTAAATTATTTACAAAAACGTTATTAATTAAGTAAACTTGGCACTAAAACTCAATTCTACTTATCCCTGCCACCCCCATTTTTTTCTAGTTGTAACATACTGACAGTTTAGGTTTTGGACTATTGTTATTACACAAATTGTCTGATTCAAGCATATATATTAATTTAAATAATTTAGTAAGAATATAAGCATTCTATTTTGAGAAACTGTCAAAGATATTCCTTCCTTGCAAGAGATACTTTTTTAAGATTGTTCTTCGGTTTGGTGAGGGAATCACAAAATCTGTCAAACTACCGAGGCCACCACAGTCATGAACACAGACTGTTTCTGAGACCACCATGGAATAACTCTTGGAAACGTGGAACAGCTGTTGAACAATGCACTGCTTTTAACTCCTGACTGCATGCTTCTAAAATATAAAAGCACTATAATAATGTGTTCTTCAAGAAGATAAGTTTTTTCCAGTGATGCAGTTGAACCTTATGATACTGACCCTAACACAAAACAAATTCTTTAACTGTGTAGGGAAAATTACTCTATTTTATTTTTTTTTTGAAAATTACTCTATTTTAGATTAAACAGTAATGTAATCATAGACTAATATACTATAATTAAAGCAAACCTGTCACACAAAATCTCATCCCGGTTGAAATAACCAATTTGAAGTATGATACCATAATTCTATATAGTCGAGATAGTCTTCTTAGAGTGGATAGAGACACAGAAGATTGAATTGAGTATTTGTTGGAGAGGTGATAGCAGATTTTGCATTCTTCAAATATACTGTTTAAGAAAAAGCAGGGCTTCAGTCTCTACTCTTTTACAGCAATTTCACAGACCCTAAAGCCCTGTTGTAATAGATCAGATTAGTTACAATGTAACTAATTTTGCCAGTGGAGTTCTTAACATGATAAATGTCTTTTATTTTCACTCTGCAAGCAGTCTCTTTGCTAAAAGAAGTGCAAGAAAGTTAAGATTACGGGAGGATTTTCTCCCCTAATGTTACAGAAATTGGCGTGGGGGTGTGGAAGGAATCAGAGCCAGCCTCATGTTGCAGACATGACTTCAAAGCTCCTCATTAAATAATTTTTCTCACCAAAATATGAGTAATATTCACAGATGGACAGATACAATTTTTGGTGGGATTAGACTATGTTGAAATTTAGTGATATTCCCAGATTATTCTACTGAGATTGGTTCTGAACTATTGAGGTCTTTAGAGAAGATACTTAGAAAGACAGCTACATATGCCAGTCTTGAATTATAAGTACTTTTCATCATAAGTAAATGTGTATGTTAATCATACTGATTTAGGAGATTTTAGAGCTGCTATGGGCTTTACAATGATTAATTTCACCATTTCATTCAGACTACATATATTACATACCTGAAAAAATAAAATCCAGGATTTCTAATTAACGAATTCACTCTTATAACTAAAGACACCCTTTGTACTAAGCTAAACTTCTTGATTGACTCTCCAACTCTTGTTTCTTTTTTTGTGTGTTTTTTAAACTCTCATTTCTTTTATTTTTTAAGATTTTATTTGTTTATTTGAGCATGGAAGGGGAGTGAGAGGAGCAAACTCCCCACTTTTAGAGACCCCCTATGTGGGGCTCAATCCCAGAACCCTGAGATCATGACCTGAGCGAAAGCATACGTTTAACTGACTGAGCCACCTAGAAACCCCTTAAGTTTTCATTTCTTTATAGCAGTTTTTCCTATATTTGATTCAGTGAGGCCACCACCAGAGAACTCTTTCCTATGTCAAAATCTTGCTCATGTAAATAGGCAAAGTTATATATGTTAAGTGCTTGATATACAAATATAGATAGGTACATAGATAGATAGATAGATAGATAGATAATAGACAGATGATAGAGAGCATGCATTTTTTTTAACCCCTTTCAAACCTGATATCCTAAAGGAGAATACAGACAGCAGCCTCTTTGACCTTGGCCATAGCAAGTTCTTACTAGACATATCTCTGGAGGCAAGGGAATCAAAGGCAAAAATGAAGTATAGGACATCATCAGGATAAAAAGCTTCTGCACAGCAAAGGAAACAATCAACAAAACTATAAGACAACCTACAAAATGGGAGAAGATATTTGCAAATGAAAAATCTGATAAAGGGTTAATATCCAAAATCTATAAAGAACGTCCAAACTCAGCACCTAAGTCTTTTGATTGAAGTGTTTAGTCCATTTACATCCACGATAATTATTGATAAGTGTGTATTTAATGTCCTTTTATTACTTGTTTTGTCATTGTTTCTGGAGATTTTCTTTGTTCCTTTCTTGTTTTTGTCACTTTCTGTCTTTTTTTTCTACTCAGAGTTCCCTTGCAGAATTAGTTTAGTGCTCATGAAATCCTTTAGTTTTTGTTTGTCTGGGAAACTGTTAATCTCTCCCTCTATTCTGAATGATAGCCTTGCCGGATAGAAATTCTTGGCTGCAGATTTTTCCCATTCAGCACATTGAATATATCTTATGACTCTCTTCTGGCTTGCCAAGTTTCTGTTGAGAGATCTGCAGCTTGCTGTATGGGTCTTCCCTGATCAGTTAGGGACTTCTTTTGTCTTGCTGCTTTTAGGAATTTTTTCTTTATTGCTACATATTGCAGATTTAATTACAATATGTCTTGGTGTTGATCTGCTTTTGTTGATTTTGATGGGAGTTCTCTGTACCTCCTGGATCTGGGTGTCTTTTTCCTTCGCTATATTAGGGACTGTTTCAGCTATTTCTTCAAATAAATTTTCTGCCCTCTTTTCGCTTCCTTCTTCTTCTGGGACTCCAGTAATATGTTGTTACATTTGATGGAGTCACTGAGTTCCCTGAGTCTATCCTCATGTTCTATGATTCTTTTTGCTCTCTCATGTTCAGCTTCATTAGTTTCCATTATTTTATCTCCTGTATCACTTATTCATCCCTCTGCTACTTCCATTCTTGTGTTCATTGAATCCAGTCTATTTTGAATCTCAGTTATTGTATTTTTCATTTCTGATTGTTTTGTAACTCTTTTATCTCTGTAGTAAGGGGCTCCCTGAAGTCTTCCATTCTTTCCTCAAACCCAACAAGTATCCTTATGATTGTTGCTTTAAATTCTCTATTAGGTTTATTACTTATATCTGTTTTGATTACATCTCTGGCTGTAACCTTTCCTTGTTGCTTCATTCAGGATGAATTCCTCTGTCTTGGCATTTTTGTCTAACTCTCTGTCTTCTGTGTGTTTCCTGCTCCTAAGAGTAATGGCTTCATGAAGATGTCATGTAGTGTCCAGGGCCAGGTGATTCAAGGAGTCTCTCTGGTGTCTTTACATGCACTCTGGTACTGTGTTTTGTCTGCTTTATCCCTCAGGCCAATCATCTGCAGAGGTTCTCCTTGCCCTCAGTGGGCAGTTTTTGGTTCTTAACCAGAGTATGATGAGTTTTTAACTAGATGCATAGTGGTCTGTTTGTTAAATGAGATCTGATGCTACTTCCACTAGAACTGAAAACTTGCAGAATTTTCTGGTCAGGGTATGTGGTGTGGGGAGGGGTTTCTGCTGGTTTTCTGGGGAGGGGGCCTGCTGCACTGGGACTGAGGCACACTTGCCTGAGAAGGGCAGTACCACCAGAATGCAGATTGCTGAGACTTGGTATAATGGGGGGGGAAATGGACCCCACAGTTTCTTTTGTCCCAAGAGAGGCATTTCTGTGAACACCACCTCTCACAGATGCACTCTAAGAAGAGGGAAGAATTTACTCCGTGTGCACTTTGGGCATTCCTCAGATCACACTGACTCTGGGTTGTTTGCCCACCTCTTCTCCGGGAGTTCGGTGGTGACCTCGGGGCTCTATCTCAGCCAAGCATAGGGGATGAGTTTAATGGATGATGGAAATTAAGGAGGGCATTGTTATAATGAGCATAAGGATACTTGTTGGGTTGTGTGTGTGTTATGCAAGTGATGAATCACTAAATTCTACTCCTGAAACTAATATCGCACTATATGTTAAGTAACTGGAATTTAAATAAAAATTTGAAACAAATAAATAACTGATTCCTCCTCTCCCTAAAACAAGCAAGCAAAAATTACCTTTAGCCTTTAAACCCTGCTGATTGCAAAAACTCTTGAAAATTAGTCCCTCTTATTTTCCCAGCCAATGGCTTGGGAATGGTCTCCTTGTGCATTCCCTTGTGTGCTCTTTTCTCTTGCCTTTCTCTGTGACCAGGGCTCCCTTCCCTCCACAGCCTCTGAAATCTGTTTCTCCCCCAAATCACATTTCCTTGCTTCCTACCTTCCTGAGTGTGGCCTCTTGTCTCTCCCTAGTTGTGCAGTTTTTTTCTGTATTAGTCCTCAGGTTGATTTCTTGAATATTCAGAATCATTGAATAGTTAATCTAGCTATATTTGAGGGACCGGATGAGCCTAGGGTCCTCCAACTAAGCCACTATCTTAGTTCCTCTTATTATGACCATGGTATTTATTTCAGTCTTTGGGAAGTATAATAATCTGTATAGGTAGTATATATAAGATTTAATTCAAGTGTAATGCATAATTACCTGTCTTGTCTTTTTTTATTACTTTAAAATATGGTGTGGGAGTGTTGTGGGTGAGAAAGTCTGCATTGTATAAATGGAGGTCTTGGTCTTTGGATTCCCCACAAGAAGATTTATGTGGGGATTCACACTGGAATAAGGAAGGCAAGAAGGAAAGTAGTAAGCACTTTATTCAAGTGAAAGTACAGTCTCCAGGAGGGGGAGTGGGTAGGCTCTGTAAGGTGGAACCAACCCCTAGATTGTTTTGGAATGGATATTATTGGTTCTGTCTGAGCTTGAGAAGAATTATGACATACAGTGGGGTAGTATCTAATGGAGGTTGCTTCCAGTCTTTTGGGAAATTCTTTCTACATGTTGAGAGAACTTTTAACCCTACAAGGTTTTGTGTGGAATTGATCATGGCAGCCTTTCCCACTGGGAAGTGGGAGCTATAAAGCAATGCAAATGCATTATAATGAATCTTTGGGTTACCCTAAGGCAGAGGTGGAAAATGAGAGCACATATTCTGTACCTGTGGCTCTTGATCTCTTAGGCCCAAGCTCAGGATGTTGAGCTCCCTTGTCTTTTAATGTGTAGCTTATTTATCTCCATTTTTGCCTCTAGCTCATGTCTCTATGGTTCCTCTTCTAGAACTTGAAACTCTGCCTTGGGTGTGCCTTCCACTGCTCATATCTAGCTTCTACGTAACAGGAAGAAGCAAGTAAGGAAAATAAATATGGTTACTTTAATTTCTTTGAAGTAAATTCTGGCAGTAATAGTCTGTGATTCAGTGTGTAGGGAATATTCTTTATTGACAAACCTTATTAGAATTAGAACCCCTGTTGAAGGAAAGGTTATAAGAATTCTAGGAATCTATATAGTCTAGTGTTCATTTTGGTACAAAAGCTTTGTATAGATTATATAACATGTGAATAAGCATTGCAGATTCAAAAATAAATATGGGAGAAGACATAAATGTAATAAGTACTGACTTTGGTTATAATGGGGTAATTTTCTAAACTTTTTTAATAAAATGTGTCCCTTTATATCTGGCTTATTTTACCTAGCATAATGTCTTCAAGATTGATCCATGTTGTAAAAAATATCAAAATTTTACTCCTTTCCAAGGCTGAATAATATCCCATTGTATATGTATACCATTTGTTTATCCATTTATCTATCACTGGACATTTAGTTTATTTCTCCCTTTTGGCTCCTACAAATAATGTTGCTATGAAAATGGATGAGTAACTCTTCAAAGTTCCTGATTTCAATTCCTTTGGACCTATGTACAGAAGTAAAATTAATAAATGGTATGAAAATTCAACTTTTAACTTTTTTAGTAACTTCAAAACTGATCTAATTATCCCATTTTTCATTTTGGAGTAATTTTTTAATTTTATTTTTTATTGTAGAGTTGACATACAATATTAGTTTCAGGTGTACAACACTGTTTCAGCAACTCCCTACATTATGAAGTGCTTACCACGTTAAGTGTATTTACCATCTGTCACAAAGTTATTATAATATTATTGACCATATTCCTTATGCTGTACTTTTCATTCTGTGGTAATTTTATTATCAGTTATTTTCAAAAAATTTTTATTATATGATAGTATACTTAAATTTTAACTACATACTAATTTGTTAAAAGGAAGGAGAAAGGTGAACCTCCTCATAGCTAATATGAATGTATACCAGGCCAAACTAGGCAGACTGTTATCTGTATCTGTTGATTTCATAATACAGTGAAAGTGATTAATACTTAGTTCTTGCAGTGTATATATTAGACATTTGTGGTGGTCTGGCATAGGGTGACACCAAATCTTCACACAAACCTGGTTTGAAAATTGAAATAACTGATGCTCCATGTGCATTAAAAAGGCATGAAAAGGTTTATAACTCATTTGAAGAATTTCCTAGGGAGGGAAGAACTGGTACCAAGCCAGTCTGGAATGACATGAGGAAGGAAGTTGGGGCTGGGTTTGGGATGTCTGTTGTGATTGGTTGGTGGAGTTGGGCAGGGTTCCATCTCTTGGGCCAGGGCTTCCATAGTCTGTATTTCCACTTGTGCCAAGGAAGATTTGGGGCTTTCTTACTATCTTAACCACATGTGGGGTTAGAGGGCAAGGAACAGAGGTGGGACCTAAAAGCTGCCAGTAGTCAAACACCAACAATGAAGTCAGACACTTTATTAAGTAGAATAGGTAATTAGAATTTAGAGCATCTGTTTTCTTTTTTTAAAAATTATTATTATTATTTTACTTGAGAGAGAGGGGGAGAGAGAGAGAGAGAGAATGTGCAAGTGGGGGGAGGGAGAGAGGGAAAGAGTCTTCCAAGCAGATTCCATGCTGAGCAGGGACCCCAATATAGAGCTCTACCCCATGACCCATGAGATCATGACTTCAGCCAAGGCTAAGACGTTTAATCAATTGAGCCACCCAGGTGCCCCTAGAGCATCTATTTTCTTAGCTATGTGATGCTAAAAAGCCAATTAGTCTAATTATTACACTTAGCAAGGTTTTAAGAAGATATTTTAAGGTAGACATGTTATAATTTTTTGAGAATCTTTTGAATCTAGTCGATCCCAGGCAGTCTGTGCCCAGAATCCATCTGTTTAAGCATTACATTTGCTGTCTCATGGTATTGTCTTGCTCAAACACATTATACAGTCTGGGGCCTGCAAACATTCCACATCTCCCTGTGTGATCATGAGCAGCACTCTGTGCCCCTCTGTTTCTAAGTTTTTATATCTGTAAAATGAAGTAGTTAAGACCCTACTTCACAGAGTTATTGTGAGGATTAAATGAGTTAATATATGTAAAACACTTAAAACAGTGTCTGGCATATAGTCTGGCATATTGTGAGCACCTTACAAGAGTTACTTATTTGTAGATAAGTGAAGGAAAATCAATGTCCCTTTCATGAAGATATCTTAGGAAATAAGTAAATACTTATACTTGCAATTTCGCAAAAGCATTTCTTCAGTTTATCATATTTTCTTAAAATCTTATGTAATTAAGTAAATTTAACTCAGAATAAAAATTAAGAACTTCATATGGCACCTTCAGAATATCTTTTTCTTTTTAGAAATAAATAAATCATCAAAGAGATCCTATTGATTCTCTTCACAAATATCACTTCTTATTCCACCCACTGTTTTTTTGAAGTTGAACAGCAGGTTCTCTAACTTAGCAAATATCTGTCAAAGTAACAATTACAGGCAAACTGCTTTAATAGTAACTTTAACAGGAGAAGCTGGGGCCCACTGTTTTATTTATTTTATTTATTTATTTTAAATTTATATTTATTTATATTAGAGAGAGAATGAGAGACTGAGAAGGGGACAGAGTCAGAGAGAGAAGCAGGCTCCCTGCTGAGGAGAGAGCCCGATGCGGGACTTGATCCCAAGACCCTGAGATCATGACCTGAGCCAAAGGCAGAGGCTTTAACCCACTGAGCCACCCAGGCGCCCCTGGGGCCCACTGTTTTAAATGTGAATAGCAGATACCTGCCTATAGTTACCTACATTTGTATCATAACTGGGTATATCACCCTAGTGTCATTGAGACAAAGTCCTGGCTCTCATTTCAAAGGACACATAATACATTTTCACATTGTAGCCATCAACACCCTTTCAGGATTTCCTCTAAGCTTTGAATTTTGCCTTTGGGAGATGGTATGACTGTGTATTAGTGACTAACTTTTCTTCCATTTGTATTTACCTATGAGTGAGGAGAATCTTTGCTTGAGTTCGAAAGTTTAAAGGAGATATAAGAGAGCTCTGAGCACTCAAAGGGCACTTAAATGTTTGTTTATTAGAACATAGTTGCAGACCAAATACTTCATGAACTCGTGAAAATCCTCACTGACAGATGTGATTTATGATGTTTAGTAGTCTTCAGAATTTCTTGAATGTCCTCATTCACTCTCCTGTAACAATCCAGGTAAAACAAAACTGCAATTTCAGGAAGATCCTTTTCAGATTCTTCACCTTTAAACTGTTTCAGTCCACGAAAGTCCATTAGAAAATTCTTGAGGAGACTTCACATCTTCCATCAGCAGACATAGAATTTCAAATTAAAGTGCATTTGTAGGAATAGGAGAGTACTTTTTCATTTATGGAACATTTTACAAAAGATATACTTTAGGAATCAGAACAGTGAAAATGCTGGGGTGCCTGAGTGGCTCAGAGGGTTAAGCCTCTGCCTTGGGCTCAGGTCATGGTCTCAGGGTCCTGGAATCAAGCCCCGCATCAGGCTCTCTGCTTGGCAGGGAGCCTGCTTCCCCCCCCC
>NW_019154099.1:38667931-38745177 GCF_002288905.1 Enhydra lutris kenyoni | reverse complement strand
TCGCTCAGCAGGGAGCCTGCTTCCTCCTCTCTCTCTGCCTGCCTCTCTGCCTACTTGTGATCTCTCTCTCTGTGTCAAATAAATAAATAAAATGTAAAAAAAAAAAAAAGTGAAAATACTGACTCTGGACAGTTACAAATTCACTCAATAATGGCTCATTCTACATTTATTCATCATCAGGCCAGGCCAGCCTCCCAATGTTATACATCTGCTTATATAATTATCCTAAGTAGAGATGTAAAATTGTAAATTGTCCAAACCTGCTAGTATTGTAATCGTTAAACGTAATAAGTACATTTCAGAAACATGTACTTGTATATTCCCACATCAACTCTAAAGCATATTTTTATATTGAATAGAATACTTAAGACATGGAAATGTATGATATTCTCAAAGCTCCTAGAATTTGAAAGTGACTAAAGATTGGTGAGAAAAATCCCAAATATAATAATGCTTATATATTCAGTGACAAGAGCACAGCCTACCCTTAGTGACAAAAATTCGTATTTATAACTCATGTTTGCCTATAGAATTTCTGAATGCTTGGAAGTAAAGGTTCCCAAAGTATCCTCCTGAAGACCATTCCAGAAATCCTGATTCCAAAGACTATTGATAGAGTGAGTCAGCAATCCTGATGCAAGGATTGGGGATTTTATAAATTAACCTTCTCAAGAGATTATGATGATTATTCAGGTTTGGAACTGCAAGTCTAAAAAAAATACTATATTCAGGCGAAATATATAAAGCATAGTGATACATGGTTCTCAAAGTGCTTTAACATGTGCTCATTATTCACTCAAATCTAAGCCATTTCTAAAAACTAAATGTGAGATGTTATGGTTATATACCAAAATCGGAGCCAACATGCTTGTACATTTCAGCTTTACTTTATGCATCCAACACATGAGAAATGGGATGGGCATACTTACTTGGCCATGATTCCCCATTCCCACCTGTTTTGAAGAGCAAATAAGAAACCTTTGAATAATATCTAGAGTCTTCTCTGATAACTTTCTAATAAACATACAGACATGGGTACACAAGTGTGTGCATTTGTGTACATGTGTATATCTATACAGAGAATCCTCATTTCAGAATGAAAAGCATGATAATGCAAAAATATTTATGAAAAATGCACAAGAACTCTAGGGATAAAATAAGATACAATATATATGGCAAGACTATCAAATTAAATATGTATCAACAGTATCAATTTAGGAATATCAAAATATCCCCAATAAGTGCTATACATTTGGTAGAGTTAACATGTATTGCAGTTGAAAGAAGAAAACTTATCTTGCCAAGGATATATAGGTAAGGATTTTAAATGACGGTTTAATATATATCTTAAAATAACCATGGTTTTGTCTGATGAAACTGGAAATATTTTTAGAGATTCACAAGTTGAGAGGCATAAAAATAGGAAATTCAAATCACTTTTGAGTTTGTAGAACAGTTTGGTTAAAGCAATGCTTATGTTGGGAAGTAGTCTGAAGGGAAAAAAATGGAAAGGTGATCTGAGTCCAGACTGAGAATAAAAATGGTTCCATAAATTATTAATAAAGGAACTGAGAATGCTAATTTTTAGTAACTTTAAAGGGGGATTGGAGGAACAATATTTGAAGGAAAGCAAATGTGAAACGTTGTTCTTAGCTGTGGTGGTAAGGAAGTCTGGGGATGTATGAGGCTTGGATTCTAGATTATTAGGCACATGTTTGTTATCATCTTCCAAGTGTGTTACTTCCATTTTTACCAACTGTAATTATTAACCTTTTTTCTTTCTTGATAAGCCCTTAAGAGCTCTGCAAGAGGCAGCAAACACTAAGACCACCAATAGGTCTTAATGATCAGTGGTGCCACATTATAGCAACGCTAGAGTATGAGAATCTCTACCAAGTACCATAGCTAAGGGTAACGGTGCTGGAAGATGTGAAGCTGGAGGAATGATCATATTTTGATCTGGGAAGATCAAAAATTAAGGTAGAAGTGGCTATCATAATGCTACCCACATTTATTGAGTGATTACTGTATACCTCCACTATTCAGTTTTGTACTTACAGTGACATTTAATCCTCCCAAACAAATAAAAACATTAAGATAATATGGTTATTCTTAGAGATGCGAAAACCTAGGCTTATATGGGTAGTCAGCTTGGTGTCTTAGTCGGTTCAGGATGCTGTAACAAAATAATATAGACTGAATTTGGTGTATAAACAACAGAGATTTATTTTTTACATTTCTGGAGTTCGGCAAGTGCAAGATTAATAAAACAAAGTTGTCGCTTTAGCAGTATCAGTGACTGATGAGGAAACTTCTTGGTTCATAGACAGTGGATTTCTCACAAGATAGAGGCAAAAGTGTTCTTGAGCCTTTTTTATAAGGTCGCTATTCCCACTCATGAGGACTCCATTTCATGACCTAATCTTCTCCCAAAGGCCTACCTCCTAATGCTGTCACATTGTGAATCAGCTTCAACATATGAATTTGAAGGGATACAGACATTGAGTTTATATCACCTCAGTTTTCACATTTCCTTGGAGGCCAGATTGGGATATGAACAGAGACCACCTAACTATAAAATTCTCAACTATTAAACTAAACCACAGTAAAGAAAAAAAATTAGAGCTCTAGTTGGTTGTCAGGCATAGGTCATGGCTTTGGAAATCTTTCGTACTGAATTTTGTGGTATTGCTTAAGTTATAAACTAACTTTATTTAACTATCATTAAAACTCAAGAGGCTTCTAACAAAAACAAAAACGAAATAAAAAAAACCCGAAACTCAAGAGTCTTCTGAGGATCAATTGTGAAGATACATATTATCTCTGCCTTCAAACACAATGAATAAACTATGCTATATCTCCTTATTTTTTTCATGTTCTCAGTCTCAAATTATAACAAACTGGTGTATCTTAATCTTTGGAGAGCTATGTTAAAATTATTTATGATAAAATACAAAAATTTAATTTGTTCAGTTTTTCATATTAGATAACTCAACATTTTTTCTAAATTTGTACTCCTCATATCAGTGATTTCCCAAGAGAAACATTGACACCATGACAGCTCACATTCAAAAATGTTTGTATTACACAAATCTTATCTATGCCATAGTGTATTTAAATGATTGGTTTAATCATATGCATAATTGTAAAATGCTTTTATGAATTCTAATTTCTATTAAGGACAATGTAGGATAAATATTTGAATTAATATAAATCTCCAGAAGCATAAGGTAGTAAATATGGTTACTTACACATGCAGGATGACAAACACATGGAAAGGAGATTTCTGTGTACACTTTTTATATAATTGTTACCTTTGAACTATAAATACAGTACTTACTTAACAAATATTTAAAGTAAAACTACTTATCTTAGTTCCATGCACAATTTGGGGGGAAATGTAAGAATCTGCATATACTTCTAGGAGTTTCATACCCATATACATAACAACTCACCAGTTTTGGGGAGTGATGGGAAGGGTGTCAATCTTCTGCATTGTGATTGTGGTAATTAGTGCCCTTTTTTTTTTTTTAAACTTTTCTGGCTCTTTCCCTTATGAACATACTTTAGGAAAACAGTTCCATGCCTTTTTAACTCATATATGGTCTTGTGACTTTGTGCAATGAAATGTGATCGGGCATAAGCTGTATGAGAAAATATGAGTAGCTGGTTTATGATTTGCCATGTTGTCTATTCGTGACTATAATGACTGGTAATATTACACATGATGGAATATCTATCATCTTGGGTTCCTGAAAAACAATACTGCAGAGAGAACTATTACCTGAGATTGACTAGTAGCAAGAAAAATGAGGAGGAGGTGGTGGTGGGTTATGATGGGTGGTGGTTGGAGGGTGGATTTTCAAGGTAGTGAGATCTTTCAGGTAGCTTTTATGCTACATTATCTAACCTGACTGCAAACAGTTTTTCAAGTATTTAAAAAATAGTTCATTATATATAGTCTTAATTATTCCTCCCTAATAATTCCGATACCTTCAGAATTACCCTGGTGTTGACATGTTATCTAAACGGATAATGTTTTCTAGTTTAGTGGTAATAAAAGATCTGATCCTTTAAAGATTGGGCTTACACCATTTGCAATTTTGAAATTTTCTTCTTTTTATTTCTAAATATTATTTAAAGGTCATGTTCAAGGTTGAGACATTTCATTTATGAACATATTTAAATGGAGGTCATGAGACTGTTAGGAAAGGTAACCTTTTCTTGGAATGTATGTGCATGAACTTAGCCATGTATCATTGTTTTACAGGTCTTAGGGATTAGTCATTGCATTAGTAAATGTGTTAATCCTGAAATAAATAAAAACATGAACTATTTGAAAGTTTGAATACTCCCACAATAAAATTTTGTTTTATACCATGCAGCTTGAGTCACCATTGTGAATATAAAATACAATAAATACCAAGAAGATCATAAAGTACGAGTGATAGCATCACAAATGAAGTAGACTGAACTGCCTAATAGTAATATCCATAGTAATCAATAACATTGAAATAGCTTTCTGGCCTTTTTTTAATTAAAATCTTTACAAATTGAAAATTGGCACCTTGTTGTACTTCTAAGCTTTGCCACAGTAATGAACTCATAGGAAGCTCTCAAGGCGCAGACTGAATTCCACTGAGGAAACTGAACAGAATAAGTTTTCACTCTAGTTTTGGATATGACATAAATAAGGGGAAAAAATCCAGAAAAGTTGAATTATTTCTTCCTCATGTAAAGGAAGTATGCAATTAAAAATTCTGTCTGGGGGTACCTTGATGTCTCAGTTGGTTAAGCCTCTTGACTTTTTTTTTTTAATTTAATTTTATTATAATTTTTTTCAGTGTTCCAAAATTTATTGTTTATGCACCACACCCAGTGCTCCATGCAATATGTGCCCTCCTTAATACCCACCATGTGTTCACCCCGACCCCCACCCACCTCCCCTGCAAAGCCCTCAGTTTGTTTTTCAGAATCCACAGTCTCTCATGGTTTGTCTCCCCCTCTGATTTCCCCCAACTCACTTCTCTCCATCTCCCAAAGTTCCTCTGTGTTATTCCTTATGCTCCACAAGTAAGTGAAATCATATGATAATTGACTTTGATCTCAGCTCAGATCTTGATCTCAGGGTGGTGAGTTCAAGCCCTGTGTTTGGGTCCATGCTGTGCATGGAGCCTACTTAAAAAAAAAAAAAAAAAATCTAGCTAACTTTTATTTTGAAATCTATAAATGCAACCAGATGGTCTTTATGATAGCATAAAATTCTCAGGCATAAATTCTACAAACAAGGGGAAATGTGTCAAATATGCATTCTGAAACCAATTGTCATGGAGTTCATAGTGAAAACATGGGATTTTGGCTAACAAGAGTCAAACAAGAATTTTATGGCTTCTGATTAAGGCAGATGGGGTATGGAAAGTGAATGTGTTTTCTGCGTGTAGTATAGAGGCAAAAAAAAATAATCTGAGGTTATTTGGTTATAAAGCAAAGGAATCTCAAATATTTCTAATATACTACCCTTCACTTATTTTACATAGAAGGATGAGCTAGACAACATCAGAACACTTATTCCCAAATGTGGTAGCGTTTGATTAATTCTTTATGCCTTCCTCAAATATAATATATCCTAACTTTGTGCAGAGAAGGTAAAATCAAACCATTCTCTGCAGTATAGAACTTTAACATGCTCCTCGATAAATGTGGTTTAGTATCTGGCTTACCTCCTTCCATCTCCTTCCCCAGCCTCCCCAAGGAAGCCCATGGGGAACAACTCTTGTAGGATATGACTTTTCCATATCTTCTGATTCTAGTCTAAGTACATAGGCAATACCCATATATTTCTACTCCCCACCACCAGGACAGGATAACAAAGCACAAGAAGACAAGGAGAGGTGCAAAGTTTTAATTATAAGCTTTTATTTAATAAAGATTATGTGTTTTAAAAAGTCATTTTTCCTCAACACCCACATGTAAATTCAAATGATATGTTTATTGTGCTGGCAAAATCCACTGTTGAACATCTGCCTAAGTAACAGGTTAAAATCTCCTTAACAGATGGTGAAAATTTTTGATAATAGTTTTTATTTTGTATTCTTGGAAGTATTAAGAAATAAATAGTTAAATATATTAAAATAGGCAGAAAGAAGAGGGTTCTTAATTCAGGGATAATAGTAATGAGGATAACTGACCAATGAAATAATCACTAATTTACATGTATACTTAATCAGTATCCTTTTAAACTTCTAAGTTGTTTAATTAGGGATTTAAAGAATTTTAGGTATAATATTAGCCTTAATATACTTAAGTAGTTTTCTGTTTTCCTTTTGGGAAATTTTGGGGGGAATATTTAGAGTTGTGGCGAGAATGTTAGGTGATCAAAGTGTATGATTAAAAGATTAGTACATTTTGTTTCAGTTTTCAAATAGTTCCTCACAAATAGCAAATCACAAGGGCATACAGTTGTTTGTAGGACATCTGTCCTGGGGCAATAAATTTCAGAAATGGTAGCTAAACATGTGCCATCTGTGAAGGAATCTGCCCAGTATCATCAGCAATTGCATTTAATAAACATCCAGTAACTGGGAATTTTTTCTTGCAGGTATGATATTTTAAAAGTGTTGCTAACTTGCCATAGTTTTAAGATTCTGATTGACCTCACTTGCTGCACTGTGGGTTATTACTTACAATATGAAAGAAGATTTAGTCATTTATCTTGCTGGAAAAGAGTATTTATTCACAAACAGATGTTAGTGCAAGGTTAGTATACATCAGATGACACGTTTATTAGTTTAATAAATAACAATAAGACATGATGAGCAGATCCTTGTCCTGCTAACACAGTGCTAAGGCAAAAGAAAAGCAACTAAAATATGTGTAAGATGAACTGCCCCTCAAAACACTGAATAATTGTCTAATTACTGATTTTTATTTTCAGCAATATAATTCGTGTCTATTTAAAAATATTGGATACAAAGCATCAAATCTAAGTTTGATTTTTAAATTATACATATAATTTAATCTCAGTGAATTTCTTTTTGTTAAAAAAGATTTTATTTATTAATTTAGAGAGAGAGCACACAAGAATGGGGTGAGGGGCAGAGGGAGAAGAAAATTCCCCTCTGAGTAGGGACTCAAATGTTGGACTTGATCCCAGTACTCTGTGATTATGACCTGAGCCAAAGCTAGACGCTTAACCAATTGAGCCACCTAGGCGCCCTCTCAGTGCATTTCTTAATAGATTATTATGAATTCATTTTGTCCATTTACCTTGTCCACTACCTTGAAGATAGGATGAAAATGTAGGCTTTTGATCCTATAACATCTTTGACCAAACAACTCAGTGAACTATTACCAATCTAAACAGAGTGTACTCACGAAATAATTTCTGAACATTTTATTTTGAGATAATTTTAAACCTATAGAATATTTTCAAAATAATACTGGTAGTTCACATGCACTCTTCACCATTTCCCCATAATGTTAGTAATTTGTATTACCATGTTACACATAGCAGGAATCAACACTGATGTAAATAAATGATAGTTTATTCAAATTTTATCAGTTTGCTCCAATATGCTTTTTGTGTTCCAGAAAACAGTAAAGAATCAAAGAATCCCATGCTGCATTTATTTATTTCTCATTAATCTCCTGTAATCTGTGAACAGTTTCTCATTCTATCCTTGTCTTTCATGATTCTCCTTGATGCTTTTGATAAGTACCAGATATTTTGTAGAATATCTCTCCATAAGGGTTTGTCTGATTTTTCTTTTCAATAATCAGATTAATTTTATGCATTTTTTGGTAAGAATTCCATGAAACTGCTGTTGTCATTTTCATACATATTGGGCATTCAGGTGTCAGTATGTTTTATTACGTGGTGTTAACCTTGAGAACTTGATTAAGCTGATGTCTACTTAACATCTCTAAGGTTTCTCTACTGTATAGTTACTATTTTTGTTTTGTAATAGATACGAGGTAATGCTGATATCAAATTTTAATATCAAGTTTCTAATCAAATTTTTCCCACTGGTCTTGTATTATTTTTAATTTAGACTTTCATTAACTTTCAAATAAAAGTTACATACATTTAAGATATATAACACAATATGTCATGTGACATGCATAATGAAATAACTATTAGTTAATCTAACATTTTCTTATATAACTATAGTTTTTATGTATGGTAACAAAAGCCCCTGAGTTCTATTTTCAAAAAATGTCCTGTTTTCAATACAGCATTATTAATTATAGTCACTATTCTATGCATTAGGTCTCTAGACTTAGTTATTGCCACTGACTTTAACATCCTTTGGTTGACTTTACCTGGAATAATTATTAATGCGGTGTTTGCCTAATGATGATTTTGGGTTTCATTAATTTCTTCTACATAAGTTAATTTATTTTTTTTCTTAAAGGAAGAGCTATCTCTTCATATATTTGATTATTTATTCATATCTTTATGTCATCACAAATGCTAATTTTAATGTTTCATAATCCAATATTATCTTTGTATAAAAGGCTTAATTTATACCAGTTTCAGCCATGGAATATTCCTTTAGGTTAGCTCTTATTTCTTTTTGACCTGCCCTCATCTTTTTTTCACTTATTACCTGGAACCATTAAATATTTCAGGTGCATCTTGCATTTTAAAGTAGCTTTTAATCTTCTTAAAATAATAGGCATAAGAGAACAGTTATTCAGTATTAAACTTTGATTGGTTTAGAAATTAGACCTAACAAAACTGAAGTTTCATCTTCTCAGTGTGTAAATGGTAACCAGATATGGTTAACATCCATGAGGTTAAGAAAGGAAATATCTATGGAGAGTCATATACAGTAGTAGAAGAATACTTATTCAGAAAGAGTAAAAGTAGGGAATATATATTAGGCTAAACTAGTAATGATATGGTGGTATATTCTAATTCTTAGGTCAAATATTCATTAATTCACCTCCTATGTTTAAAGGACTCCTATGTTTAAAGCACTGTGTTGGATGTAATAGGAGCTCTTTTTTCTCAAGGAGCTTGCAGTCATGTCCAAGATGCCTGTAACAACTGTATGGGTATGTATTTAGTGGTCATTGAATATCTGTTATATAAGGTGTTATGCTAACTCCTGAGGCAAATAAGCAATGTGTAAACTCAACATTTTAATAACATATGGTATTACTGTGACAGAAATATGATATTATGGGACACAGAAGAAAAGAATGCTCAGGTACAAATACTAATTTTAAAAGACAGTATATAATTAGCACTGTAAAAAAATAATTAGCACTGTACAAGAATTACAAAGTCATATAAGAGCTCAGAGAAAGTAGATTTCCCCTTTATTTGGGGGGAACAGGGAAGGCAATTTAGGCAGATAACATGAATAAAGTGCAAGACCTTCATAATGCAATGACTTCTGGCAGATGCTGGGGACATAGTGATAGCCAGTACTAAGAAGTTCAGAGATTTTCAGACTGGTCATCTCTGTATCAGGCTAAAATATTAGACTGGGACTATGGTTTAGAAGGTTTTTAAAATCAAGTTTAGCCATTTTGACTTACCTTGGTAGGCAACGAAAAAATAATGGGAAAATATTGAATGTGTTTTATCCCTAAGTAACTGGATTGAAGTTTGGTCTAAAGATCATCAGGTATTGATGTGAGAGAGAAATTGTTTAAATGTTGTAGGGATTCTAGGAAGACGTCAGAATGAATGAAAGGTAGAGATCTTCCTGTTCCCATTTGTTTAGGAACCACAGAGTATTATCCACTGAATGCTCAAAGCAAATGCAATGAATACAACTTTATCTGCATCCTCAAGGGATTTAGTATAAGATATAAAGTGAACAAACACATGATTATGATAGAAATATGTTGAGAACACTGTACTCCACCATGAAAATGGAGCACAGATGCCCAGCCCAGATTGGAAGGGGGTTGAGAGCTGGTCGTTTTCTTTGAGGTTTAAATGATTCAAAGTAGTTTTGAAGCTGAAGTGGGCCATGCAGTATGAGTGCTTTCTCTATAGAAAAAAAAAAAAGGCAAGAAAAGTAAGTGAAATTATGATATATATGAGGAAAATGCAATTTGATGTATATGGCTAGAATTTAAGAAACAAAAGGTGAGAAATTAGTTTTAAAGATAACAAAGCATTAAAATTTTCAAGAAATGTACACATTTTCCTATGGACCACTTAAAAAAATATTTAGGGGAACCCATTAAGTTCACTAGACTTTAGGTGGGCAGGAAAGAGGTGAGATTATTTATCCTTCACCCCCTTTAACCACACTAAAGTTATTTCTGCCCCTGAGGTTTAAAATTTTATTTGCAGAGCTTACCTTTGCTAAAGAAAAGAAAATTCTAAACTAATGTGCAATAATGACAGGCTACTGGGAGTAAGTAAGCATAAGGGTAAGAGTGAGGAGAATAAAATAACTGATTGATCCATTGGCTCTTGAACACCTGAGTAGAAACTACAATACACAGAGGAAAAAAGTTGCTTCACATGGTTACCTAAACTAGTAATCAGGGAAATAGCAATTAAAAGAAAAAAAAAAAAAAACCCTGCTCTTTTTTTTTATCCATTAGTAAGCATGGAATAGTAGTAAGCAGTATTGGCTTGCACATAAGGAGTTGAACAACAGTATATACTTCTGGAAACAATCTATTATATGCATTCTGAAAAGCAGACCAATATTGGCTACTAGATCATTAAAAGGCTGGCGAGGATGCGGAGAAAGGGGAACCCTCCTACACTGTTGGTGGGAATGCAAGCTGGTGCAACCACTCTGGAAAACAGCATGGAGGTTCCTCAAAATGTTGAAAATAGAACTACCCTATGACCCAGCAATTGCACTGCTGGGTATTTACCCTAAAGATACAAACGTAGTGATCCGAAGGGGCACGTGCACCCGAACGTTTATAGCAGCAATGTCTACAATAGCCAAACTATGGAAAGAACCTAGATGTCCATTAACAGACGAATGGATAAAGAAGAGGTGGTATATATACACAATGGAATACTATGCAGCCATCAAAAGAAATGAAATCTTGCCATTTGCGACGACGTGGATGGAACTAGAGGGTATCATGCTTAGCGAAATAAGTCAATCGGAGAAAGACAACTATCATATGATCTCCCTGATATGAGGGAGAAGAGATGCAACATGGGGGGTTAAGGGGGTAGGAGAAGAGTAAATGAACCAAGATGGGATTGGGAGGGAGACAAACCATAAGTGACTCTTAATCTCACAAAACAAACTGAGGGTTGATGGGGGGAGGGGGGTTGGAAGGGGGGGATGGGATTATGGACATTGGGGAGGGTATGTGCTATGGTGAGTGCTGTGAAGTGTGTAAACCTGGCGATTCACAGACCTGTACCCCTGGGGATAAAAATATATTATATGTTTATAAAAAATAAAATAAAAAAAAATATTATCTAAAAAAAAATATTAAATTTTGTTGTGGCAATTCTACATTTAAAATGTCTATCCTTATTGTAGAAATGTGAGCAAGTCTTATATTGTTTATGCTGGCTTCAGTCCGCTTATATTACAGAAAAATTAACCTGAAATTTGAACAGTAGGGTCTGGTTAAATGTGACTGCAAGTACATATAAAGGAATACTGTGCAACCATTGAAATAGGCATTGGAATTTTAATAACATGGAAGAATGTTCCCAAAATTTATATCTCTGAACCTATGTCCCAGTCTCATGAGATCTTCCTCAGTAATACCAGCACAGAATGTCCTTTGCTCCACCGCCCCCGCCCAATGCCCAACACTTTCTCACCTTATCATGGTTTTATTTTTTAGTATTCTGTTGTGGTTTATTCACTTATTTATTGTTTATTGCCTGTTTCTCACTAACGAGTATAAGTTCCATGAGAGCAGGAAATTTGTTTTGTCAGTGCTGTATTCTTGGTGTCAAGAACAATATCTGTCACACTCTTAAGAGCTAAGTAAATATTTGCAGAATAAATAAATAGTACACAATTATATGGTCAGATGTCATTGTGAAAAAATATATATAGAACACTCAAATGTGTCAAAATGTTATGTTATGTCAGTTATGTCTAGTTATGTCAGAATTTTAAATTTTTACCATGTTTTGTTTCCTTTATCATATTTGGATACAATGAGATTTACTATAAGAAGGAAAAAGTAACAAAAGTTCAGAATAAAAATGAAATAATTCTGATGTCAATGCAGTGGGTAGGGGGCACACCGAAGTCCATTATGAAGCTTTTGCATTTAACCCCAATTGGAAAATGTTGAAAATATGAACTAGATATGGCAAAGATTAAAAGGTTGAGAATGTTGTTTAGTTCCATTAAAATATCCATAATATATGAATTCAGTGGTTAGGGCACTAGTGTTTTTTCTAGGTTTTCTGGAATTCCCACCCTTCTACCCCCTCACCTCCACTTTTCTGGATGCTTGCTTCTGTCCTAGCACAGAATAGAGAAATAAGCAGACAGTGACCACACTTGGGCTGTCCCCACATTTCATGGCCATTGGAGCTGCTACTTTTTCTTTATCACTCCTTGCATGAACCTGACAAATGTGGTCCTTTTTCCCATTGTGGTTTGCACAATCCCAGACCTTTTGTTTGTTTTCCACATTCTCTGGGTGTGCTTTGGTCATGGAATCTTAGAACTTTCTTCCACAAGAAAATAAAAGACCCTACCTGAGTGTATGTTGCATCCGGAAATTTCACATTGGACCCATTTCTAACGAAGGACTACAATGCTGAGCCTGTATTTTCTTGCTTCACTGTGTGTATTGCTCCCTAATGGAGCTGTAAGAAGAGCAGGGTTTTGAATGTGTATGTGTCCTACACAGCTTCTATAATAACTACACTCTGTAAACTTACAGCCTCTTCTTGTATCAACCTACTTCAATAAAGAGGAAAACTCATTTAGAAATTGATCTTTCAGGGCGCCTGGGTGGCTCAGTGGGTTAAGCCGCAGCCTACGGCTCAGGTCATGATCTCAGGGTCCTGGGATCGAGTCCCGCATCGGGCTCTCTGCTCAGTAGGGAGCCTGCTTCCCTCTCTTTCTCTCTGCCTGCCTCTCTGCTTACTTGTGATCTCTGTCTGTCAAATAAATAAATAAAATCTTTAAAAAAAAAAAAAGAAATTGATCTTTCAGATATTATTTCAACCAAGTTTTATATCAGAGTTTCAGTATACTAACTGTAGTTAATTGTATCAGGTTATTTCTTGTGAGTTACTTTTAATTTATTGGTGTAGAAGAGGATAGAGAGGAAGAATGTTGTATAAAGTCATAGACCCAGGGGCACCTGGGTGGCTCCGTCGCTAAACGTCTGCAGTTGGCTCAGGTCATGATCCCGGGGTTCTAGGATCGAGCCCTGCTTTGGGCTCCCTGCTCAGCGAGAAGCCTGCTTCTCCCTCTCCCATTCTCCCTGCTTGTGTTCCCTCTCTCACTGTGTCTCTCTCTGTCAAATAAATAAATAAATAAAACCTTAAAAAAAAAGTCATAGACCCAGAAAAAGGTAGAAGTTGATTCTTTTTTCTTTTTATTTGGCTATTATTTTTTATTAACATATAATGTATTATAAACTCCAGGGGTACAAGTCTGTGAATCATCAGGCTTACACACCTCCCAGCACTCACCATATGTATGTGCTAATACCCTCCCCAATTGATCTCCCTGATATGAGAAGTTTATTTTAACAAGACTTTATTCAGTACATACACACTGTGAGGCAAGAATAGCTTGGATAAAGGTTTGAGTCACAAGTTTGGGCACATTTGGAGAAAGAGATCAAAAGACAAAGAAATACTACATTGACAAAAACACAGTAGTTATGTCATAATTTTGACTAAAAAGCCCTAATTATAATATATTCCTCCTCACTTTAATACATAGAAGTTAATAAATAATGTAATAAGGTAATTAGGTTAGTAGAATATACCTATCTAACTTAAAATTTTAACCAACACATGATTATATGTAACCCACCATCAGAAGTTCTACTTGAAAAGAAAAAGGTCTGCTTAATTAGCGTGAAGCTAGTTCAAGATTACTGTAGCTAAAAACCAGTAAATTTTGTCACATGCTATCTATTATATTAGATTCTTATACACAAATCTATGGAGAGATAAATTCCTTTACCCATGTAATGTAACCTTCAAATCCATGAAGATGTTAAACTTATCTTTAGATAAGATTGAAATTGCTTGTGTGTGTGAAAATTCGACCACCTGAAGGTATTGGTTACACTTGGAACACAGCTCTATTTGAATGTCTTATTAGACTCGTATCTGACAGATCCTTGTCCATAAATGAAATGCTAGTGTGAAATGTTAGTTAGGAACCTCATATCCATTATCTGAGATATTCTTAAACCAAAGAATGAAGAGAGAACTGTCAGCACTGCCATCATTTTTAGAGAACAAAATATTTAAAGCATGAAGCAAATATACTAGAAGCAGGAATACAGAAACTCCTGAGATGCACCTGAGTAGGGGGAATGTTCTCTTCCAAATATTTCAGTAACTCCGCTGCAGACTAACATACTTCATTACTGGAAATATTTTAATTTCAAATGTAATTGATATGGCTCATGGTTTACTGCCAGCTACGCTTTCATTGTGTCGCTGCTGATTATAATGACATTTTGCAAGGAATCACTGACACCAGTACTTTGTCTTCCATAACTGCACTCAAGGGCATATTTTTAACACAGAATGAATCAGGGAATCACACCTATAACTTTGGGAATGTGGTGCTGAAAATTGATTCTACTGAATTCTAACCAGATGTTTCTATAACCTAGAATAATTTATTGAAAGAAGCCATTCACATTTATGAACTGATTATTTATGTTGAATCATAAATTAGCACAGCTATATAAAATAAATTTACATAAGTGATGCTTTCATATTCTAAAAGGAATTAAAATAGAATTAAAGCAGAAAAAATATTAATGATATATAAGTCATGTAATTTTCTGGAGCAATTAGAAATAGTTTATAAGGATAAATATACAAAAGAACTAAAGATGGGGAGGAAGTCCTTTCAAGAAAGACAGTGGCTATATTTTACTCCTGACACTAATATACACTGTATGTTAAGAAATTGGAATTTAAATAAAAACTTTAAAAATGGAGAAAAGAAATAAATACTATATCATGAATAAACTTTGTGACTGCAATGAGAAGGAGATAATGAGTGTTGACTTTTGTTGAAGGGGAATTAAAAAAAATAATATGAATGAGGTGGTAAGATGTACACAAGACTTGAATTCTCAGAATATCCAAAGCATTCTTGATTTTTGTACAAACTGGGAGTGTTAAAATAGCAATTTAGTATCATGAACAAATTAAATGTAACATTTAGCTAGGGGCTAAACTCAGGCTGCATGTTTTGAGGTAAATTGAAAACCTGTTCATTCAAAAAATATTTACTATGCACCTGCTAGCTACCAAGCACTTGAAAAGCATTTGGATACATAAGAGAACAAACTAAGGATGATACTTAATGTTATCTGTTGTTATTGAACTTCAGTAGCTTCAGTTTTAATGCAGAGAGCGAATTAACCAAATAAAATAGGTATAACATACAATATAGGACAGTGATAAGCACTATAAAAAGAACAAGGTAAAGATCAGGGATACGTAATGAGTTAACGGAAGGCACATGACTGAGGAAGGTATGAATATTGCTTTATAAAATAGGATGGTCAGGGTAGGCCCCATGGAGAAAGTGACATATGAGCAAAGACTGAGATAGGACTGTTGGCCATACACCTATCTATAGATAGAGTGATTCTGCAGAGGGAAAGCTAGAGCAAAGTCCTTAAGGTAGGCAGGCATTAAGCCCAACACCTTTCTGGAGTATCGAGGAAGCAAGCCTTTGTTTGCATACCTGAGAGGAGGATGGGTTGAATGGGAAGAGAATAGGGACCTTGTTATGGAGAGCCTTTTAAGTCCTATAACTAAGTTAAATGGGGAGACACTTCAGGATTTTGGGCAAGGGAGTGATATGCCATGGCTTTCATTTTAACATGTCTTTCGAATGACTGATCAAGAACAGAATGTAGGGGCAATGAGAGAAGCAGGAAAAACTCTTTGAAGTTTCTCCCATTAACTTTAAATATGTAAAATTTGGTGGGAGCAGTGGAAATGATAAAATGATCAGTTCCTGGTTACAGAGCATTTTGAAAGTTGAACAAATTGGTTTTACAGAGACTAAATGTGCAGTGTGAGGAGAGGAGTTACAAATGGTACCAATTTTAGCCTAAGCAACTGGAGTATTGCCAGTGCCTGAAATGAAACAGATTAAAAGTGGAGGAGGTTTGGCAAGAAAAGCAGTTTCAGATTGGGCACACAGAGTTTGAGATGTCCAGTCTCATGTGAGTAAAGAATAACGAGTAGGCAGCACCAATTTAAGTCTCGGTTTGGAAGGAAGACCCGGAATAATGATACTTAAATGTTTTCAGCACATGGGTTCATTTCAGCCTTTAATTCCAGGAGATGGGGTAAGGTTTCCAAGGGAGAAGGTATAGACAGACAATTTGAAAGGCCCAGTTCTGCCAAAGGGCTGTTTCTACATCAAAACTGCCATTTCATATGCTTCTGGATTGGAAACTATAAATAAATCCAGGTATATGTAGATGAAGAGAAGCAATCTGATTATAGTGAAAAATACCTAATAGTGAATAAACAATGTCACCATTCCATATGGAAAACATTATACAAAAGTTACTTCAGTAGAGTTCCAGCTCTTAATTCCATGATTCGAGAAATATGCTAATGGAGATAACTTAAAAGATAGCAAAAGTAAAGTAAAATCATATTGAGGGTATAATAAAGATTTAAAAGGTTGATTAGAATGCTGCCTTTAACTTAAAAACAACATTGTAGAAAGTAAGGGTTCCTCAGAACTATGGTTAGAATTATCTAAAATGAAACAATAGCAAAATAATTAATGATAGCATATGCTAAAATTTATTACACAGAATTATTTCTCATTTTACACTCAGTTCACAAAAATAATAGAAATACTAAAACATGTTAATGAAATGTGAATGTTAAATGAAACAATATGAAGTAAAATTCCATGCTGTTTCATACAGCTTTTAAATTCACAACTTACACAATTGTAATTCACAATTTAAATTCACAAAAATAATGTGGAATAGTTAAATGCTCCTTTCTGAATGGGGAGAGTGGGAAAACAGCTGTATAGAACTTAACATTCTGTAGTTTACTTATGACGTTGAGTGTCTGTACTAAGTGAATATTTAGTGCTGCAGCTGGCATAGTTACTGATTGAAGAACTCTGTTTACTTCTCCAAGTATCTGCTTTCCTAGAAATTTGTCTTAAGTGCTTTCTGCACTATTTATGTGACATCCAAATGAAATGCCACATAATATACAACAGGATAAGGGATTTTATTTTAGTCAAAATAAGTTCAGAGGATTAAAAAAAAATTGAGGTCTGAAATATTCAGGTCCCTGTGAACTTCCTTGTTAGCTAGGGAAAAGTTGTATTTATTTACATTTGATCTGCTAAAGAACTTATATCTACTTTGTAACCCCAAATTGTTAGATAAATCTATGGCATCTTACTCTACTTCCCAAACTATTAATGTAGAAATAACTTGAATTTATTTCTCTGAAAAAATAATGGGATCTCTCTCCTCATAAGAATGCTGTCTTATCCTACTAGCAATTATAAAGATATATTTGCTGTAAGTCACAAGAGTTTTTTATTGTGATACATGTGGTGGAAAACCAGGTGCAGAATAAACATCAGCTATGGCTGTCAAGTAATATAAAATAGAAGCACAATTAGCTATTACCAGAGAGCTTTTAAGGAAACTTTCCAAATAGAAACCCAGTGCCTGAATAACTTAATTAACTTCCTGTGGGATCAAATCCATCACTGTTAAGCACCTGTCACATATAAGCATTGCCCATAGTGAGGCTCAATAAATGTTTTGTATTAATGCTGAAATTATTTATACCTCTATATTATGATATCTAGGGAAGTAAAACGTATTTACTATGTTAAAAAGGAACTTTTGTAATTGAACTAGCAACTACTGTGATATTAAAAGGAAACTAATATTGAAAGTGAACAATGGGGGTATGTATTGAATGTTTTATTAGGAGGTAGAAACATAAAGACATTTCTGTGCAATACTGTTGTCATCTCCATATATCACTATATGAGGTGGAAAGTTCTGTCACATTACATAAATGCCTACATAGTTATCTTATGACTGTGCTCAGAGCTAAGCCTGAGAAACCATAAAAAACCATTGTTTGAGAGTTACTCATGAAATACATTCATTTATTCTCTACTCATTCAATCAGAATTTGATTTCCAAGGTGTCTTCAAATTACATATTCAGGTAGGTGTCACCACCCTGTCTTTCAAGATAAAATGTGTCAATTTAGGTCTCCAAAACTAAAGAGACACAAAGCATTAAAGTAATACAAGCCCAGGCTATTTGATCTCCAGCTCCATACTGTTAAACACTGCATTCTGATGGAGATAAAAAGTGAAAAGCAATGGTTTTGTATTCTAGGAGTGTACTTAGGTTTGATCTAACAGCTGACTTCTTATATTACTGAGATGGAGCATAACTAGGGTATGCTTTGAGAATGGTAGAATCCAAATTTAGGAATTAGGAGATAGTCACCATGACATTGATTCACCATGAAGCTCATTTTTCCAGATTGTACTTAAAACAAGTACTTAAAACTTGACACAGTATGAGAACTGTTGACAAAGTTGTGCTAATAAAATATAACTGACATTTCTATAGACATGTACAGAGTGGACATTCTATGTCCATTACACAGAAGTCTGGGACTCTGTTCAAATGTATGTGTTCATTGGTTGTATATGTAAAGCATCCCAGGTTTTGTAGTTCTTAAGAATTATGTAATCCTAATCATTTTACACAATAAAAAATTAAGCAGTATTTACAAGTCACATTTTTCAGCACCCAAAATATACCTATCTTATGTCTATTCAAATTAATAATCAGAATATGTCCAGGCATCTTGATGTCAATTGTAGTGAAAAGAGAGTTTAAAAGTTTATTTAAAATACTCAGAGACACATCGGTGGTCAAATAGTGGAGTTAGAATCAAATCTTTATTTTTGTGACTCAAAAACCAATGTCTTGGTTTATTTGCCAGGAGAAGTTAGTGAATTTTGCTTCCCCAAATCTGATAGAATCTCTAAGAAAGCATATAAGCTTGCATCAGAGTAGAGTTTACTTGGGCTTTAGAACATTATTCCTAACCTTAAATTTAATATATCAGAATTATCTGGTAAAGTTCTTTTTTTTAAATTGAGGTATAATTGACATTAACATATTGGTTTCAGGTGTACAAAAGAATGATTTGATATTTGTATACATTGTGAAATGATAGCAATACACCTCATTTAACATTCATCACTTTTCATTCTTCTTGTGATGAGAACTTTTAAGATCTACTCTCTTGGCAACTTTCAAACATGCAGTGTAGTGTTATTGACTATAATCACCATGTTGTTAATTATATCCCCATGACTAATTTACTTTAAAACAGGAAGTTTGTACCTTTTGACCCCTTCACCCATGTTTTCCACTCTTGCCTCTGGCAATCACCAAACTGTTTGTTCTCTGTATGCGTGAGTTTGTTGTTCTTTTTTAATCTTTTTCGATTTCACATAAGTAGGATCATACAGTATTTGTCTTTCTGGTGGGCATTTCTTTTTTTTTTTTAATTGCTAAATAAAATTCTGTTGTGTATGCATGCCACATTTTCTTTATTCATTCATCCATTGGTAGACACTTAGATACTATCTCTGTTTTGGGTATTGTAAATAATGCTGCAGTCAACATGGGGGTACATAATTCTTTTCAAATTAGTGATTCTGTTTCCTTCAGAGAAATACCCAAATGCAGAATTGCTGGATGATATGGTAGTTCTATTTTTTATTTATTTTTTTTATTTTTTGAGGAACCTTTATACTGTTTTCCAAAATGGCTGCTCCAGTTAACATTCCCACCAACAGTACACAAAGTTTTCCTTTTCTCTACATCCTCACCAACACATATCTCTTGTCTTTCTAGTCTTTTTAAAATACTCATTCTAAAAGGTGTGAGGTAATATCTCATTGTGGTTTTAATTTGCATTTTTCTAATGAATGTTAAACATCTTTTTATGTACCTGTTGGCTATCTGTATTTATTCGCTGGAAAAAGGTCTATTCAGATCATCTGCCCATTTTTTAAATATAATTTCCTTTTTTTTTTCTTTTATCTTTCTTTCACTATTTTGCTACTGAACTATATGTCTTTTTAACTTATTTTGGAGTTCTCTATATTTATGTATTTTGGATTTTAACCTCTCGTCAGATACATGTTTAAAAATTTTTTTCCTCCTATTCAAAAGGTTGCCTTTTCATTTTTTTAAAAAGAATTTTTCAATCACTACACCCAACATTGGGCTTGAACTTACAACCCCAAGAGGAAGAGTCATATGCTTTACCAATGGAGCTCCACCCTGACTTTTCATTTTGTTGATGGTTTTCTTCACTTTGTAGAAGCTTTCTTTTGATGTAGTCCTGCTTATTTATTTTTGCTTTTGTTTTTGCTTCTGGTGTCAAATTCAAAAAATCATCACCAAGACCAATGTCAAGGACATTACCACTTCTGTTTTCTTGCAAAAATTTTATGGTTTCAAGTGTTTATGTTGATGTAGTCCTGCTTATTTATTTTTGCTTTTGTTTTTGCTTCTGGTGTCAAATTCAAAAAATCATCACCAAGACCAGTGTCAAGGACATTACCACTTCTGTTTTCTTGCAAAAATTTTATGGTTTCAAGTGTTTATGTTCACATCTTTAATTCATTTTCAGTTAATTTTTGTGTATGGTGTAAGATAGTGGTAATGTTTCATTCTTTTGCATGTGGCTGTTCAGCTTTCCTGACACTCTTTACTCAAGAGATTGTTCTTTCCCCATTTTAATTTCTTGGCTTCTTTGTCATAAACTGACTGTATATGCATGAATTTATTTCTGGGTGCTTTGTTCTGTTTCATTGATTTGTATGTATGTGTTTATGCCAATACCATACTGTATCGATTACTATGCCTTTGTAATAAAATGTGAAATCAGGACATGTCATGCTTATAGCTTTGTTCTTTCTTTTCTTCGAGATCACTTTGGTAATTAGGGATCTTATCTGGTTCCATTCTGGTTTTGTAGAAAATACCATTGAAATTTGATAGAGATTGCATTGAATCAGTAGATTGTTTTAGGTAGTATGGACATTTTAAGAATATTTTTGTAATCTCTGAGTATGGAATATCTTTTTATTTACTTGTATCTTCTATTTTTTCATTAATGTCTAGGTCTTTACCTTCTTGGTTAAATTTATTTCTAGGTATTTTTCTTTTCTTTTTGATGCCGTTGCAAATGAGATTGTTTTAATTTCTTCCACTAGTCTGTTATCAGTGTATAGAAACTCAACAGATTTTGTATATTGATTGTTTTATCCCTCAACTTTATTGATTTATTTTATTCTAATGGTTTGTTGTGTAGTCTTTAGGCTTTTGTATATATACTGTCATGTCATTTGTAAATAGATAGTATTACTTTTTCCTTTCCAGTTCGGATGTCTGTTATTTCCTTTTTCTAACTAAATTTCCTATTAGCCTTCTAATACTGTGTTGAATAAAAGTGCAGATAGTGGGCATTCTTGTCTTTTTTCGTAATCTTAGAGGAAAAGCTTTTAGCTTTTCACTGTAAAGTTCTTTTTTTTTTAAGAAACATTTTTCTTACATAAAAATAGTTTCCATAAATAGTATTGATTATATGACCATAGGATCACCAGACATTTAAAATTTTAAATGTCTTAGAACATTTCCATGTGGAAATATACCACTGATCCAAAACAATATGAAAAACTAAAGCACCCCAGAAATGAAAACTTTTTTATAAATCTGTTTTAACATTATGTACATATATATGTGTTCATACACACATGTGCTAAACCTTCTATAGTTTCCCCACTGCTATGTGGATCAAAGACCATTCTGTTGCTATAATACATATTACTCACAGGAAGATAGCACTGGCAAAATTACTTCAGTAGCTAAAACCAACTGGAAAATAGAGAATTAAATAATTCTATTCCATTGATTATAACCTTTTCTACGTTGTGTTTATTTATTCTGACTTTCAGCCAGCTAAGTAATATTTTCCAAGGATGTTTAGTGTTTGGAGAGTTCCTCATGGAATATTACACCTTGGGAGAGAAGGATGAAATGAAGGCAAGAATTAACAATACAATTTTATGCAAGCTTCTAATTTTGGAGTTGGTGTATTAAACATACCATAGAGCTTCTGATAGGCTATCAGCTACTTATTATTTAGATTCAAACAGAACATGAAGGGTCTAAGACTGAAAAGAACATTACTCTATTATTCACTAGATGTAATATATTAAATAACTTTGTCAAGATATTTAAATTGTCAGAAATTAAGTTTCCTCATAAAGAAAATGGATATACATGTATCATAGTTTTGCCATATCTAAGTTATATAAAACATGTTTGAGAGATACATAGTAAGCTTTCAGTAAATTTTAGCATAGTGGAATACAGGTAGAAATCATTCACACTACAATCAAAACTCAGTTTTGAAGCAATTGAATAATATGCACAAATGTGAACTAGTGAGAAAAGTTAGCTTTATCAGAAGCTGAGTTAGAGAGCATGACTTGAACTTGAAGCCACTTCAACCTTCAGGTCTGGACATTATGGGCGATCTTGAGGAGAATGAGTCTTACAAGATAATCTGGGTCTACCAAAATAGACCAGAGACAAAGAGCAAACTAAATCTGCTGGTGACTTCTAACACACTTAGGATAAGGGGAGACTAATACATGTCTAATTTTGTTCTATATTAATAAAGTAATTAACTTTTCTTCGTGAAGGGAGGTTCTAAGAGTATGCATAGGAAAATAAAAAGCTTTCCACCAGTACTTCAAGGAAATTCTTAATCTCTAGGTTAATTTAAAGCAAGAACATGGTAGCAGTGGTTAAGAGGTTGCTGGAGTCACACTGCCTGGGTTCAACAATTCTGCCACATATTATTAGGCAGTCATCAGTGAGTCCCAAGTTCAATTTACATAAAAAACAAAGAAACTCATATTTATATAGCCCTCAAAGGATAGAAAGGGAAATTATTTCACCCAGAGCTAATTCCATTTATTCCCTACCTGACTGAGTTATGATTTACATATAGCTTTAGAATGCAAATATGAATAATGTAGAATAATTTATTTCACTTGGGGAAAGGGCCAAAAGGTAAGTGTTGGTTATATCCACAAACCGTATATGGGAAGAAAATAAAGGAAGAAAGTAAGTAAAGACAAAAGTTTACTACCCATATTTAAGCATAGGAATTCTGAGTGCTATTCTACAAGATGGGCCATTTTGATCAGAAGTTAACCTGTGTAAATTTTTAAAAAAATTTCAGTAGGGATCTTTCAGCTTGAGCCTAAATTGGTTTCACAGGGAAAAATGGAGGTTTATGTGAAGCTCACTGATAGCCTGTTGATGTGCATCAGTTTGCATCCGTTTGTATTACTTGCAGGAAATACATTCTAAGAGAAAATCAGGGAAGAAGATAAAAACAAATAATAACTTAACCTATAGGAGGATTATTAGTGTGATTTTTGGAAGAAGCGGTTGTCTATAACTTGCATTTTTCCATGACTCCAGCTCTAGCAGATGTACATCTGTGACTCAGGAAATAAGGAGACCACAATTAAAAGATCTTTTTTCCATAAAGTCTCTTAAGGTATTACTGCTCTGGTGATCCTCTAAGGGATTATAACACCAAAAAGGGATTGTTCTTCCTGCCCTGGTTTCCACAGAGCACAGAACAGCTTTGGGCTCTTGAACAGCTTCCACCAACATTGATACTGCTCATCACAAATGAAACCAGTCCTCACAGGGTGTGACAGTGCTCAGTGAAAAAGTGAAAAAGTCAGCCTTACTGGGGAGACTCACTGGGGGAATAATTTTACAAAATTTAATTCCTAATGTAACTATCAGAAACGTGTATGTATATATGTGTGTGTGTGTGTGTGTGTGTGTGTATCAATCATGGATCTGACATAACATGCTAATTTGTTTTCAACATTTCTAATGCACCCAGTTGCCAAGTACACAGACCGTATACCTTTGAGGTGGTGGTGGTGTGGATGATTTTGGAGAAGATGTCAAAGAAATAAGTTAGATCTCAACTGAAACAAGTACCCATATCAAAAATTAATTTCGATCAGTAACACTGAAAGATGAATTATCTATGTGTGTAGCAAACAAAAGTAAAGGCAGTATAGACAAATAATTCCTGGCAGTGTAGATCACAGTAAATTTCCAAGTAGGGGTGAAAAAATCTTTAAAGATACACTTTCTTATCTCTCAGAGAAGCCTCTGAATGTTCTCTGTTCTGAGGCTGTGAGGTAAAGAAATTTGGAATTATAGCACAGATCATATCAAATATTCTCATAGGAAAGCCCGTAGCTTACTGTATTTGGTCTGGCTCTCTCCACTGCTTATACTGATCAAATAATTGCACATTTTTCCTATGTATGATATGTATTAGTGGTTTTTTTATACTAGTGTACTTGTGAATTCTTTTCAGATTTAATGCATGCTCATAAAAGGAATATTTTGGAAACATTTATTTAAAAATAAAATTGGAAGTATTTGATAAATTGTATGCAGCATAACAAACACCAAATAACGAAATTTTCAATTTTACTTTTTCAGTTTCTGAAGTTTTTTTATGGTTGTGTTTCAGAAGATTATAGGCATTTCTCTAAGATTTTCAAAAATAAATCAAAGGCAGGATGAGCTGTACTCATTATTTATACATAATAGGCGACATCTTTTCTTGGTATGAAAAAGTTTCATGGCCTAGAAGTAATTTATTAACATGAGATTCAAATAAACTTCAGCATGCATGCCACATTGTCAGGTTTCTTAACCCATCACATTCTCTAGTCCTTTAAAATTGACTATAAAAATGCTAACCAATTAAATGCATATAATGTGCATATATAAGGATCTTTCAGAGCAAAGTATAATTAATAACTGACAAATCAACTGTTTATCAGGAGTCTACAATGACATGCACTGGGGTTTTCTCTAGGAAATTAAATCTGTGGTGTTAATATACATAAATACAAGAACTTGTTTAACACAAGATACTTAATGAGTTATAAAATCATTTGGTTTACAAATGTGAGGTAGTGAAAAACTTGGTGGTTTAATATAACGTTAAAAAAATCAAGATCTCAGCAAGTGGGCAAATTGCTATATTAATTCACTTATAATTGATGTAGTCCTGCTTATTTATTTTTGCTTTTGTTTTTGCTTCTGGTGTCAAATTCAAAAAATCATCACCAAGACCAATGTCAAGGACATTACCACTTCTGTTTTCTTGCAAAAATTTTATGGTTTCAAGTGTTTATGTTGATGTAGTCCTGCTTATTTATTTTTGCTTTTGTTTTTGCTTCTGGTGTCAAATTCAAAAAATCATCACCAAGACCAGTGTCAAGGACATTACCACTTCTGTTTTCTTGCAAAAATTTTATGGTTTCAAGTGTTTATGTTCACATCTTTAATTCATTTTCAGTTAATTTTTGTGTATGGTGTAAGATAGTGGTAATGTTTCATTCTTTTGCATGTGGCTGTTCAGCTTTCCTGACACTCTTTACTCAAGAGATTGTTCTTTCCCCATTTTAATTTCTTGGCTTCTTTGTCATAAACTGACTGTATATGCATGAATTTATTTCTGGGTGCTTTGTTCTGTTTCATTGATTTGTATGTATGTGTTTATGCCAATACCATACTGTATCGATTACTATGCCTTTGTAATAAAATGTGAAATCAGGACATGTCATGCTTATAGCTTTGTTCTTTCTTTTCTTCGAGATCACTTTGGTAATTAGGGATCTTATCTGGTTCCATTCTGGTTTTGTAGAAAATACCATTGAAATTTGATAGAGATTGCATTGAATCAGTAGATTGTTTTAGGTAGTATGGACATTTTAAGAATATTTTTGTAATCTCTGAGTATGGAATATCTTTTTATTTACTTGTATCTTCTATTTTTTCATTAATGTCTAGGTCTTTACCTTCTTGGTTAAATTTATTTCTAGGTATTTTTCTTTTCTTTTTGATGCCGTTGCAAATGAGATTGTTTTAATTTCTTCCACTAGTCTGTTATCAGTGTATAGAAACTCAACAGATTTTGTATATTGATTGTTTTATCCCTCAACTTTATTGATTTATTTTATTCTAATGGTTTGTTGTGTAGTCTTTAGGCTTTTGTATATATACTGTCATGTCATTTGTAAATAGATAGTATTACTTTTTCCTTTCCAGTTCGGATGTCTGTTATTTCCTTTTTCTAACTAAATTTCCTATTAGCCTTCTAATACTGTGTTGAATAAAAGTGCAGATAGTGGGCATTCTTGTCTTTTTTCGTAATCTTAGAGGAAAAGCTTTTAGCTTTTCACTGTAAAGTTCTTTTTTTTTTAAGAAACATTTTTCTTACATAAAAATAGTTTCCATAAATAGTATTGATTATATGACCATAGGATCACCAGACATTTAAAATTTTAAATGTCTTAGAACATTTCCATGTGGAAATATACCACTGATCCAAAACAATATGAAAAACTAAAGCACCCCAGAAATGAAAACTTTTTTATAAATCTGTTTTAACATTATGTACATATATATGTGTTCATACACACATGTGCTAAACCTTCTATAGTTTCCCCACTGCTATGTGGATCAAAGACCATTCTGTTGCTATAATACATATTACTCACAGGAAGATAGCACTGGCAAAATTACTTCAGTAGCTAAAACCAACTGGAAAATAGAGAATTAAATAATTCTATTCCATTGATTATAACCTTTTCTACGTTGTGTTTATTTATTCTGACTTTCAGCCAGCTAAGTAATATTTTCCAAGGATGTTTAGTGTTTGGAGAGTTCCTCATGGAATATTACACCTTGGGAGAGAAGGATGAAATGAAGGCAAGAATTAACAATACAATTTTATGCAAGCTTCTAATTTTGGAGTTGGTGTATTAAACATACCATAGAGCTTCTGATAGGCTATCAGCTACTTATTATTTAGATTCAAACAGAACATGAAGGGTCTAAGACTGAAAAGAACATTACTCTATTATTCACTAGATGTAATATATTAAATAACTTTGTCAAGATATTTAAATTGTCAGAAATTAAGTTTCCTCATAAAGAAAATGGATATACATGTATCATAGTTTTGCCATATCTAAGTTATATAAAACATGTTTGAGAGATACATAGTAAGCTTTCAGTAAATTTTAGCATAGTGGAATACAGGTAGAAATCATTCACACTACAATCAAAACTCAGTTTTGAAGCAATTGAATAATATGCACAAATGTGAACTAGTGAGAAAAGTTAGCTTTATCAGAAGCTGAGTTAGAGAGCATGACTTGAACTTGAAGCCACTTCAACCTTCAGGTCTGGACATTATGGGCGATCTTGAGGAGAATGAGTCTTACAAGATAATCTGGGTCTACCAAAATAGACCAGAGACAAAGAGCAAACTAAATCTGCTGGTGACTTCTAACACACTTAGGATAAGGGGAGACTAATACATGTCTAATTTTGTTCTATATTAATAAAGTAATTAACTTTTCTTCGTGAAGGGAGGTTCTAAGAGTATGCATAGGAAAATAAAAAGCTTTCCACCAGTACTTCAAGGAAATTCTTAATCTCTAGGTTAATTTAAAGCAAGAACATGGTAGCAGTGGTTAAGAGGTTGCTGGAGTCACACTGCCTGGGTTCAACAATTCTGCCACATATTATTAGGCAGTCATCAGTGAGTCCCAAGTTCAATTTACATAAAAAACAAAGAAACTCATATTTATATAGCCCTCAAAGGATAGAAAGGGAAATTATTTCACCCAGAGCTAATTCCATTTATTCCCTACCTGACTGAGTTATGATTTACATATAGCTTTAGAATGCAAATATGAATAATGTAGAATAATTTATTTCACTTGGGGAAAGGGCCAAAAGATAAGTGTTGGTTATATCCACAAACCGTATATGGGAAGAAAATAAAGGAAGAAAGTAAGTAAAGACAAAAGTTTACTACCCATATTTAAGCATAGGAATTCTGAGTGCTATTCTACAAGATGGGCCATTTTGATCAGAAGTTAACCTGTGTAAATTTTTAAAAAAATTTCAGTAGGGATCTTTCAGCTTGAGCCTAAATTGGTTTCACAGGGAAAAATGGAGGTTTATGTGAAGCTCACTGATAGCCTGTTGATGTGCATCAGTTTGCATCCGTTTGTATTACTTGCAGGAAATACATTCTAAGAGAAAATCAGGGAAGAAGATAAAAACAAATAATAACTTAACCTATAGGAGGATTATTAGTGTGATTTTTGGAAGAAGCGGTTGTCTATAACTTGCATTTTTCCATGACTCCAGCTCTAGCAGATGTACATCTGTGACTCAGGAAATAAGGAGACCACAATTAAAAGATCTTTTTTCCATAAAGTCTCTTAAGGTATTACTGCTCTGGTGATCCTCTAAGGGATTATAACACCAAAAAGGGATTGTTCTTCCTGCCCTGGTTTCCACAGAGCACAGAACAGCTTTGGGCTCTTGAACAGCTTCCACCAACATTGATACTGCTCATCACAAATGAAACCAGTCCTCACAGGGTGTGACAGTGCTCAGTGAAAAAGTGAAAAAGTCAGCCTTACTGGGGAGACTCACTGGGGGAATAATTTTACAAAATTTAATTCCTAATGTAACTATCAGAAACGTGTATGTATATATGTGTGTGTGTGTGTGTGTGTGTGTGTGTATCAATCATGGATCTGACATAACATGCTAATTTGTTTTCAACATTTCTAATGCACCCAGTTGCCAAGTACACAGACCGTATACCTTTGAGGTGGTGGTGGTGTGGATGATTTTGGAGAAGATGTCAAAGAAATAAGTTAGATCTCAACTGAAACAAGTACCCATATCAAAAATTAATTTCGATCAGTAACACTGAAAGATGAATTATCTATGTGTGTAGCAAACAAAAGTAAAGGCAGTATAGACAAATAATTCCTGGCAGTGTAGATCACAGTAAATTTCCAAGTAGGGGTGAAAAAATCTTTAAAGATACACTTTCTTATCTCTCAGAGAAGCCTCTGAATGTTCTCTGTTCTGAGGCTGTGAGGTAAAGAAATTTGGAATTATAGCACAGATCATATCAAATATTCTCATAGGAAAGCCCGTAGCTTACTGTATTTGGTCTGGCTCTCTCCACTGCTTATACTGATCAAATAATTGCACATTTTTCCTATGTATGATATGTATTAGTGGTTTTTTTATACTAGTGTACTTGTGAATTCTTTTCAGATTTAATGCATGCTCATAAAAGGAATATTTTGGAAACATTTATTTAAAAATAAAATTGGAAGTATTTGATAAATTGTATGCAGCATAACAAACACCAAATAACGAAATTTTCAATTTTACTTTTTCAGTTTCTGAAGTTTTTTTATGGTTGTGTTTCAGAAGATTATAGGCATTTCTCTAAGATTTTCAAAAATAAATCAAAGGCAGGATGAGCTGTACTCATTATTTATACATAATAGGCGACATCTTTTCTTGGTATGAAAAAGTTTCATGGCCTAGAAGTAATTTATTAACATGAGATTCAAATAAACTTCAGCATGCATGCCACATTGTCAGGTTTCTTAACCCATCACATTCTCTAGTCCTTTAAAATTGACTATAAAAATGCTAACCAATTAAATGCATATAATGTGCATATATAAGGATCTTTCAGAGCAAAGTATAATTAATAACTGACAAATCAACTGTTTATCAGGAGTCTACAATGACATGCACTGGGGTTTTCTCTAGGAAATTAAATCTGTGGTGTTAATATACATAAATACAAGAACTTGTTTAACACAAGATACTTAATGAGTTATAAAATCATTTGGTTTACAAATGTGAGGTAGTGAAAAACTTGGTGGTTTAATATAACGTTAAAAAAATCAAGATCTCAGCAAGTGGGCAAATTGCTATATTAATTCACTTATAAGAGAACTTTTCATAAAAATTTGAAATCAGTTAAATTGGAACAATTTAAAATTTTGGGTACACATACTTTACTTAGGTCCAAGGGACGCCTGAGGTCTAGGCATGAACCAATTCTTCCTTCTCTTGTTTAAGCAGTTGAGGAAATTTTACTAAACTCATACAAAAGTTTAAGCCCCTCAAGTATTTTTTCTTCTACTTTACTTTATTTCTGTCTTTGTTTTGTGAGCCTGAATAATGGTGCTCTCCTTTGTTTTTTTCTCCTCTTTGACCTTTATTTAAAGACTTACTCCTTTTCTATATTTTGTAATCTTATGTCCTTTAGCTACATTGATTTCCCTTTAGAATCTGAATCTGCTTTCTGGGTTCTTGATGATTTGAGACTAGTTCTTTCATTTGATAAGTTATTTTTGAGCAGTTATGATCTACAATTAGAAAAAGAGATATGAAACATGAGTGATTTTTTTAAAGAAATTGTATTTGCTTCAGTTAATGATGATTTATGACATGCTCACTCTTGATGCTGAGGATGATTCATATTAACTGATCAAAACAGCCTTAGCATTCTCCTCTGCTTAACTAAACTTCAGATACATATCTCCCTGACTCTAGACCCTGATGATCCTTTTCCTAGAGCACTTACTGTAGAAAACGTATAATGTAAACTCTTTCTCTGACCCTTAAAATGGATATAGATCTCACAGATTCTTGCCAGATCCTGGAATGTCTTTAAAACCTGGGAGACGTCCTTTGAATTATCATCCGAGGAGATTGTGACTCTATTTCCCAGTCTGTAGGAGGGTAGGAGTCTAACTTTGATGAATGCCAATTAGCAAACACAAATGGCCTAATCACATTGATCAATCTCTCCCCACTGTCCTTCAGTACATTCCCAATAGCTCACCCCAGGACTTAAAAAACCACTGGCCATTTGTTTCAATGAAGTATAGCTCAAACTTTCTCCTCTATTACTTTGCCTATTTAACTTTGATGCATATTTTCTTTGATAAGTCTTGTGTTGTATCTTTGATTGAATTCATCTTTGGACCCCCCTCTGCACCCAGAACATCTAATTCAGGGTTAATGATATCTAATGGTGTACAGTGTTAAAGCTTTTCTTCACTCATGAGTGATTGATTCAGGAACCATTAGTACATCTTCTGATCCAGGGTTGTGGACATCCAAATGTCAAAGCATTGTATGGAATTGACTTTAATACTTTTGTTTGGTTTTGTTTTTGGTTTTTGTATTTTTTTTTAATTTTTTTTCAAATTTTTGTTTAAATTCTAGTTAGTCAACATGTAGTGTAATTTTGATTTCAGGAGTAGAATTTAGTGATTCAGCACTTACATTTAACATCCAGTGCTTAACACAAGTGCCCTCCTTAATATCCATCACCCATTTAGCCCATCCCCTACCTGCTTCCCCTCCAGCAGCCTTCAGTTTATTCTCTAAAATTAGAGAGTCTCTTGGGGTGCCTGGGTGGTTCATTTGGTTGAGAGTCTGACTCTTGGTTTCAGCTTAGCTCATGCTCATGATCTCAGGGTCATGAGCTGGAGCCCTGTATTGGGCTCTGCCCTCAGCACAGAGTCTATTTAAGATTCTTTCCCCCTCCCCGCCATCCTCCTCTGCTCCTTCCTCCACTCACTCTCTCACTCTTGCTCTCAAATAAACTTTTTTTTTTTTTTTTTTTAAAGAATCTCTTATGGTTTACTTCCCTCTCTTATATTTCCCTCCCCCATATTCATCTGTTTCATTTCTTAAATTCTGCATGTGAGTGAAATCATATGGTATCTGTGACTGATTTATTTCATGTAACATAATATACTCTAGTTCCATCCTCATCATTGCAAATGGCAAGGTTTCATTATTTTGATGGCTGAGTAATATTCTATTATATATATATATTTTTTCCCTTTATCCATTCATCAGTCAATGGTCTCTTTCCATAATTGGCTGTTGTAGATAATGCTGCTATAAACACGGGTGCATGTGCCCTTTCAATTCAGTATTTTGTATTCTTTGGGTAAATACCTAGAAGTGTAATTACTGGGTCATAGGGTATTTCTGTTTTTAACTTTTTGAGGACCTTCATGCTGTTTTCCACAGTGGCTGCAGCAGTTTGCATTACCACCAACTGTGTAAGAAGGCTCTCCTTTCTCCACATCCTCACCAACATCTGTTGTTTCCTGTGTTAATTTTAGCCATTCTGACAGTGTTACTATTGGTAATGAGATTTCATTTGGTTGAACTCTGGTTCTTTGGCATTTTGAGTATTTTTTCTTTGAGATCTCCATGATTTTGGTCAAATTTAGTAATTCCAAGCAACTTTAATTCAATCATTATGTTTTATATCTCAGTTTAAAAGTTTACAAAATCTTAACATAACATTAGGCTTATGCTAAATTAAGTAATATCCATCAAATATCTAGATCATTTCTTTTTTTTCAAGATTTTGTTTACTTATTTGTCAGAGAGAGAGAGCACAAGCAGGAGGAGCAGCAGATAGAGGGAGTAGCAGACTCCCCATTAAGCAAAGAGCCCAATGTGGGATTGATCCCTGCACCCTTGGATCGTGAACTGAAATGAAGACAGACATTTAACTGACTGAGCCATCCAGGCATCCCTAGGACATTTATAAGTAACAGGATCTACTGTTTTATTATTAGGCATAAATTTAGGTTTATATACGTTTTTGCTTATTTTTATGATACAGAGAGTCTTACTATATTGGGTCTGTTAATAAATATATTGTCGCAATATTGAGAAATTGTACCATAAGAAAGCATGCACTTTACCTATAAAAATTGTGAGATGCTATATTCAGAAACTTTACTAGTCTACTACAGATTCCTGTTAAAACTAATCACAATTTTGTGTTTTCTCTGTAAAACATAAGGTGTGGGTAGTTAAAATTATAATCAGTATATCTAAATGGATCTACTAAAATTCAAGAAAGAAATAATTTTGTATGCAAAATATATTAGGAGTATAGGATCTGTTAAAGAAAAGTATGTGAAGTATATAGGACGTGATTTCATTAAGGGGGAAGAAAAAGGTAATTTTATCCTCAAACTAACTAACTGGCTGTTCCACAGAAAGAAGAAAAAAGTGTAGGGCAAAACGTGATGGGTAAAACTAGTCATAGGTTTGCAGAAATGGAATCTTATTTTGTGTATTCAAAGCTAGTTATAAGATTCGGTGGGTTAATTTTCTTTAGTTACCTTTAGTATCACTAGTGTATTAATGCAAAACTAGAATTTTGTTTTCTTTCTATTAAAATGACAAAATTTTCTTGGATTATAGGTTTTCTCTCAAGATACTGTAGAAGATTTTTCTTTACATTCTGAATAGTTTTCCTAAAAGGCATGGATTGTGGCTTATCAGAATAATTTACTGTTTTGTACTGACCTTATCATGTATTTGATTATTTAAGTGAACAAGGTCTTCTCATCTTTGAAAGAGGGAAAGTTGTTTCGATTATGTTACCACCTATATTTGCCTTTAAAATCCTTTGACACTTTGGTTAAGTAGGTAGCTAAGTATTATTTCTTAGTGACCCACGATCTCTTTTAGCCAGTTGTCCAAATCTTTTGGCATTTTTGAAAACCTCTGATATTTGCCCTCCCAAAATAGAATTCTAAATGTAATTTTCTTGATTCAAACTGACTTTGAAACTCTTGAAGTTCCTTGGTATATCATGAAAGATTTATTCTTTTACCTTCTAAAAGTATAGAATCTTTAAAATAAGTAGGTTTACTTGATACATTGCGTTGAATTAAAAACATTGTCAAACAAGTGATGGTTAACGTTCCATAGATTATCTGTATGGGTAAAATATTAATATAAATATTTTACATTTATATTAATATAATGTTAAATGTTAACATTTAACAGAATGTTAAAGTTATATGTTAAAATTAAAATGTTAAATGTTAAAGTTCAACATTTCACAGAAATGTTAAAGTTAAAATTTGTCAGTGCCTGTGCTGTTTATGATAGGTCCTAGTTCTGCGTTGCTTGCATTAGACAGCATTATAACATTATTAGTCATAATTTCTGAATTGTGCAGTGGGAAGGCTATAAAACACTCTTATCCCTCACCTTCTGTGGGAGGTAGAAGCCTAGACTTTAATAAGTACCAATTATCAAAGACAGCTAAATCATATTGACCAATCTCCTCCATCATGTTCTCCAGTATTTTTCCACTAACCCATGCCAGTGCTTAAAAACCCTCCTGCCTTTGTTTTCAGTAGAGTCCTTCTCCTCTATTTCTATGGTCTTGAGTAAATTCTTTGTCTGTTTAATGTTGTCTTATACGATTAATGTTTTGCATAACCTTAACACAAATGTAGTATAGTTCGTATTTATTTTTCCTGCCTCTTTTCTAGATGCTTTACAAACATTGACAAACATTAACTAATTTATTCTCATAGCCACCTTCAAGAATGTTTTCCTCAGTTTACTTAGCAGTTTAGGAAACTGAGGTTTAGGTTCATGAAGCAAATCATTATCAGTCATTCAGCTAAGCTTCAGAACCCCTTTTGTATCCAACCACTTCTTTAGATCCATAAATTGTATTTATGTTTTTGTATTTTTTTTCTTAAAAGAGAACCTCGCAGATTGTAGGTGTCACAAATCCTGGATGCATGTGACCATCAGAATTTGAAAGTGGGAATAAGTGGCTGATTTCAAAGCCCGTTTGTTTCCTTTAGTGCAGTTATTTCCTAGCTTTATTTTTGGAGTTCCAGATGCTCAGAAGAACAATCTCAGAGGCAGCTCTGCTGAACTATAGGCAGTGGGGGAAATTGAGTTCTGGGACTTCTACTGCACTTAAAATCAAACCAACCCTCCTTCTATCTCTCCATCTATTTCATGTGATATGAATAAAATTTATTTTAAGGAAGTGATTTTGTTGCCAAAATACTTTGAAAAATAGTGGCATAATGCCAGACTGCCAGGACCCTTTTCATTGACTATATGTTGACATACGGTAACAACTGTGGAAAGTTAATTACACAAAATTTATTCAATTTATTTTGAGCTGAAAAAGACTAAGAAGTTATCTAGCCCAACTTCTTCCTTTAAAGATGGGAGAAATGAGTCACAGAAAGAAAGTAATTTACTTAAGGTTAAGACTTGTTCAGCATAGAATCGCAATTATTAAACTCTGATCACACATTATGTCATAGCCTATTTTAAGGAAACTGAAAAATTGCCTAATGAAACTTGTCATTATATTGATTGTATTGATGTTTTGGAGGTCATTGGTTACTACAAACCACTTCATTCTTTTTATGAGTGAGCACAAAAGGTATTTAACTTCAGTCAAAATCAAAATAATCAGTACTGTGCAGCTTTTGCTTTTGTTTTGCTTTTTTTTTTTTAATGTCAGATATGTAAGTGATTGAATTTCTCTCTTTGGTCAGCTTCTGGAAATATCACTAAGGAACTTAATGCCTTAGTCTGAATGTTTGTGTCCGACTCCAAATTAATTTGTTGAGGCCCTAATCCTTAATGTGATAGTATTTGGAGACTGAGGCTTTGGGGGAGTAATTAGGGTGAGATTAGGTCATAAGGGTGGGACTCTCATGCTAGAATTGATGACCTTACCAAAAAAAAAAAAAAAAGAGAGAGAGAGAGAGAGAGAGACAGGAGAGCTCATTCTTCTTGTGCTCACATGCAGAAAATGTCATGTGAGCACACAGGGAGAAAGCCATTGTCAATAAGCCAGGGAAAGAGCCCTGACCAAGAACTAAATCTGCTGGAACTTTGATCCTTAGACTCTTCAGCTTCTAAAACTGTAAGAAGTAGACTGTGTGGCTTAAACAGGAGACATTTATCGTACTTGGTTATAGCAATCTGAGCAGACAATGTATATCCATATAATGGATACAGAATTTCATTTTGTACTCTCTATATCAGACTATTTCCTGCTTATTATTATTATTTAGCACTATTTTCCAACAACTTTTATTTCTTCACTTTATGTTGTTTGCCCAATACACATTTTGGTAAGCTATCACAATTCATTTGAACTGAAACTAGACCTAAAGGCAAGAACCATGTCCCGTAAAGGTTTATATTTAATCATATCCTTGTCTCATTTGTATACAAGTATTTTTCTAGTTTTTAATAGTCTTGTACATTACACAACTCTAATGAGTATTGATTGAATGCATAAAGGTATGAGTTAAGGTATATGAAATATATGTGAATGTCCAAGTTCTAATAGTCTTGACAAAGATCAGAAACAAGTCTTCTAATTCTTAAATTAATGAAGAAAAAAAGGAAAACATCATTTATTCAGTCCTTTTGGTGTTTTGAACTCTGTGTAGTATACTTTCTATAAACTATCATATTTAGTAATCTTACATGATCAGACTATATACTTCTATATAAAGATGAAAAAGTTGAGATTCACAGGGGCCAAGAGGAAGTTTATACCTCTAGCACACTGAAGAGTAGAAATTTGGATATGTAAATGTCATAGAAGGTATTATGTTTCATAAAAAAAGTTATGGAGAAAGTGCGATGTGGGTGCCTGGGTGGCTCAGTCAGTTGCATGTCCAACTCTTGGTTTTAGCTCAGGTAATCATCTCAGGGTTGTGAGATCAAGCCCTGCATAGGGCTCCACTCACAGCATGGAGTCTGCTTGACATTATTTCCCTCTGCCGCTCCCCAGCTCAGGTTCTGTCTCCCTTCCCCCCACCCCCTGTTTTTCTCAAATAAATAAAATCTTAAAAAAACATAAAGTAGTACAATAGCATAAAGCAGAGAGAGGACTTATGTGTAACAAGTTATGATATAGCATTTAGATTATATAATGAAATTTGGATAGAATTTGAACTATAAGTAGAAGAGGAAGAGACAAGTAAATATAATTTGGATGTATTAACATCCTTTGAGAATTTTATGGTCATAAAAATTGGTCACAATTAGAGCAAATTAAGGATCTTTCCATATCACTCCCAAGCTAAACACTTAATTGCGTTTATGGGTTTTCTTCATAATTATGGAGATTAACTGACAGTCTGTATTATATAAAATGGTAATTCAGATGAAAGATCTAGAGTATGAATGCTTGGTTTGATACTCAGACCTACCCGTCATTCTCTTAAACAAGTTACTTTGTCTCTCTCTACCTCAGTTTCTTTGTCTAAAAATGAAGCTCCTACTGTTTCCTGTATTCAGTCATATAAGTCTTAAACATGGCATAAGACAGTACTTGGCAATTATATACTATTTTTTTCTGTTCCATTATCAATTACTCTGAGAATTTTTCTGATATTTTGTAAACAATTATTTTCTATTTACAAAGCTATTTCCTTCTAAAAATTCTCTGGATGGAAACCATAAGCAGTTTCCTTTACATTCCCCTAGCTTTGAAAATGTGGTATCCAATGGCTTTGAAATTAATTTCTCTAAGCCTACCAGTTAGATAGACAAGAGTTGTAGGCTCTGTTCAATTCTGTCTAACATTACTGATTATCAATGAAGTAAAGTACTCTCTCTGGTAGGTTCTATTTTTATTCAATCTCCTTTTTGGTCTTTGCTTGAGGATACAATAAAAGATAAGAATCATGGGGGAGGAGAGAGAAAACTGAATGGGAAATCATCAGAGGCAGAAAAACCATGAGAGAGTCTTAAATGACTGATGGTTGCTGGAGGGGAGGTGGGTAGGGGGATAGGGTAATTGGGTGATTGACAATAAGGAGAGTATGTGATATGATGAGCTCTGGGTGTGTTATATACAACTGATAAGTTATTGAACACTACCTCTGAAACTAATGATGTATTATGTGTTGGCTAATTGAATTTAAATTAAAAATAAATAAATAAGAACCAGGATTTAATTTAAAAAAAATAATAATAGATCAAGAAGCCATCATGAGAATGTATTTCCAATCCCCTGGGGAAATTTTACAACTCTCAAAGACTTAGCATTATCAAAGACTTTGATATAGAAACCAGGAACTAATGTATACTAATGACTGTACTTTTGAATTGTTTAAGCAATAAAATATGTAAAAACCTAGGACCAGTTTTCGGAGTCAGTAGTGTTGATAATCTTTAAAAGAATGGATGCCTGAGTGTCTCAGTTGGTTAAGCATTTGACTCTTGATTTCGGCTCAGGTCATGATCTGAGCCTCCTGGGATGAGCCCAAAGATAGCCTCCCTATTGAGCAGGGAGTCTGTTTATCTCCCTATTCCTCTGCCCCTCCCCCTGATCCCTCTCTGTCTCTCTTTCTCTCTCTCTCTGTCTCTTTCTCTCTCAAATAAATCAATCTTTAAAAAAATATTTTAAAAAAGTATAGCAAAGTCATTCATTACCTGAAAAAGTACATATGCAAAATATTTTAATCATCAATACATTTACTGAAATTTAACATTTAGAAGGCCCAGATTTTGCTTAAAGTTTTCTATATACTTCATACTCTTACTCTCCACTAAGTAATTCTTTATTCCAAAATAAAGTCCCCATATGCCTATGTACAGTAAGCCAGATATTGTGCTAGATGCAAAGTTATAAGTCATCAGAAATTATCCAGACCTTTAAATAATCTCACAAAAGAGAATAAAGAAATTAACAAATAAGGTATCCTGTGACAAGCAGAAGGCTATGGGAATATGAAGAAAATACGTATCAAATTGGTGGTGGGTGGGGCCAGGGAGGAAGTAACCATCTTAGGTCAGTGTAAATCTTGGATAGGTTAAGCATTTGCTACTTATGTTAACATAGGTAAATGAAAAAGTGTAGCTGGTTCTACCTATCTGTCAGCTGTCATGCCTCACTTGATCTAAAGTCTTTAACCAGACTTCTAAAAACTTCTCCTATAATGATTATCTGACATTCTTTCTCTGTACCAAGTATGAATTTTTTAATTACCTAGTAAGAGGCCACTTCCCCTGCAGTAAGACTATACTAGTCCTGACACAGGCTCTTGATCAGTGTTTTTTCCAAGTAGTAGATGATGGCGTGCCAGACAGATGCAAAGGCAAATAGCTGTAATATGAGTGTGTCTGAAACGTCAAGTAATTTGGTTTGTGTTTTTGACTAAGGGTTAGTAGTGAATTTAGGAAAGTGAAAATTGTAGTTGATGAAGTGCTTTGTTTGAAAATAAAGAAGTCCAAAATTTTCCCTACAGTTCATGAAGAGCTATTGAATAATTTTAAGAGGAAGGAGACAATTATGTTCATATCTTCTAGTTAAAATAATCATGAAAATTGTCTACTATATTCAAGAGCAGAGGGAGCAGCAGTGTTAAGTTAACCCCAGTATAACCCAAATATAATTATCAAAGCACTTAAATATTAACAATACTTCTTTGCTGGCAATTGATACCCAAATCATAATTAAGTGTCTCTGATGAGTCTCAGTAATGCTCTTGCTATGATGGTTTAAATCAGAACCAATATAAGGTAGGTGCATTATTTGGTCATTATATGAGTTAAGTCTCTTGATATGCAATGGTATCTGCTTTATTGTTTTTACTTTCTACTATTGCTTATTACAAAAGCTGGATCAATTCTTTTAGAGTGTCCCATATTTTATATCTATATTTTTCATTTTTTCTGGTGTCATGCAAATGATTTCTCTACCTTCTGGGTTTCATGTTAATAGAAATTAACTTTAGAAGCTTGACACGTATAGATTCAGCATTTTAAAGACTAAGAATGTTTTTATTAAGATGTACAGCTGAATTCATATATGATATAAATTCATCATTTATGTAATAACTGAGCAGAGGCAAAACAAATTATGAACTGCTTTTTGGTTTATAATGAGATGTGCTCTCTTTTGTTTCTATGTTTGATTTCATTTCTTATTCTTTGGTAAAACAATTGCCTGAAAACCATGAGAGATAACAGCGTGCCCTAAAACAGATTGATGCAGTTATTAGGAAAAAATGGTTTTGGTTTTCTCTGGGTGTTTCTTAAACTTGTCATTTCAACTGCAAATGGTGCATGTTCTTTCTGTCCCTGGGTCATGGCAATTGGTACACTTCTGTTAGCATCTCCAATAGTTAAACAAAGATAGCACCATTTTTCTCATACTAATTTCTGTCTTTCTTTTGGGTAAAACCCAGTTCCCAGAGGAGCCTAAATGACTATTAAGGCTACTATCTCTCTTTGACATGTCATCTGCTGAATGACCACTTAGAATTATCAGTGGAAATGAACATTTAAGCAACTGCACATCAGATAGCAGAGGAAGAATTATTTATATAATCAAAAACACGTTAGGTAACATGTGAAAACTCCTTCTTTTTTTTTTTAAGATTTTATTTATTTATTTGACAGAGAGAGAGAGATCACAAGCAGGCAGAGAGGCAGGCAGAGAGAGAGGGGGAAGCAGGCTCCGTGCTGAGCAGAGAGCCCGATGCAGGCCTCGATCCCAGGACCCTGAGATCATGACCTGAGCTGAAGGCAGAGGCTTTAACCCACTGAGCCACCCAGGTGCCCTGAAAACTCCTCCTTCACCAGTTTTTGTTTTCAATTGGCCTACACCCTCAAAAAAGAATTAATTCCATATATTAATTTTGCCAACTTTTGATAACCAGCAAGCTTTTTCCTAAGTGAATACATGATTGATCTACATTTGTAAAGTGTTTACTCATTTTAAAAATTATTTTATGGACTAATTCATTAGACATGTAAAGTTCTAGCTGTTCCGTATGATATTTGAACAATAATCAGAAAAAAATTATAGATCCAATGTGAAGATGAAGTGAGAAGGCAAAAGATGTCATGGGCAGCACAGCAGTGATAAATTTGGGGGGACAGTGGGGCCACAGGGTAGGAGAGTCTAGCAGTTGGGGTAACAGAAATGGACAAATTCATGTGGGCCTTGTCTCACTTTGGTCTGGTGCCAGTCTCGCTCCCTCTGTCCCTCAGATTCCCTTTCTCTTAAATATACTGCTCACAGAGAGAAACGGGCATGTGTCCCTTCCATTGACATTACTGATCTGTTATATTTACTCAGAAAGTCCATTCATCTTCTAAAGAAATGCTTGCTTGAATGTGATCATTTACCATGTTCCCTGCTCAAGTATTAGTAACAATGATGATGGTGATGATGTATGTAATATGCATATCATAGGAGAAAGAGGATAAGAAAAGAAACAGTAGACAAAGACACAGTAAATGTTTTATGAGAAATGTGTTGCTCTTTGAGAGGATTTCAAGGTGAAATCTTTTGTGTGAACGAATATCCAAGTTCTAAATTCATTAGCACATTTATACAGGGTACCATTAATCCTTGAGGGTCTACTCTAGAATATAAGAGTAAGGCATACAGTTAAAGAAATTATCTTTTTCAGTGCAGTTCTAAGGCTTGCTTTCATGGTACCTTTTCTCAGTGAAAGTCAATATTCTAACTATGTCTTATAAAGTTGTATCTGGTGAATCTCTGTTGGTAATGTTTTTGTGGTATATGTATATGAGAAATTTAGTTTAAAGATAAAAATGTGATAGAGTTTGACAATGGGGAAGTCAATATAGGATTCATGGGACATATTATATAATTAAAATTTACTGTATATAGATAAAACATCATTAGAGATAGGGATAGAATTTTAGGTCAAGATTAAATCCTTCTACCAACTTGGACAGCTTTGATTCTAAAAGACATTATTTTAACCTTTTGATGAAAACTTTGGGATAAAAAGGGATGGAAGTTTATCTTTTAATGAGGATTCATATAAGTCCTTGGTTATTAAATTCATTAAGTCAGTGTCTGTCATCAGCATGTATTGAAAGTATCTCCCAAGGAGGAAAAACAAATTGTTGAGCCATTTTGCAAGTTAAAGATGAAGGAAATGCATCAGTCTAACTAGGAAATTTTCATACTATTACTAAAACATATTGAAAACTTTGAGATTAGTATAACTGATAAAATCCACATAAATTCAAATGGTCTCTGAATGATTGTTTTGAATCTTGCCTTACTTTATGTTCTCCTGAGTTATAATTACAGATAATTCAAATTTTGGTCAGCTTTTGAGTCTCTCAGATAAAATTTATCCACATATATATATATATATATATATATATATATATATATATATATTTTTTTTTTTTTTTTTTTTTTTTTTTTAAGTTTGGACTAACTTGACATTATGGTTGCTTAATATAACACGAGCTCTCAAAGTCTTAATTTCATTAATTCCCAGGCAACCATTTTGGATGAGCCAAAGTCTGTGGAAGATGATGAAACAGTTCTGAGAAAATAGATTTGTTCTTTTATAGAGGCAGAAGGTGTATGTAAATCATTCTCTCTGGATTCATAAAAATCAGTTTGAGCAACTGTCTTTAATATCTCAACAGTGATAAAATCAGTAAGGACTGCTTGTTTTACATAATAGTCATCCAGGGGTTTATTTCTACCTTTTCAGTTGTGTATATAGCATGACAAATTTTTGTTTAGCAATATTTTTCATATACAGTGTTCCTTAAACCTGAATGTGCATATAAATCAACTGTATTAAAAATTTTAATTCCTATACCACAGTGCCAGAGAATCTGATTAGTTCTGAGGTGACACCTGAAAAATACACATTTTAACAAATATTTCTCAACTCTTCTCAAGCTATTTCTCAACAGGCTGTATGTAGTATTAGAGGATTAGAGTGAATAGATTGTACAATGTTTTTAGTTACTTGAGATCTTTATTAGATAGCTTGTATTTTTCAAGAACTAAATAATTTTATATTCTTAATCAATTTCTAAAATATCTCAGTTGAAACATAATAATATAAATGAAAACCCTGGAATCTATAACTACTTCCAGCTATAAGTACTAGTTCTATAACTTACTAGTGGCTTGATCTTTTACAGGGTCTTAACCTGAAATAGATGTATCAGATATACTAAATAAATGGATTTCTACTCAAAGTGGTCAGTTGTGGTAGGGAGGAATTAAATACAGAGATTCTAACACATGCTTGGCTTATAGTAACTAGTCAGTAAATCTTAACTCATTTATTCTGTGAAATATCCACCACAGTATAACAGACACTAAATAGACCATGGTTTCTATTTTAATAATTCTGATTAACTAGATTTATTTTTGGAGAATTTCAAATCCAAGAAGAAAACAGCCTGTTTTAATGGCAACCTTGAAATGTTTATTACTACATAATTAGGTATAAAATGCACATGTATTTGTTTATATAATAACTTAAAATATGCACAGACTTCTGTTTCACTAGTGGTCAATATTTGCTGTTTTGGGCAATCAGATCTCTATGAAAAACTAAAAAGTCAAAATGTGATAATGAATTTGCGTTGTTTAAGATTTTGGAGAGCAACCAAGAAAGAAATTATTTACGGAGCCATTGGCCACTTTTGGGGAAAGAACCCCAGAAATATGACTTGATAATTGCTACCTCTTTTCATTTTGAGGCATTTGCTAATCAAGAACTGGCAGCTGAGAGGATGGGAAGCCAAAGCAAATAGTTACCAGTCATAAACTCTAGAAGACGAAATTGGACATCAGGCCTGGCAAGTTTGAGAAGCTCTTGTAAATGCCATATGTGATCAGTTGAGATCTCTGTTGAGCTATAAGCTAAAAGTAAAAGTGAAATTGAAATAGATAAGTCTCACAAATTCCAAAATTCAGCATAACATCAGTGCAGGTTCTTAGTTTGATTAAGAAACCATTCCCTTAATTTCTTTCAGTAAATTGTGGAGAAAGAATATATAATGAGTGCTTCAGATTATCCATAGGATTCTTGTTACAAAATATCCCACAATTATTTAAAATAACCAAACAACATAAAGAAAATAATTGCACAATATCAGACCCACAGAGGGTTCATGATATTAGGTATATTAGACAAATATTTTAAAACTACTGGCTAATATGATCAAGGGATTAAAAGACAAGCTAAAAATTTTCAGCAGAGAGCTAGAAATTTTATAAAATCAGGTGATATTGCAGAAGTAAGTAAAATCCCTGAGATCAAATAGTCAATATGTTTAATAATTGATTAGATGCAAATGACAGTGACAAGGAAATTAATAAACTAGACAAAGATAGAAGACAATATGCAGCTAAAATTTCACAAGTAACAGTCTTAAAACCTATAAATGAAAGACTAAAGTAATAAAATGCTCATATTTTAATATGCCTAATAAATAATTTAAAAAGAACATAGAGATAAGAAAACATAATAAGGAAAAATTAAATGGTAAGTGACCACACAAACAATATCCAAAACTGCTGAAATCATTTTGTAAAAAATTCTTGTCACAAAGCAAGTCTCAATAAATGTTGGAGAATTAGAGTAGATATTCTTTTCACAGGGAAATTAATCTTTAAATCATGTTTTTAAAAAAACTAGAAGAGAGATCTTTGTATATTTGGAAATGAAGATCTGTTCATCTAAATCTCGTTAAAATTAAAGTTAAGTATTTTGAACATTTTTAATAAAATATAACACGTGTGGTAGATAGAGCTGCACTTAAAGGATATTTATATGTGTATATATATATATATATATATATACACACACACTACATATTATACATAAATGCATATAATAGAAAATAAAGTCAGAATTAGTGATTAAAACATCCATCTCAAAATTAGAGTAACACATTAATTTCAATGAAAATAAAAATAAAAACATAAACATGGATGAATATAAGAAATGTGGATGTAATATAGAGTTTTAACAATGACAGAACTCAATTTATTCTCTCAATTTGGTAACAAAATTGCTTAACTTCTGGTAAGACTGCTTAAAGAAAAATTAAAGAAGGCACAAATTGCCAAGTCCAGGAATGAAAAACAAGATTTCACTGTAGACTTCATACACATTAAAAAAATAATATCTGTTATAAAACATTTTATCAGAAATTTTAAAATTTAGGTAAAACTGAACAATTTAAGGAAAAACAATGAAACAGTTGCAAGCATTCTAATGAAAATATTAACAAGTGCAATCAAGCAATATATATTACATCTAACCTAATTGGTACAGTTGGTTTAATATTTGGGATTTTAAAAAATTGATCAATTATATCATTTCAATAAATTCAAAAACAAATCTTGAAATTCAAGATATGAATCATAGTATCTAGAAAAATTCCTGTAGTAAATATCATACTTATTGTAAAATAATAGAAGATTTCTACTAAGATTGGATAGAAGACATACTTCTATTCAGCTGTCAAAAAAAATAAATGAAATACACAAGGATTGTAAAGAAAAAAATAATCGCAGATGACATGATTTTATTGTACATGATGAAATTACAAGATAATTTAAAGGTGGCTTAACAAACTTAATAAGTTTATCAAGGGTGCTTTAAGGTAGCCATGTATATTGCTATATACCAGAAATAAGCAAAGAATAAAATGTAAAAAGAATACAGTACCATTAAAAAAAATTAAATAAGTAATTGTTTGCCTGATTGTTTGACAACCTTCATGCAGAATACTATAAATAATAGTGATAGTTATTCCAAAATTTAGCATACACAGAATTATATATTATGTTTCAAGAATGAAGGCTTTATGTTGAAAATATGTTATTTTTTCTCAACTGATGTGTAGATACAATGAAATCTCTTATCAAAATCGTAATTGATTTTGAGGATTGTTGTGATTACTGATGTTAAAAGCTTACTGTAAAATGTATATAAATGTATCAAAATTTAAAAACTCAAAGTTCAAAAATAGCCAAGACAATCTTAAAGACCAGGAAAAGGAGAATAATAGTAGGAAGAGGAGGAAGAGGAAGAAGAGGAAAATCCAGAAGGAGTTATATTCGAAATGTATTTTTTTATGACACAACAATAAGGAAAACATTGTAGTATTGACACAAGGATAAAAAATTAGATCAGTGAAACAGTGTTCAAAAATGGGCTCACATTATAGGGACACTGGAATAATGAAGATGGCATACCGAAGATTTAAAATGGTCTTCAGTAACTCATGTTTCTTCAGTTGAATATCTTGTGAAACCAAATGAATCCTTATTTATACTGTACACATGTATCTATTTCAGTTAGATTATATATCTCAGTATGAAAGTAAAATAAAACTTCTAGAAAACAGTGTAAGAAAAGCATGGTCTTGAGGTAGGAAACTATTTCTATAGCAGGATATATTACTATCATAAAGGAGAAGTTCGACAAAGTGGACTACATCAGACTTAAGAGTATGGGTTCATTAAAGAGTTAAAAGTAGTGTACCAAATGCTAGAAATATTTGCAACTTTATAATGAAGGACTTTTCTAGATTTTACAAATAACAGGTAAAATCTATTCAGAATTCTCAAGATAGAAAAAGGGCAAAAAATTAGAAATGCATTTTACCAGTGATAGCAAAATTGTTAACAAGCATAAATGCTGTTTAAATTTACGTCATAAAAGTACACATTGTAACCACAATTTGATACTATTGCATTCTTATAAATGACAAGTTAGAACTGACAAAATGACTTACAGAAATAATTCTCGTACACTGATGATAGAAGTATAAAATGCTATAAACAATTTGGAAAACTGTTTGGCAGTTTTACTAAAACTAAGCATGCTCATCCTTTGTAACCCAGCAATTTCCTTCCTAAGGACAATATATTTCACAAACAGAATTGATTGTATGTCATCATCTTAATAGCAAACAATGAGAGACACCCTTAACATTATCAGCAGTAAAATAGATGCATGAATGAGTGATTCCATCACACAATGGAAGCAGTATAAGGCCACAAAATGAATAAACTACAACTACTTATAACTGTAAATCACACATGCTTTTACACATTGAGCATACCCTCAACCATCCTGCTTCCACCATCTACATCTCTAGTCCTCAAGTCTAAAATTAGCTGAAGAGAATGGGGGAGGTGTGGGGAAATGGCCCAAGAAGGAAATCCTTGGAATTTACTCAAGGTGCCTGTATAGAGCATTGGGAAACTGGTCCAGTCCTTCTCCAGTTCCCACATAGCCACCTATTTTCCACTCCTGCAGCTCTTGGGTACCTACTGGCCTGTCTCCTATATTTCCCAACCTCTCCCTCACCACCTCCCTCCATCTGCAGCCAATTATAGTACCTTCATACTCCACTGTCATACTGAGACTCTTCTGTGATATAAATATATCCAGCAGGGGGCATTGTCCCAGCCTCCTGGACTTGTTTACCCCCCCATGCACTAGCCCTAACTTTCCTAGGTCACTTCTCTAAAATTAAGGATTTTTTTTTTCCTCTGTGAAATTCAGGTGACAAAATTATGGTATTGGGTTGCAGGATAATGGTTACCTGTGAAAGGTGAGAGTGGAAGAGGATATGAGGGGTCCCTAAAGTGTTTGTTGTAGTCTGTTTCTTAATTTGAATGCCAGTTACATAGGTCAGCTCACTTTCTGAAAATCTGAGTTAGACACATATTTTTTTCACTTTTCTGTTTATATGTTATACTTCAAATAACAAGTTCACTAAAGAAACATATTTGTTTTTTTGCTGCAAAAATACATATTTTGACTAAGTCTTCCAACAAGATACTAACAAGGTGAAAACATAGAGGTGATACTCAGAGAATAACTAGTCACTTAATTCATTAACACAAATAGTGTTTGAATAACTACAAAATGCCAAGCACTATGTAAGGTATTCACATTATGAAAATAATCCCTATCCTTAAAAATTGTATAATCTAGTTGATATACAAAAATAAGCAGAATCAATAAATAATTCCAAATATAGAGGTAATGAAGAGGGTAACGAAGAGGGTAGTGCAGTAGAGAATAATAAGGTCTGTGAGATATTTATAGGTAGTTGTCCATATGTCATTAAAATTTTGAGGAATCATAGATTAAGGTGATAACAAATCTGACATTAAAAAACCAAGTAAACAATGTTTCTTAACTTTGCTAGATTTTAATTTGTTTGAAATTATGTTCACTATGCTGGTTTACCCTGCTTTAATATTTGTGTAAATGAAAGGTATCTGGTTCAGCAGTTACCTCTTTATTTGCTTATAATTTACGAGCATAAGGCTCGTATTTCTTATATATGAACAAAGGAACAAGACACAAAATACTTCACATATATTTCAATTAAACAAAGTCCAACACAGCAAAATGATGCTGTGTTACTATTCTGCATGGTGGTTAGAGGGGGTAGTCATTGAAAGGGCTTGATAGGGACACCTGGGTGGCTCAGTCAGTTGGGCATCTGGCTCAGGTCAAGATCCCAGCAGCCTGATACCGAGTTCCGCATCAGGCTCCTTGCTCAGCGGGTAACCTGCTTCTTCCTTTGCCTGCCACCACCCCCCACCCCTGCTTGTGCTTTTCCCCTCTCTCTGGCAAATAAATAAATAAAATCTTTAAAAAAAAGGGGGGGGGCTTGATAGGTGAGGCGAGCTTCCATTGTACCAGTAATTTTCTATTTATTAGCCTGTGTGGTGGTTACATAAAATTTCACTTTTTATTTTAATTCATCAAATAATAAACATACGCAGTTATTGTTCTATGTATATACATTTTAGTAAATTAGTTTAAAATTGTTAATTTGAGAACCACACAAAATGAAAATCACAGAAAAGTTATGGTAGTGCAATTTTCTAAACTACTTGCATTGAGGGATGGGGAGAAACAAAAGTTTATTCCTTCATCAGTCATCCATAAGTGGAAATTGTCTTTATATCATCAGTGTATGATCTTGTTCTGTGCTGCAATTTTTGAAGGTAAAAATGACTCCCTATGTATGATTTTTTTCCAAGAATGTAGTACATTCCAAGTCACATCCTCAGAGAAGATTTCAGAAGATACTATATTTTACAAATGTGACAGAAAATATCTCTGGAGTTACCTTTCTCCCCCTCACAGAAATTATTAATTCTCTAAGATGACAGCTACTACATAAAATTAAGTAATGTACCCAGGTATATTCTTGTGTATTCAATACAAATTTTCCAGTTGGTTAAGTGGAATCCCACTGTTTAGATGTATGAACCAAAATAAAATAGCTTCAAATCTTGAATTTATGGTACCTTAAGTTGTAGATGGTAATGAGAGAAATGGTTGGACTATGATTATATTTTAAACATGAAGTTGAGAGGACTTGCTGATAATTTTTATGTGAGGCAGAAGAGAAACAAAATACCATCTTTGCCTTGAACAACTGGATAAATGAAACTGTCATATTCTAAAATAGAAACATTAGGTTTCTGCATATATCCAGTAAAGAATTCTGGCTCAAATATTTTTAAGTTTGTGAAGCCCATTAACATCAAAAATGGAGTCTTGGAGTTGCATAAGGAAGTGGTCACACTAAAAAGGTAAATTTGAGTGTTATTGCTCTATATCAAGTGATCTGAAGAGAGTAAGGTGATAGGGTGTCAGGATGCGGGTAGAGTCAGAATTTTGCCTCAGCCTAGCCTAGCTCGGAGGGTGTGGGTATTACGTTTACATTGTATGATCACAGTAATACCTGTATCATAGGATTTTTCAAAGACTTACTGAGATGAAGATGTCTATCAAGATCGATTACAACTGGAGTTTCAGATTTAAATGCTTGACAAACAATAACTTTAATTAGGTTGTTAATGACTTGACAACATGCTTTAATATCTCCAAAAGTACCTTCCAACATCTATCCTCAAGAGACAACCACCAAAAAATAGAGTGAAAGAAAGAAAAATTAGAGATAATCAATTAAAAAATAATATTCTAACCATTAATACTTCCTGCAATATCACCTCTAAAAATGTATCAAAGCGGGTCAACTACCTGAAGAGTTGTTACAGAGTAATATTCTGAGGAAATGGAAAATAGATTCAGCACTTGTGTTAGCAGGAAGATAGAGAAATAAAGACATAGGTAGACGTTAGAACACACCATAGGAAGACCACTTTTCCTGCAAGGGGTTTATCACTTGGAACATTTATAACCATATGTTAAAACATTTCTAAAGTCTTGTATAATTGTATGAATGTGGGAAAATACTGCCCAATACTAGACAAATCATTAAAATCATCATGAACTCTTAGGCACCTAAAGAACGGAATCCATTACATTAGAGGTAGGGAAAGTAGGAGAGTGGCAGATACTTAGGCTTTATATCTTAGTAATATCCTGAGGGTTTATTATTTAGATACAAAATTATTTAAAAACACAACAGACATGCAGTTAATACATTTCTAAATGTTTGTGTTATTTAAAAATAATTTATGTATTGGATATTATTATAGAAGTTATTGATAATTTGAGTATTAAATTTTGAAAACAACTTTAAAACATTCATTTATAATAATTCTTCTTACCCTGCCTCTTTTCTCTGTTCTTACTTTCCCAGCATCCAAGAATATTATGACGCTGTCCACTCATGTAACCAGCTGCTGTGTTGTACAGTGAAATATTTGCAGGATAGCTGCATGCTAGATGGAAATCACAGTTAACAGTGCCAAACAATGTATATAAAGAAGCATACTTCTACTTTCAAATTCCAGTGGAGTCTATTAATATTTTTAGGGACTCAGAGTTAGAAAAAAAATCAGTGCATGATTTTGAAAACTGGGTTGCTCAGAAAAAAAAGTAAAAATATCAAGAAAGGGAATGTTACATAGCAGAGCAGATTGTAAGGTGCAAAATAAAGGAAACACAGGGCAGAAGGCTGAAATAAAATTTCAGTAGAGATGGAAAATATAGACTCTGTTCTCCTAATGCAGGTTACTAACGTACCAAAAAGTCTGTACATAATAAGGAAACTACATTGTGAAATCTTGAGTGCTATGAAGAATGTAACTACCAGTATTTTGGCTTGATCTTTCATTTTCTAGAATCAGAGGATCTTATAAATGTTTGCCTTTTACTTTTGACATTTCTCATGAGCAAAAGAAAACTATAGGATACAAGAACACATATTCTGGAGATAATTCTGACAGCTGCTGATACAAAAGTGAGAAAAGCCATTGGAAACCATAGCCATGATAGAGATTGAGTGCATTTTATGATGTTGGCAAAATGTGGATGATCTAAGTTGGGAGTCTAAGACTCGGCAGCAAAGATTTTAAGCAGAAGTTCAAGTGCACAAAGGAGATGGGAAACTAGCAGACACATGATTTTTAGTAAGAATGCTGTAGGAAATGGTTAACAGTTTTGTTACGAGAGCAGATGAGGACTTTTAAAAATGTGGGAACTCGATAATAGATGATCCTTTGTTATCCAGAGTCTGCCTTCTATTTTCTGGAGAGTTTTAATGGTACTTGAATTATCAGGGGAGAAGCTGATATCTGGTTTATTTTCTTCTTTTTTTTTTTTTTTAAGATTTTATTTATTTATTTGACAGACAGAGATCACAAGCAGACAGAGAGGCAGGCAGAGAGAGAGGAAGGGAGGGAAGCAGGCTCCCTGCTGAGCAGAGAGCCTGATGCGGGACTTGATCCCAGGACCCTGGGATCATGACCTGAACCGAAGGCAGAGGCTTTAACCCACTGAGCCACCCAGGCGCCCCTCTGGTTTATTTTCTGATATTCACATTCTTTATCAGATTCTCAGGGGATTTTGTCTTGTTCGGGTGAAAGTTATAAGTCACATTGCTTACTAATTTAATTGCAATGATGCCATTTTCTAATATCAGTAATTAATACCAGTCTCTACCATTTCATTATATACAGCTACATTCTCAGAATGAATTTAGATAGATAGACCTATATTTTCAGAATGCATGTATACACACACAAACTTTTGGGAACTCCTTTCAAATCTTCCAAGTTGTCGAGGAAGAATTGAAAACATCACTCTAGCAGATTTGGATATAATGTGGGTAAAAGGATTACTAAACTACTCATTAAAGCCTTGTGGATTCCACTGTATTAAGTTCTGAGTATCACTGTTTAAGAAGTATACTATAGAACTAAAATATGTTGAGTTGAGGTAAGCAGCGGTCTAGGACCTTGCCACTCAAAGTGTGATTTGTGAACCAGAAGCATCAACATCACTGGTATTTACATATTCAAAATCTTGACACTACCCAAAATCTATAGTGATTATCAGTATGATTCAGTCTGTATTTTCCAAAGGATAAAACTCTAATCAATGAATATAAATTATGAAAGATACTGACCATAAGATATATAAAGCTTCTCAACATGTGAGAAACCGTCTTTGAAGCCAGATGCCATGTAAGAAACCCACCTATCTTGACACCTTCACGTTATGAGATAGTCTAAACCAGAAAGAAATAGAGGCCCTATGGAACCATTGTAGTACCAGGCTTTTCAGTAAAGACTGGATTTTCTAACAGCACAGCCACATAAACGACTTTCAGTCATGAACCACCAGGCTGAATCCTGCCTATATTTCTGACCCAGATAATCATGAGCAAATAAAAATGATTTTTGTTTTAAGCCACTATGTCTGGAGTCATTTTATGCAGCATTAGATAATAAAACACATTTCCCTAAAAAAATTGATAAAGAGGGGAATGACTACCTCCCAAGGATGTGTAAGCAAAGCAGTTTGTTTTCTTCAAATCACATTTCTTTGATAAAATCAGTATCTGTTAGTGAATGCCTACTATCTGATCTTAAACATGCAGTCACCCTTCTCAAGCCGGAAACCATTTTTGAGCAATATCAAACTTTTTCAACTCAAAGAGTATGTGAATTTCTTTTCCTCCTCCTGGTTCCTACACGTCCCTGATAGATATCTGTAGTCTAACAAGTTCATTCCCATCCTTTAAGAATCCTTGAATATGTATCCACTACAGAGACTTCTTTGATACCCATTCAACTGATCTTAGTCAAAGGGGGGTGACTCTTCCCCTGAGCTTTTACATACCACATACCCATCTCTCTCACAGCATGTTTTAAATAATTGTACATATAATTACCTCCCTTGTTATACTATGAATTTTTTGAGAGTAGGTTGTGTTATCATGTATAGCCTTATGTAGAACATTTTTTAAAACCCTAAGTTGAATTGGTGCTCAAAGAAGACTGATAGAGACAGACCAACAAATAAATAATGGCCTGTGAATGAAATAAATGAATCCTTCCCAAACCATGCAGTTTATAATAAAATTGCTTCTTGCTCTGGTTCCTAAACAGAATATTTTAAATTAAAAAAGAAACATTTTTGTTTGCTTGAAAAAATTTTTAATATTTGACCACTGACTAGCAAATATGGAACTTAAATAATTAGAAGCTTGGATATTTAGATGACCTGCAATTTTTATCAGTACATTTCTGATTCATAGTTTCAACTGGGTAAAGATCACAACATGTATTTAAAGTAACTATTGTAATATGGTGCTACCTTGTCCCATTTGTTATCCAAAGAACTGAGAAATTAAGTTTTTTCCAGTTTTTAATGTGCATTGTCATTATAAATTATAATATTTTAAGAATAAAATTATGCAGATGATTGACTGAAATTTAATAAAAATCTAATTGTTTATAGTTTTCATGTTTAATCTTTAAGGTGAGTAAATATTGCATACATTTCTATTTACTTTATATAAATCCAGTATCAGTCATGCTGAGGATTTATTGTTTATTAAAATCAGTTTGGGGCGCCTGGGTGGCTCAGTGGGTTAAGCCTCTGTCTTTGGTTCAGGTCATGATCCCAGGGTCCTGGGATCGAGCCCCACATCGGGCTCTCTGCTCAGCAGGGAGCCTGCTGCTTCCTCTCCCTCTCTCTCTGCCTGCCTCTCCCCCTACTTGAGATCTCTATCAAATAAATAAATAAAATCTTTAAAAAATCAGTTTATAATTTGATTATAGTGTTTCTCTGATATTCAGAGAAGCTTTCTCATCATGTACATTTGTTTAAATATTAGATAGAAAATTCAGGCATCAATTTCAATTTGACCATTTTAAAACAAAGATAAATCTTTAATACAATCCACATGTATAGAGGAAAAACAAAATTCTACATTAAAAAAAAAAAAAACAGAAAAGCTACTTCTCTGTCTTTAATATACTTTTATAGCAGAAGAGCTCACCTCAAGTTGACTTTGTCCTGGCAGAATTCATAAGTCCCAGCATATATATGTGTGTGTGTGTGTGTGTGTGTGTAATTTATGTGTATTAATATTTACATATGTTAATATAATCGCCTTTCATGATCTTAGCACAGTAACAGGTTCCATGCCCAGCAGGTCTAATAAATTTATGACAGAGATTGAAGTATTGAAAATAGTATGTAGGTTTTTGTTTTTTTTGTTTGTTTTTATAATTTAACTTTCTTATTACTGTTTGTGTCTTATTTATTTATTTATTTGAGAGAGAGAGAGAGAAGACAGGGGCAGAGGGAGAGGGATAATCCCAAGCAGACTCCCCAGTGAGCACAGAGATCGATGTGGGATTCGATCTCCCAACCTGAGCTGAAATCAAGTCAGATGCTCAACCAACTGAGCCACCCAGAGGCCCAAATAATTTGTAGTTTTAAAATCATAATCATAGTATTATGATTGAGTAGTGCCCTAAAAAGTGTAGTACTGTAAAACATCTAAGCATAAAAATATTGACTAGAAAATTGCAAGTAACCTCAATATTTCCAATTTTTTCAAAATTAGTTCAAACGATTAAGTTTTATAATGAATATAATTAAAATCCATGTAAATTTTAAGTCCAAAATGCCAAAAATTGGCCACCTTATTTAAATGTAGAAATAGATGATTGCATTTTATTCAAATTGTTTTATTAGATATAAAATTTGTTTATCTAAAACAAGAATAAAAACAACTAACATTTAGTGAAGTATGTTATGAACACTTAAGATGTACTTATGAATGCATTAACACAATTTGTAGCAATCCAACCTGGCAATTTATATTTAGAGTGATTTGATCCTGACATAATTGTGTTGTCTTTAAGTGTATGAAAAATAATTGAATTAGGTTACAAGGTTACAAAATCTGTTAATTAGTTCCTATTCTTTGAAAAATCAGAAGACAGCTCCGCGGGGAGTCTGCTTCTCCCTCTGACCTTCTCCCCTCTCATGCTCTCTCACACACTCTCTCTCAAATAAATAAATAAATAAAATCTGAAATACTAGAAAATAAGCTTCTAAAATATTATAAAAATCATAACTATATCATAATTTAATACTCCAATTAAGCTGAGAAACTTCTATGTGTACACTATGATAAAGTTTAGATTTACTTAAATATTTATGTCATTGAACTCAAAGAAATTCACAAGGGAATATAAAAATTCCTAGCTATGTATTTGCTCCAAAGCAAACATTAAAAATAGGATTAGGTATGTCTTATGTAATTCAAACTAGGAGATATAGGTAGAACATAAATTTATACATGGATTACTGGCTCCATATTCTGTTCTTTTTTATTTGTATACTCCAAAACTGACCAAATCTATTTGGCTTTAACCACCACCTCTAAGATAATCCAGAATCTTTCTCTTCAGAAAGTTGTACATTCCTTCCCTCTTCCCTCTTGGATATGCAGTATATCCAAATTGAAACATTTTTTAGAAGAGACTGTCTTACTCTAAATTTTATTTTTTATTTTTTTTAATTTTATTAATTATTTCAGGAGACAGAGAGAAATTGAACATAAATGGGGGGAGGGGCAGAGGAAGAGGAAGAGGGAGATAGAGAAGCTTAAGCAGGCTCCAGGATCAGGTTGGAGCCCCAAGTGAGGCTCCATCTCACCACCCTGAGATCATGACCTGAGCTGAAATCGGGAGTCAGACACTTAACTGACTGAACAAGTCAGGTGCCCTTAAATTTTATTTTTAATTCAAATTATTTTTATGAAAATTTTACATGAGGAAGTTATTTTCAGTGTTTTAACTTAATTTTATTACCCTACATGTTCCCACAGATGTAAATGAGCCATTTGACAGAAGTTAGATATTAAATGACAAATTGAAAAAAAAATACTCCTTTTTTAAAATCTTCCCTACTCGTCCTGATAAAATCTTCCTCCCAGTTACTGAGCTTCCAAACCTAAAGTTATATGGACATTTTAATAGGGTGTGCAACATGATGATTTCATACACGTGATGAAATCAAAGTTAACACATCCATCGCCTCATAGTTACCTTTTTGTTGTTTTTCCTGTGGTATCACAAAGACCCTAAAAACCAAAGCAATCTTGAGAAAGAAGAACAAAACTGGAGGCTTCACACTTTCTTTTTGCGAAGCTGTAGTGATCAAAACAGAATAGTACAGGGCGCCTGGGTGGCTCAGTGGGTTAAAGCCTCTGCCTTTGGCTCAGGTCATGATCCCAGGGTCCTGGGATTGGGAGCCTGCTTCCCTTCCTCTCTCTTTGCCTGCCTCTCTGCCTGCTTGTGATCTCTGTCTGTCAAATAAATAAAAACAAAACAAAACAGAATAGTACTGGCATAATAACTGATACATAGACCAATGGAACATAATAGAGAGTTTAGAAATAAATTCACACATACACAGTTGACTAACCTTTGAAAAAGGAATCAGAATATACAATGAAGAAGGGACAGTATCTTTAATAAATGGTGCTGAGAATACTGTGTATCTATAAGCAAGTGACCCTTCACCATATACAAAAATTAACAGAAATGGATTTAAAAATTTAAGAACTGAAACCGTATTATAACTCCACCTAATCTTAAGCAGTTTTGATGCCCAGATGAATGTCCTTATATGATTATCACTTAAGTCATTCTTCATCTTCATGTACCTTATTTCATTCATATTTCAGAATCTAGATCTTACTCAGTACACTTTATTGAATGTGTAGATGAGTTAATAACCTTCACATATGGCTAGTTAAAATCTTTTCCTATCTTGTGTCACTTTCTAAATGTATTCATAGTTACTTTTACCATCATCAAAATTGCAAATTAGGCATATATTAATGAGTTGGAGTAAACTCACAAGATACACTTTTAATGCTAAAAAGGCATTGGTCTTGATTTAGTCTACTAGTGACCAGTTAGATATATATTATGTATGCTGTGTTCATTTTAATACCTTTTAGAAATAGAGTATGAGACCTGAACATAAAATATTTCTGTTTAATTTGTGGTTTATGGGTTATGCAAATTTATTGAAAAATGGATAATTGACATAATTAGGGATACTGCATGTAAAATAATTGATTTTTTTAAAAAAGGATATATGGGGAATCTCTGTACCTTTGTAATTTTGCTGCTACCTAAACCAGCTCTAAAAAGTAAAGTCTTAAAAAATTATATTTAAATGGTAGTTTAGACAAATGTTTAACATTGTGTTCTATATATTAATTATGATTAGTACTATAGAGTAAAATATTAATGCAGACTAACTGCTATAACAAATAATATAAGTATGTAGAATATCTCAAATTAAAGTTTAATTCTTGTTCACATTAAAGCACTTGGTAGGTGAACATAGTGGGGTTTTGTCTTACATGCAGCCATTCAGAGATCTAGTTTGATGACACTCTGACATTTTAATGAGAACCATCCAAGATTCCACAGAGCTGTGGTTTCTTTGGATTGAAAGATACTCAGCAAATGAGGAGGACATGGTTTATCCTATGAATCTAGCACAATTGGCCAGTCTGTTCTTTGGGCCAGCCCCCATCTATGTGTATGCTCTTCACTCTCTGTAATCATCTTCCAGAGCCCAATGCCCATACTCAGATACTGAGCATCAACCTTTTTTCTTCCTGAATGAAACTGAACCATGGTATTGTAGAAAACTTAACTACATTTCTAATTATTTCCTTCAGCATTGTGCCTTCTGATAAACATACACAAACACACACACACACACACACACACACATACACTATATGTATATGTTTACTCAGATGCACATTACTTTTATAGAAATTTAAAACAAGGTAAAATGTACTTTTTATGGTATCTGAAAGTAAAAAGTATTACACAACATTTTACCAGTTATCTTCTTTATGATTCTATGAAGAAAACTAAATGAAGATTGGAAATTAAATATTTCAATTAATAATTCTATAATCTATATGACTCAAATTTCAATTCCCACTGATAACAATTTGTAACTTTTAAGCATCCCTTTTCTAATTCTAAATTATAGAAGTTGTAGGTAAAGAGAAAATAAAAACACAAAACTCCTGTCTCCCAAATGAGATCTCTCAGTTTCAAAACCAAAACTAAAATAGAGAGCAGAGCAAAGAGCAGGGCTGAAACCACAGCCTATTGTACTCGATCTGGAAGCAGGTGGGAGTTGCCAGAAGTTCTGTTCTTGCAAGACAACCATGGTGGGGGAAAAAAAGGCCTCCACTGAAAATTTGAAAATGACTAGAGTCAGGCTCATAGATGGAAACTAGAGGTCAAGTGTGTAGGTCATTTCTCTCCCCTGCTTCAAAAAGAGGGCTTCATAAAACTGATGCTGACCTTTGTGTAGAACTAAAGCTTTTACGAAACTATAGTCCCGGCAGATGGGAAGAGAAATTCACAAACCCTTGACCAAAGAGTGAGCCAGGCTCCCTGCTGTTCTGAAGAATAGATTCTCTACATCCCCAAAATAAGCACATAACATCAGCCCATACCAAGATTAAAGACCTATTTTTTGGACAGGAGGCCACAAAAGAAGAACTAACTGGAAAAAAAATGCTGGATGGGATAAATGTATATAGAGAGACAGAGTGAGTAATGAAAAAATGACCAAAAGAAAATTTCACATAAAGAAATGCAACAGTGGTTAGTATATAAAGATAACTAATTTTAAGTAAGATGTACAAACACCAGAATATATGTGCTTCCATGTAAATTTCAAATATTAGTCTGAAATAAACCTAATAGTATTTTTGGTTTCTTCAAAAAGAGGGATAATGAGATAGAAGATAATTTCTGCAGAAAAGGTAGAAATACATGCAAAAATGTCAGTTGACTATCAGCAAGAACAATTAAGATGTTCCAATGAGAATGACATGATGTTAAAAAATTAAGATGCAAGAGAGAAGAAGATATATGTTAAACAAGTAAAAGTCAAAACCTGTGAATGCAGATGAAGCAGTATCTTTAAATGTTTAATAGAAATTAAAAAAAAAAAAAAGAAAAGACCACAGGAACTTGGTACCTTAGTTCCTCCAACTAAGATACATTTTAAGTGCTAAACAAGAAAAAGAACTATTCTGGATACATGTGAGTGAAAGGTGACTGTTGAAGGATAAAAAGGAATGTTAAAAATAGTGTAGGCATTTGGTTTTGTTAACTGTTTCCTTTGCTGCGCAAAAGCTTTTGATCTTGATAAAATCCCAATAGTTCATTTTGGCCTTGCTTCCCTTGCCTTTGGCGATGTTCCTAGGACGATGTTGTTGCGGCTGAGGTCGAAGAGGTTGCTGCCTGTGTTCTCCTCAAGGATTTTGATGGATTCCTTTCTCACATTGAGGTCCTTCATCCATTTTGAGTCTATTGACAGAATGGGAGAAGATATTTGCAAACGACACATCAGATAAAGGGCTAGTGTCCAAAATCTATAAAGAACTTAGCAAACTCAACACCCAAAGAACAAATAATCCAATCAAGAAATGGGCAGAAGACATGAACAGACATTTCTGCAAAGAAGACATCCAGATGGCCAACAGACACATGAAAAAGTGCTCCATATCACTCGGCATCAGGGAAATACTAATCAAAACCACAATGAGATATCACCTCACACCAGTCAGAATGGCTAAAATGAACAAGTCAGGAAATGACAGATGCTGGCGAGGATGCGGAGAAAGGGGAACACTCCTACAGTGTTGGTGGGAATGCAAGCTGGTGCAACCACTCTGGAAAACAGCATGGAGGTTCCTCAAAATGTTGAAAATAGAACTACCCTATGACCCAGCAATTGCACTACTGGGTATTTACCCTAAAGATACAAACGTAGTGATCCGAAGGGGCACGTGCACCCGAATGTTTATAGCAGCAATGTCTACAATAGCCAAACTATGGAAAGAACCTAGATGTCCATCAAAAGACGAATGGATAAAGAAGAGGTGGTATATATACACAATGGAATACTATGCAGCCATCAAAAGAAATGAAATCTTGCCATTTGCGACGACGTGGATGGAACTAGAGGGTATCGTGCTTAGCGAAATAAGTCAATCGGAGAAAGACAACTATCATATGATCTCCCAGATATGAGGAAGTGGAGATGCAACATGGGGGGTTAAGGGGGTAGGAGAAGAGTAAATGAAACAAGATGGGATTGGGAGGGAGACAAACCATAAGTGACTCTTAATCTCACAAAACAAACTGAGGGTTGATGGGGGGAGGGGGGTTGGGAGGGGGGGGTGGGTTTATGGACATTGGGGAGGGTATGTGCTATAGTGAGTGCTATGAAGTGTGTAAACCTGGCGATTCACAGACCTGTACCCCTGGGGATAAAAATATATGTTTATAAAAAATAAAATTAAAAAAAAAATAGTGTAGGCAAAACTCAGGATATATGCAGAGGATGACAGTTGTCCCGAAAGTGTTCTTTAATCAAAACTAAATGGCAAAATACAATAAAAATAAACATAAAAGTAAGAAAGGAAAAATAATTGTCAGTCTAGAATTCTAAATTGAGGTAAGTCATTCATTATTAAAAGAAATAAAGAACCTTCATGCTGACACATATTTACTGAAAGAAAACTAAATGACATAATTTCACAAGAAAAAATGCATACAAAAGAAGGACTGAGATACAACAAAATGCTAAACTCAGATATTGACAGAAAATGTTGGTGAATTTAACCACTGAATGTAAAAGAAAAAAAATTAAACGTGGCTAAATGTTGTACCTAGAAAAGGTGAAACTAATGTTTAGAAAATGCTAACAAAGAAGATAGAAAGGGGACATGAGAGGAAAGGTGTTGAGTAAATAAAGGTGCTAAGGAGTTTCTTATTCCAAGAGACAGAAATCAATATGCTCAAGAAAGACCTTGTTAGAAATAGTTATAATTCAGTACTAATGTTAAATATTTATGGACATCCAAAAAAAATTAAAAATACATGTGGCTTCTAAATGCACAGAAAAAAGTAGGATGGCATATAGAAAACTTCAAAATATAATAAAAGTTTTCAATGAAAAACAGAAAATTAGATTAAAGGATGTTAAAAAGTCATATGTTCAGAACAGTTAAAAATTATTAATAAAAATTATAAATAAACTATAATATGTAAATTGTATAGAAATTATAATATTTAAACTATGAACTATTAATTATAAACTGTTATACCATATATATATCTTTTAAGATAGTTAAATATTGAAAAAGCATATATATCAAATGGCAACCAAAAAAGGTAGAATTTTCCAAATGAAAATTATAAAAAGTAATTTAAGTAAGATATTAAAAGATAAAAAAAATGGCTAATATGATAAAAGAAGCATTCCACAAGATTTAAAAAATCATGAGGTTTTATATACACAAAGCAAAGACCAAAAATACGTAACAAAAAAATCAAGTATGAAGTTATAATCATAGTAGATATCTCAGTATGCTTCCATAAATATGTAAATTCTTGAAGCAGTATAAAAAAATTGTAATCAACCAAATAGACAATACAGAAAAGATATTCAATACATCTTTAAGATGATTATGGTGGAGAAACCAACCTCACTCGTTAAAATATATGCAAAAAATGCACAAAAATATAGGCAATCTGTCTTCAACCCTAGAGGATAAAATATGGCTATAAATTAATTGAAGTTTTTCATACTCAAAGTGGAATCTCATTACTCTCTCTTGAAAATGGCTTGGTGTTAATGATTTTGTTGACCACTAGAGTATCACCAAGTGATGGTAGGTAGTTACTAGCCTGGTCTCTGAAAACACTAACAGTTTCTACTCTACTCTTTTGGGGCCTTGAACTGCCGTATAAGAAGTCCATCTACTCTGAAGTTACCATGCTCTGACAAAGTCCAAAACACAGAGGACTAAGTATAGGTTCCTCAGTGGATCTCCAACTTTGTAGTTATCTCTGAGGCCAGAATGTGAATGTGCTAAACCAACTTAGACTTCCAGTTTAATCCATCCACCAAATGAGTATCAACCAAGGTGTTTATTGACACATCTTGGAGTAGAAGAATTAGTAAGTAGTATATTCCCCAAATTCTTAATCTACAAAATTTTAAAATACAGAAAAATATTTTTTGTTTAATCTTGTGGGCTATTTTGTTATGGAGCAATAGATACTGAGAACAATCAATGTTTTAAAAAGCATATATCAGGGGTGCCTGGGTGGCACAGCCAGTAAGATTCCAACTCTTTGTTTTGGTTCAGGTCATGATTGCAGGGTCATGAAATGGAGCCTCTTGTGGGACTCCACCCAGAGTGGAATCTAATTGAGATTCCAGTTCATCTCCCTCTGCCCCTCCCACTCATGTATGCTCTCTCTCTCTCTCTCAAATAAACAAATCTTTAAAAATAAATAAAAAATAAAGAGCATACATCAAACTATATATATATATATATGTATGTATATATATATATATATATATATATATATATATATATATATATATATACACACACACACATATTTTACAAATTCAAGAATCAGTATTGTAAAACTGACTTATGGAGCCCACCACATTAAGAGATTGAAACAAGACAAGTTTTTGCCTCAATAGATGCAAAAAAATCAGTAAAATGCACCATTAATGTACAATAACATTGAATAAATTGATTTGTTCAATTTACAAGTAGAAAAAATCCATATTTAATTTAAAATGTTAGCAAAATGCATTTAATGCAGCCTTTTTTAGGAAAAAAAATTGTTAATGTCAGTATTCTGCATAGTTCAAGATTCTTCACAGTTTAGTTGTCTAGTGATGACCATTTAAATCCCATGAAATGGATAGATAAGTAGGTAGGTAGGTAGATAGATGCACTTCACAGTTTAGTTGTCTAGTGATGACTCTTAAATCTCATGACATGGATCAATAAGTAAGTAGGTAAATAGGTAGATAGAAGCACTTCAGATTTTTGCTGCTAAAGAGACTAAGTCTGTTAAAAGTTCTAATCATCTGAAGATAAACAGATGGTTTCTATTCAAGCAAAGCAAAACAGTAATTATACACATCTGTACAATACCAATAAAATCTAATATATCCAGAAGCTATTGGCTGCCATTTCATGACAACAGTCTCTGAGAATAACATTTGTATACTCATTTAGTCATTTTTCCTAAAAGCTATAATGACACCCAAATGATTTTTATCATGCAAAACATAAGAGATGTGCCTTTGATTCATTCCCTGTGTTAAAAAAAAAAAAAAAAAAGCTATTGACTATCAGTAGAATATCAAGCTTGTTAGTGTTGGTGTTTCTTTGCCATTTTTCTTCCTTTGTTTGACACTGATACTTGCTTCTGTTTGTAAAGAAAGCACATGTTTACACAGTTATCTGAAGAAACTTGTATATTCCTATCATCAGGGGTATGGTAATATTACACCTCCCAAAATCATGCTAAAAATATTGATTACCAGCAAAGCTGAATACAGTTCTTTGAATTCTAAATGTTTCTTCAGAATTTTCATACACAGGCAAAAATGCCATCACCTAAACTAGGGTGTTGAAGTTCCACGTGAAGGAACAGCAGCTTAGCCATCTGGAGAGATACTTTAAAGGTTTTTATTGTCCAATTGGTTTCTCTAGTTCTGTATGGCAGCCTGTAGACACCCACATTTTCTGTCTAGAAGTGCAAATGAATGCTTTTATTTCTGGCAGCTCATGTAAGATGCTGCACTCCAGATAGCCAGACTGAAATGCTTCTGGCAACCAAAATAATTTCATTAGCCTAGTTAGAATGACATGCATAAAATTCAAATTATGCCCTGTAAAATCAGTTCTCATTACTAATCTTAATGGGCCCAATATGTTTTTGTATATAAAATGGTAAAGAGTTTAGCTTAATTTCAGGATCAAATGAAAATACACATTTCTGAATGTTTGTGGAAATTGTGCATTTTATTGTAATAAAAAAATTATAACTTACTAATTTTAAGGGAAATTATGAGGAACAACTGTTAGGAGTACTGCCAGAAATTTTACATTCAATTTAGTTATTTCTATCTTTCAAATTTCCTTTCTCACTTCAATTAAATCTGTATTGATTACTGTGAGTTAAATATCATTTACTTAAATAAATTTTCACTGTCTAAATAGGAAAGTTAAAGCTTTACTTATGTCAGCAAAGTTAAGTGAAGTTGGTGAAAAATGTCTTTATTATTGAGAAAGGTATTAACCACTTAGGCCAATGTAATTCAGTGAGTGTTTATTACCTATCTTATAGAGCACTTTTAAGTTTAAAGTCACTTGTAGGAAATTGGTAGGAAGTATAGGTGAGAAAACAGATAATCCGTTTCTTTCTTTTTTTTTTTTTTTTAAGATTTTATTTATTTGACAGAGAGAGCACAAGCAAGGAGAGCAGCAGGCAGAGGGAGAGGGAAAAGCAGGCTCCCCACTTAGCAGGGAGTTCAATGAGAGCTCAATCCCAGGACCCTGGGATCATGACCTGAGCTGAAGGCAGACACCTAACCTATGGAGCCATCTAGGCGCCCAATAATCCATTTCTTAACCAACTCACAGCTCCTTTAAAAGTTTTAGGTATAAACAGATATCAACTAAAAAACAATACAAAGAAAACTCAAAAAGTGGAGTATAAAGTAGGGATAATAAGAATTCAGAAAATAGGAATTGGTAATGGTTGAATGGATAGACATTCTTGGAGAAAAGGGGACCTTACCCCGATACTGAAAGATGGGTAAAATCTGAATGGGATTTGGGTTAAGAGTTACATGAGTCAGTGATATAGCTGTGAATATGGCTAGGACATATAGCACATAGTGATAAATTTGATGTTTTATGAGTGGTAAATCATTAAAATGCTCAAATGAGGAATAATTGTGAAATGGCAGGCATTGAGACTGTCTTGATACTTAAGGAAAGTGAAATTTGGATGAAACAAAATTGCTAAACGGTGTAAGTGGAAAATATGACCTCTGAAGGATGAAACCAATTAGTGTTTTATAAAGGATGCAACTATATATCTATATGTTTATGTAGGTATAAATTTATAATGATAAAGCTGGATTGCTGGACTAGTGATTAGAATGTTAAACTTACGAAGATCATGTGAATTATGTAGCATAGCAACATAATAATTACATCTCACTTGTTCCTCATTCAACACACATTCCTTTAAAGACAGTGAATCATCACAAAAAAATGAACTAATATCTGTTTTGATGTTATACATTACATTAAAACTTATATGGTAATTGAAAGCACTGATTGAGACAAATTCACTCAAGACAAGGAAAGTTTTCATGCAAACTACACATGAGGAATATTAGTAAATCAGATACACATGGGCATAGGACTAATTTCTTAGAATTAGAATATATTTATTGTAGAATATAAGAACATCTTTATAGGTTATTTTTCAAATCCAAAATCCCAACCATGACCATTTAATTCCTAATGAAATAACTAAAAGTCAAAATTAGATAGGATTATAATTGGTACAAATGACATCTAGTTTGAAATCTTTAGGAATAGTCTTCACATGCAGAATATATAATCTCACCTTTACCATCAACTTGGCTTATTAGGTTACCCTGTGAAGATGGTAGAGTATCAAGTAAAGAATACTAGGCATAAAATTAATCCCTCCCCACGTAATGCTGACAGGTGGGAATCCAATAATAAAAAAACCTATGAACTTACAGTGTAGCACATTTAATTCTGGAAAAGTTCTAATTATGAGAAAATATTCCCTTTAGAGTGATGACGCATCTGATTGTGTATGGTTATTGCTATTTGGTCCATGTTGCAGCATGCAAATAGATTGAACCTCTCTAGCACAAGTTTACAAAAAGAGTGCATAAAGATAATATGGGTATGTTTGGCTGTTTTTATTTGTTTTTTAAGAGAGAATACTTTGTTCATAGAGATGCCTACTGAAACATATGTGGATTAAATATTTTGGCTTTCCTTCAAATACTTAAGCACAGGAGGAGTAGGTGAGGGTAGAGAAAACCAAGTTAGCAATAAGATAATTGTTGCTGCTGCGTAACAGGTACACAAACATTTTCTATACAATCTCTCTACTTTTATATATGTTTAAGTTTTTTTTATAGTAAAAAATAAAGGAGTGCCTGGGTGGCTCAGTTGGTTAAATGGTGGACTCTTGATTTTGGCTTAGTCATGATCTCAGGGTTATGGGATCAAGGCCTGGGTCATTGGATGGAGCCTTGCATTGGGCTCTACATTCAGCAGAGTCTGTCCGTCTTCATCTGTTTCTCTCTCTCTCACTATATATATATAAAATAAATACAAAATATATATATAAAATACATATAACTATATAGAATATACACATATATAAATATATATATAAATATACATATGTATGTGTGTGTGTATATATGTGTGTGTGTATATATATATATATAAATATAAATATAAATATATATATATATATATATATATATATAATCTTTTTAAAAAAATTAAACAAGGGGGCGCCTGGGTGGCTCAGTGGGTTAAAGCCTCTGCCTTCAGCTCAGGTTATGATCCCAGGGTCCTGGGATCAAGCCCCGCATCGGGCTCTCTGCTTGGCAGGAAGCCTGCTTCCCTTCCTCTCTCTCTGCCTGCCTCTCTGCCTGCTTATGATCTCTGTTTGTCAAATAAATAATATATTTTTAAAAAATTAAACAAGGAGACAAAAAAGACACATCACTGCCACTCCAGCTCCATATTTTCCCTAAGCTAAAATACCAGAGGAAATGACAAATTTCCTACATCTAAATTATCTTTGGGATATAGAAATATTATTGTAAGAATATTATGAGAAGCTTTCCTACTTCATCAAACATAATCATTCACACTAGGGAAAAAAATCCTTTTAAATACTGGCTAAGCTTATAAAAGAAAGTAAAACAAATGAAGGAGACCTTCAGCAGACACAAGTAAAATGGAAATCACTGTGCTAAGTGTAAGCAAATCCTGAGTTGCTCTGAGGACATTCCCTGATTGTAAAACTGAAAGTCATGGATTTTTATGTCCTGTGGGGGATTTCAGGAAAGAAATTAAGCCTAGTCAAAGGAGAACCAGAAACCAAGAACCAAGATTTTCATATAAAGCCAGAGTCTTGTAGAGCTTCTATTACCTGTGAAACTATAAGCTCTGGGAGAGAAAAAAATAAACTCTGCACAAAGCCAATCTGTTAAATTATTGTTTTACATTCTAAGTAGGATAAAAGAATTCTACCCTGTAATTGGTAAATATAAGTAGGTTCTCAAACTACAAATACGCCCTACATGCCTGGGTAAAATACTTTAATAATGAGATATAAATTTGAAGTAATTCCTGATTGGTAGAACCTAAGAGCACTGTCTAAAGCAAATACAAATGTTGCCTTGAATAATTCACCTTAAATCCAGCACCTCAAAATTCCATAAGACAAAATTAAATTCTAGTGGGCTGCAGAGAAGGAAATTACTGAAAACTTGATTTTAAAATACTCATATATAAAATATAAAATCTAAATAAATAAAAAAGATCCAGAAAGAAAAGACTAGCAACAGGATCAAACAAGATTTATAGAACTACCAGTGTTTCTTCAAATTGTTATCTATGAGAGAGAGAGATAAAATAAAGAAAAACTCAACAGATGGAGTTAATACAACCTAACCAGAGCTAAAGAGAAAATTAGTCCACAGAAAAGACTAATGTGCAAAATCTAACCAGGAATTCGATAAACAGAAAGAAGGAGAATAATTAAGAAGAATAAAGAAGTTTGGATGACAAGAATATATCATGGGTCTAATTTGATTGCCAGAGGATAGATGAAAATGGAGAAGTCATAGTTAATGTGAAAATGACTAAGAATTTTCCACAACTGGTAAGTCATTAATCCTCAAATTCAGAAAGCACACAAAAACCTAAGAAGAATATAAAGAAATCTACAACAAAGCATATATTTTTAAAAATATCTTATTTATTTATTTGACAGACAGAGATCACAAGTAGGCAGAGAGGCAGGCAGAGAGAGGAGGAAGCAGGCTCCCCACTGAGCAGAGAGCCTGATGCAGGGCTCGATCCCAGGACCCTGGGATCATGACCTGAGCTGAAGGCAGAGGCTTTAACCCACTGAGCCATCCAGGCGTCCCTACAACAAAGCATATTTTAAAACTACCCAAAATACATCAAAACAAACGTATCTTAAAAACAGAGAAATCATTATATACAAATGAACAGTAATTACAATAACATGAGAATTTGCAACATCATAGAAAATTCTGAAGTAAAATCTAAGTTTTGTTAAGAGAAAATAACTATACGCTTTAAACTCTACACCTAGGTTAAAAAAAATCCACAACATTCAGGTATGAGAGTGAGGCAGAGGACTTTTTAGAAATAGTGAATTAACTAAAATCTTACATCATCAATAAAGAATTAGAAAACTGGAAACTGATTCCAGGAAGAAGGCATAAAATGCAAAAATGGTTGGAAGTTTTAAGATTCCCAAGATCTATCCATCTTCCATGTTGTTCCAAGTAACAGGATTTCCTTTCTCATAGCTGAACAATATTCCATTGTGTGTGTGTGTGTGTGTGCGCCCGTGCACATCTTTTCCCCATTGAATATGATGTCAGCTCTGCGTTTATTATATGGTGCTTATTATGTTGAGGTATGTTCCCTCTGTACCCATTCATTGAGAGATTTTACCATGGCTGAATGTTGACATTTGTCAAATACTTTTTTTGCTATTGAGATGATCATATTATTTTTATATTTCACTTTTTTAATGTAGTGCATCACATTGATTGATTTGTGGATGTTGAACCATCTTTTGATCTCTGGAGTAAATTCCACTTGACTGTAGTATATGATCCTTTTTAGTGTATTTTTGTATTCAGTTTGCTAATATTTTGTTGAGGATTTTCGCATCTATGTTCATTAGGGATATTGGCCTGTAATTTTCTTTTTGTATGGTGTTTTTGTCTGGTTTTGATGTCAGGATCAGGGTAATGCTAGCCTCATAAAGTGAGTTTGGAAGTATTTCCTCCTTTTCTACTTTTTGGAAGAGTTTGAAAAGGATTGGCATTAACTCTTCTTAAAAGTTTGGTAGAATTCACTAGTGAAGTCATGTGGTCCTGGAATTTGGTTTGTTGGGAGGTGGTTATTTCTGATTCACCATAATTATTAATAATTTGTATAGATTTGCTATTTCTTCATGATTCAGTCTTGGTAGGTTGTACATTTCTAGAAATTTATCCCTTCTCGTTTGTCAAATTTTTAGGCCTATAATAGTTTATAGTCATCTCTCATAATCCACTGTGTTTCTGTGGTACAATTTTAATTTGTCCTTTTCTTTCTGACTTTGAGTTTTCTTTTTTTTTTTCTTTCAAATAATGAACTCTTAATTTCATTGATCTTTTCCATTGTCTGTCTTTTTTATTTTAATTTTTTTATTTTTTATAAACATGTATTTTTATCCCCAGGAGTACAGGTCTGTGAATCGCCAGGTTTACACACTTCATAGCACTCACCATTGCACATACCCTCCCCAATGTCCATAAACCCACCCCCCTCTTCAATCCCCCTCCCCCCATCAACCCTCAGTTTGTTTTGTGAGATTAAGAGTCACTTATGGTTTGTCTCCCTCCCAATCCCATCTTGTTTCATTTACTCTTCTCCTACCCCCTTAACCCCCCATGTTGCATCTCCACTTCCTCATATCAGGGAGATCATATGATAGTTGTCTTTCTGCGATTGACTTATTTCGCTAAGCACGATACCCTCTAGTTCCATCCACGTCGTCGCAAATGGCAAGATTTCATTTCTTTTGATGGCTGCATAGTATTCCATTGTGTATATATACCACTTCTTCTTTATCCATTCATCTGTTGATGGACATCTAGGTTCTTTCCATAGTTTGGCTATTGTAGACATTGCTGCTATAAACATTCGGGTGCACATGCCCCTTCGGATCACTGCGTTCGTATCTTTAGGGTAAATACCCAGTAGTGCAATTGCTGGGTCATAGGGTAGTTCTATTTTCAACATTTTGAGGAACCTCCATGCTGTTTTCCAGAGTGGTTGCACCAGCTTGCATTCCCACCAACAATGTAGGAGGGTCCCCCTTTCTCTGCGTCCTCACCAGCATCTGTCATTTCCTGACTTGTTCATTTTAGCCATTCTGACTGGTGTGAGGTGATATCTCATTGTGGTTTTGATTAGTATTTCCCTGATGCCGAGTGATACGGAGCATTTTTTCATGGGTCTGTTGGCCATCTGGATGTCTTCTTTGCAGAAATGTCTGTTCATGTCTTCTGCCCATTTCTTGATTGGATTATATGTTCTTTGGGTGTTGAGTTTGCTAAGTTCTTTATAGATTTTGGACACTAGCCCTTTATCTGATATGTCGTTTGCAAATATCTTCTCCCATTCTGTCAGTTGTCTTTTGGTTTTGTTAACTGTTCCCTTTGCTGTGCAAAAGCTTTTGATCTTGATGAAATCCCAATCGTTCATTTTTGCCCTTGCTTCCCTTGCCTTTGGCGATGTTCCTAGGAAGATAATGCTGTGGCTGAGGTCGAAGAGGTTGCTGCCTGTGTACTCCTCAAGGATTTTGATGGATTCCTTTCTCACATTGAGATCCTTCATCCATTTTGAGTCTATTTTCGTGTGTGGTGTAAGGAAATGATCCAATTTCATTTTTCTGCATGTGCCAGTCCAATTTTCCCAACACCGTTTATTGAAGAGGCTGTCTTTTTTCCATTGGACATTCTTTCCTGCTTTGTCGAAGATTAGTTGACCATAGAGTTGAGTGTCTATTTCTGGGCTCTCTATTCTGTTCCATTGATCTATGTGTCTGTTTTTGTGCCAGTACCATGCTGTCTTGATGATGACAGCTTTGTAATAGAGCTTGAAGTCTGGAATTGTGATGCCACCGACTTTGGCTTTCTTTTTCAATATTGCTTTGGCTATTCGAGGTCTTTTCTGCTTCCATATAAATTTTAGGATTATTGTTTCCATTTCTTTGAAAAAAATGGATGGTACTTTGATAGGAATTGCATTAAATGTGTAGATTGCTTTAGGTAGCATAGACATTTTCACAATATTTGCTCTTCCAATCCAGGAGCATGGAACATTTTTCCATTTCTTTGTGTCTTCCTCAATTTCTTTCATGAGTACTTTATAGTTTTCTGTGTATAGATTCTTAGTCTCTTTGGTTAGGTTTATTCCTAGGTATCTTATAGTTTTGGGTGCAATTGTAAATGGGATTGACTCCTTAATTTCTCTTTCTTCTGTCTTGCTGTTGGTGTAGAGAAATGCAACTGATTTCTGTGCATTGATTTTATATCCTGACACTTTACTGAATTCCTGTACAAGTTCTAGCAGTTTTGCAGTCGAGTCTTTTGGGTTTTCCACATATAGTATCATATCATCTGCAAAGAGCGATAGTTTGACTTCTTCTTTGCCGATTTGGATGCCTTTAATTTCCTTTTGTTGTCTGATTGCTGAGGCTAGGACTTCTGGTACTATGTTGAATAGCAGTGGTGATAATGGACATCCCTGCCGTGTTCCTGACCTTAGCGGAAAAGCTTTCAGTTTTTCTCCATTGAGAATGATATTTGCGGTGGGTTTTTCATAGATGGCTTTGATGATATTGAGGTATGTGCCCTCTATCCCTACACTTTGAAGAGTTTTGATCAGGAAGGGATGCTGTACTTTGTCAGATGCTTTTTCAGCATCTATTGAGAGTATCATATGGTTCTTGTTCTTTCTTTTATTAATGTGTTGTATCACATTGATTTGCAGATGTTGAACCAACCTTGCAGCCCTGGAATAAATCCCACTTGGTCGTGGTGGATAATCCTTTTAATGTGCTGTTGAATTCTATTGGCTAGTATTTTCGCGAGAATTTTCACATCTGTGTTCATCAAGGATATTGGTCTGTAGTTCTCTTTTTTGATGGGATCCTTGTCTGGTTTTGGGATCAAGGTGATGCTGGCCTCATAAAATGAGTTTGGAAGTTTTCCTTCCATTTCTATTTTTTGGAACAGTTTGAGGAGAATAGGAATTAGTTCTTCTTTAAATGTTTGGTAGAATTCCCCCGGGAAGCCATCTGGCCCTGGGCTTCTGTTTGTTTGGAGATTTTTGATGACTGTTTCAATCTCCTTACTGGTTATGGGTCTGTTCAGGCTTTCTATTTCTTCCTGGTTCAGTTGTGGTGGTTTATATGTCTCTAGGAATGCATCCATTTCTTCCAGATTGTCAAATTTGTTGGCGTAGAGTTGCTCATAGTATGTTCTTATAATTGTCTGTATTTCTTTGGTGTTCGTTGTGATCTCTCCTCTTTCATTCATGATTTTATTTATTTGGGTCCTTTCTCTTTTCTTTTTGATAAGTCTGGCCAGGGGTTTATCAATCTTATTAATTCTTTCAAAGAACCAGCTCCTAGTTTCGTTGAGTTGTTCTATTGTTTTTTGGTTTCTATTTTATTGATTTCTGCTCTGATCTTTATGATTTCTCTTCTCCTGCTGGGTTTAGGGTTTCTTTCTTTTTCTTTCTCCAGCTCCTTTAGGTGTGGGGTTAGGTTGTGTACGTGAGACCTTTCTTGTTTCTTGAGAAAGGCTTGTACCGCTATATATTTTTCCTCAGGACTGCCTTTGTTGTGTCCCACAGATTTTGAACCATTGTGTTTTCATTATTTGTTTCCATGAATTTTTTCAATTCTTCTTTAATTTCCTGGTTGACCCATTCATTCTTTAGAAGGATGCTGTTTAGTCTCCATGTATTTGGATTCTTTCCAAATTTCCTCTTGTGATTGAGTTCTATCTTCAGAGCATTGTGGTCTGAAAATATGGAGGGAATGATCCCAATCTTTTGATACCAGTTGAGACCTGATTTAGGACCCAGGATGTGATCTATTCTGGAGAATGTTCCATGTGCACTAGAGAAGAATGTGTATTCTGTTGCTTTGGGATGAAATGTTCTGAATATATCTGTGATGTCCATCTGGTCCAGTGTGTCATTTAAGGCCTTTATTTCCTTGTTGATCTTTTGCTTGGATGATCTGTCCATTTCAGTGAGGGGAGTGTTAAAGTCCCCTACGATTATTGTATTATTGTCGATGTGTTTCTTTGATTTTGTTATTAATTGGTTTATATAGTTAGCTGCTCCCACGTTAGGGGCATAAATATTTAAAATTGTTAGATCTTCTTATTGGGCAGATCCTTTAAGTATGATATAGTGTCCTTCCTCATCTCTTATTTTAGTCTTTGGCTTAAAATCTAATTGATCTGATATAAGGATTGCCACTCCTGCTTTCTTCTGATGTCCATTAGCATGGTAAATTCTTTTCCACCCCCTCACTTTAAATATGGAGGTGTCTTCGGGTTTAAAGTGAGTTTCTTGTAGGCAACATATAGATGGGTTTTGTTTTTTTATCCATTCTGATACCCTGTGTCCTTTGATTGGGGCATTTAGCCCATTAACATTCAGGGTAACTATTGAGAGACATGAATTTAGTGCCATTGTATTGCCTGTAAGGTGACTGTTCCTGTATATTGTCTCTGTTCCTTTCTGATCTACTACTTTTAGGCTCTCTCTTTGCTTAGAGGACCCCTTTCAATATTTCCTGTAGAGCTGGTTTGGTGTTTGCAAATTTTTTTCATTTTTTGTTTGTCTTGGAAGCTTTTAATCTCTCCTTCTATTTTTAATGATAGCCTAGCTGGATATAGTATTCTTGGCTGCATGTTTTTCTCGTTTAGTGCTCTGAATATATCATGCCAGCTCTTTCTGACCTGCCAGGTCTCTGTGGCTGAGTCTCTGCCAATCTAATATTTTTACCATTGTATGTTACAGACTTCTTTTCCAGGGCTGCTTTCAGGATTTTCTTTTTGTCACTAAGACTTGTAAATTTTACTATTAGGTGATGGGGTGTGGACCTATTCTTATTGATTTTGAGGGGGGTTCTCTGCACCTCCTGGATTTTGATGCTTGTTCCCTTTGCCATATTGGGGAAATTCTCTCCAATAATTCTCTCCAATATACCTTCTGCTCCCCTCTCTCTTTCTTCTTCTTCTGGAATCCCAATTATTCTAATGTTGTTTCATCTTATGGTGTCACTTATCTCTCGAATTCTCCCCTCGTGGTCCAGTAGCTGTTTGTCCCTCTTTTGCTCAGCTTCTTTATTCTCTGTCATTTGGTCTTCTATATTGCTAATTCTTTCTTCTGCCTCATTTATCATAGCAGTGAGAGCCTCCATTTTTTATTGCACCTCATTAATAGCTTTTTTGATTTCAACTTGGTTAGATTTTAGTTCTTTTATTTCTCCAGAATGGGCTTTTATATCTCCCGAGAGGGTTTCTCTAATATCTTTCATGCCTTTTTTGAGCCCGGCTAGAACCTTGAGAATCGTCATTCTGAACTCTAGATCTGACATATTACCAATGCCTGTATTGATTAGGTCCCTAGCCTTTGTTACTGGCTCTTATTCTTTTTTTTGTAGTGAATTTTTCCACCTTGTCATTTTGTCCAGATAAAAGTATATGAAGGAGCAAGTAAAATACTAAAAGGGTGGCAACAACCCCAGGAAAATATGCTTTAGCCAAATCAGAAGAGATCCCAAATCGTGAGGGGGGAGAAAGGGGATAAAAAGAGGTTCAGAAAGAAAAAAAAAAAAAAGAAAGAAAAAAAACGAATAAAGAAAAAATATAAAAAAGAAAAAAATATATATATATTAGATAAACTAATTAAAAAACGTTAAAAAAGAAAAGGGTAAAAGTTAAAAAAAATTTAGCAGAAGAAGAGAAAAAAAATTGAAAGGGAAAAAAAAATTAAATTAACTGCAAGGCTAAAGAATCATGGGGAGAAAGCCATGAGTTCAGTGCTTTGCTTTTTCCTCCTCTAGAATTCCGCTGCTCTCCTTGGTATTGAAACTGCACTCCTTGGTAGGTGAACTTGGTCCTGCCTGGATTTCTTGTTGATCTTCTTGGGGAGGGGCCTGTTGTAGTGATTCTCAAGTGTCTTTGCCCCAGGCGGAGTTACACCGCCCTTACCCGGGGCCAGGCTGAGTAATCCACTCGGGTTTGCTTTCGGGAGCTTTTGTTCCCTGAGCGCTTTCTGTAGAGTTCCGGAGGACGGGAATGAAGATGGTGGCCTCCCAGTATCCAGCCCGGAGGAGCCGAGAGCCTGGGGCCCCACTCCTCAGTGAGCCCTCAGAGAACAGCGCCCAATTACTCCCGTCACCCTGGCCTCCGGCGGTGCTCCGAGCTGACCAAGCCTGCGACCGGTTTAAGGTAACCCTGAGCTGAGAGCTCACTCCTCGGCTCTGTCTCTGTAGCCGGCTTCCCTGCTCTAATATCTGTAAGCTCTGCAACAATCAGACACCCCCGATCCTTCTGTGACCCTGCGGGACCTGAGGCCACGCTGACCCTGTGTCGGCTTCACCCCAGTTAAGCCTCTGGAGCGATGTCCCTCAGTGAAACAGACTTTTAAAAGTCCTGATTTTGTGCTCCGTTGCTCCGCCGCTTACCGGGAGCCGGCCCCTCCCCCCGCGGTCTATCTTCCAGTCTCTTTGGGTACACTTCTCCGCCAGTCCTACCTTTCAGAAAGTGGTTGCTTTTCTCTTTCTAGATTGCTGTTCTTCTTCTCTTCGATCTCCCGTTGGATTTGTAGGTGTTTGCAATCTTTAGATAAGCTATCTCGCTGATCTCCTGCTACCTGAAGTAGTCCCAGCCTGCTACTTCTCCGCCATCTTGACTCCTCCCCTCCATTGTCTTTCTAGTATCTATTTCATTATTCCCATTCTACTCTTTGTCATTTCCTTCCTCTACTAACTTCTGGCTTTGTTTGTCATTCTTTTTCTAGTTCCTTGAAGTGTAGACTGTTTATTGGAGCTCTTGCTAGTTTCTTAATGTAAGTTTTTTTTTTAGTATATGTGCTGCCGAAGCGAGCACTTAATGTAAGTTTTTATCACTATAAGCTTTTCTGTTGATACTGCTATGCTACATATTGTAAATTCTGGTATGTTGTATTTCCATTTTTATTTGTCTCAAGTTATTTTTTGGTTTATTTTTTTATTTCTTCTTTGTCCCATTAGTTGTTCAGCAACATGTAGTTAATCTCCACATATGAGTGAAATTTCCAGTTTTCTTCTTGTAATTGATTTCTAGTTTCTTACCTTTGTGGCTAAAGAGAGGCTTGATATGATTTTCATCTTAAATTTTTAAGACTTGGTTTAACCCATGATCTATCCCAGATAGTTCCATGTATACTTGAGAAAAAATATGTATTTTGCTTTTGTTGGATGAAATGTTCTATAAGTATCTTAAATCCATCTGGTCTAACAGGTAGATATAGTCCAATGTTTTCTTACACATTCCATGTTTGAATGATTTATTCATTATTAAAAGTTGCTTTATACATTTAGATATTCCTATGTTAGGTACATCAGAATATTTGTTAAAAAGAAGAATATAGAAGTATTTTTTTAAAGTGTTTTTTTAACAAAGGTGGTTATACCTTCATGGCAAAATATTCATGGCAATGTAATGGGCACTGTGATATAACAATAGAAGTTAAGAAATAACAAAATTATTAACAAAACATGTCAGATTCTCATTATACTATCATTGTTATAAAATGATAATTTCGAAAGTATCTATACCATCTAGCATAGTTTTATTTTTTTATGTTCAGTTAACCACTGTATAGTACATCATTAGTTTTTGAGGTAGTGTTCAGTGATTCATTAGTTACACATAACAGCCAGTGCACATTGTAACATATGCCTTCCTTAATACTTATAACCCTGTTAACCCACCTCCCACCACACCCCTCCATGCTGAGACCCTCAGTTCATTTCCCTGGGTCCATAGTCTCTCATGGTTCATCTCCCTCTCAGATTTCTCCCCCTTCAGATCTCCCTTCCTTCCCCTGTAGCCCTCCATGCTATTGCTTATGTTTTACATATGAGTGAAACCATCTAGCATAGTTTTAAATAATGCATATGGATTAGTTTCCAGAAACAAAAGCACAAACATAAGGATACTTGATTTTTAATATATGGGACACTGGAGAAAAATATTATTTGAAATATTAATCTATCAAAGATATCACTAAAAGCATCATAAAATGGCATGAAATGTGTC